>NC_137255.1:30451362-31051362 GCF_965637545.1 Phallusia mammillata
GACCTGTGAAAACCGTTTGCGTTTACCTCAAACCGTTTGTCATCTGGAGCCTATATAGTCTACATTGGTCGACTTCGCAAAAAAATCATTTTTAAAGCGGTCATGCCCTGCGTTCGCTTATGATGGACGCCTCTCATTTTCGAGGTTATATTTAGATTTAAACGATATTCTGTATGCCTTTGCAGGGTGTATTTTAGAGTTGACCTGTGAAAACCGTTTGCGTTTACCTTAATCCGTTTAGCGCCTGTGTAGTCTATCTGGGTCGAGCGCGCAAAAAAAATCATTTTTTAAAGCGGTTACGCCATGCCATGTAATATATGATGTACGGTTCTCATTTTCGATGTTATGATCAGATTTTAACAATATTTTGCAAGCGTTTACTGAATGTATTTTGGGGTTGACGTTTGAAAACGGTTTGCATATACCTCAAACCATTAGTGGTCTAAGACACGTTAAAGCCTGTACTAATGAAAATGATGAAACACCAAATGCACAATGAGGACAGCACTTTTTTAATGGAAAAAATGTAGCAGCTCATAAACCCAATTCCCACACTACAACATTTTCAACTTGAGCCCATATAGTTATATGAAACCAGAAATAAATGTAAAGAGAATAATTAATTAGATTCACAGCATTTAGTTGATTGGTCAGGTAAAAACCTGCATTTACCAATAGTGCATACTGAACAAGGATCTTTAAGTGAACAGACTAAAATAATAAAAATGTAATTCTGAAAATGTAATGATTTGCTGAATAACGCAAACGGTTTTCAAAGGTCAACTTCAAAATACATCTAGCAAAGGCATAAAAAACATCGTTTATATCTAAACACAACCTCAAATGAGAGGCGTGCATCATAAGCCAACGCAGGGCATATCCGCTTTAAAAATGACTTGTTTGCGCGGTCGACCAATGTAGACTATATTAGCTCCAGTTTTTTAAACGGTTTAAGATAAACACAAACGGTTTTCACAGGTCAACTCTAAAATACATCCAGTAAAGGCATACAAAATATCGTTTGAATCTAATCATAACATTGAAAATGAGGGGCGTGTATCATAAGCGAACGCAGGGCATGCCCGCTTTAAAAATGATTTTTTTTTGCGCGGTCGACCAATGAAGGCTATACGGACTCCAGATGACAAACAGTTTAAGGTAAACGCAAACGGTTTTCACAGGTCAACTCTAAAATACATCCAGTAAAGGCATACAAAATATCGTTTGAATCTGATCATAACATTGAAAATGAGAGGCGTGTATCATAAGCGAACGGAGGGCATGCCCGCTTTAAAAATGATTTTTTTGCGCGGTCGACCAATGTATAGGCTATACAGACTGCAGATGACAAACGGTTTAAGGTAAACGCAAACGGTTTTCACAGGTCAACTCTAAAATACATCCAGTAAAGGCATACAAAATATCGTTTGAATCTAATCATAACATTGAAAATGAGAGACGTGTATCATAAGCGAACGCAGGTCATGACCGCTTTAAAAATGACTTGTTTGCGCGGTCGACCAATGTAGCCTATACAGACTCCAGATGACAAACGGTTTAAGGTAAACGCAAACGGTTTTAACAGGTCAACTCTAAAATTCATCCAGCAAAGGCATACAAAATATCGTTCGAATCTGATCATAACATTGAAAATGAGAGGCGTGCATCATAAGCGAACGCAGGGCATAACCGCTTTAAAAATGATTTTTTTGCGCGGTCGACCAATGTAGACTATACTAGCTCCAGATTTTAAACGGTTTAAGGTAAACGCAAACGGTTTTCACAGGTCAACTCTAAAATACATCCAGTAAAAACATACAAAATATCGTTTGAATCTAATCATAACATTGAAAATGAGAGGCGTGTATCATAAGCGAACGCAGGGCATGCCCGCTTTAAAAATGATTTTTTTTGCGCGGTCGACCAATGAAGGCTATACGGACTCCAGATGACAAACAGTTTAAGGTAAACGCAAACGGTTTTCACAGGTCAACTCTAAAATACATCCAGTAAAGGCATACAAAATATCGTTTGAATCTGATCATAACATTGAAAATGAGAGGCGTGTATCATAAGCGAACGGAGGGCATGCCCGCTTTAAAAATGATTTTTTTGCGCGGTCGACCAATGTATAGGCTATACAGACTGCAGATGACAAACGGTTTAAGGTAAACGCAAACGGTTTTCACAGGTCAACTCTAAAATACATCCAGTAAAGGCATACAAAATATCGTTTGAATCTAATCATAACATTGAAAATGAGAGGCGTGTATCATAAGCGAACGCAGGGCATGCCCGCTTTAAAAATGATTTTTTTGCGCGGTCGACCAATGTAGGCTATACAGACTCCAGATGACAAACGGTTTAAGGTAAACGCAAACGGTTTTCACAGGTCAACTCTAAAATAAACCCAGCAAAGGCATACAAAATATCTTTTAAATCTAATCATAACCTTGCAAATGAGGGGCGTGCATCATAAGTGAACGCAGGGCATAAACGCTTTAAAAATGATTTTTGCGCGCTCGACACATATACCATTTTCAGATGACAAATGGTTTATGGTAAACACAAAAGGTTTTGACAGGTCAGCTTTTAAATACATCCCGCAAAGGCATACAAAATATCGTTTAAATCTGATAATAAAATCGAAAATGAGATGCGTGCATCATAAGCGAACGCAGGGCATGACCGCTTTAAAAATATTTTCTGCGCGGTCGACCAATGTTGCCTATACACTACAGGCTCCAGATGACAAACGGTTTAAGGCAAACGCAAACGATTTTCACAGGCCAACGTGGAATTGTAAACTGTAGCAGCTTGCAAAGTTTCAGCTTGTTGCCATGAGCAAAACGAAAATAAGACGCGCACGTCATCTTGCCGCGAAGGGCAAGACCGCCACACCATACAATAATGTCGCACAGTGATTAAGACTGTCAGCCATTAAACACAAACGGCTTGAGATAAAATCATTCGGTTTTCATAGGCCAAACGGTTTGCAAACGAGCCTTTTGAATAGTCCCTTGTGACTGATATTGCTAGTTTTCCCAGGCCATTATATTTTACGATTTGGAGCACGAACGCCAGTTTCACACAAAAAGTTTTAGACAGCCTTTAAACTATTTTATGCTTCTTTGAACATGTCGGCATTTGTTAAGTGAGATTTGAAGACCAAAGGTTAGTTTAATCTTTTAGCGACCTTATGCATGCCGGTAGTCATGTGATACTCAAGAAACTGCTACATCGTCGTAAGCTACCGAAGACAACAACAAACTATAAACTGTATTTTTTGCTTTTTATAGAATAAGCGAAACTTAATGTTGAATTAATTGTATTGGACACGCAACTTTCGTATGCTCAATTTCTTCCAAGGTATGTGAAAAAAACCTGAAATAGGTAAATCCTTGTATCGTTTAGCACTAAAGAATAGTCATTGTTTTCTAATTGATATAAAACAATAGATAGTGACGCAATAAAGCTTGCTTACAACACAAAGTTTCAAACTAACGGGTCAAGGATCGTGACGTGATTAAGTTTTTTAACAAAAGCTGAAACAACAGGACGTTGATATGCTTTCTTTTTAAGCAAGTTTACGCTCCCTGAATTGTCCCCTATCTCTTGACTATAAATTTACTATTTCTACCAGGGTAACCCATTGCGCCTGTTGTTTTTCTGGAGTAAACTTTCCTCAAAAAGTCAATAGAAATGAAACACGGATTATACATTCTTTATTCAAGCCATTGATCCAATTCCGTGCAGCTTAACTTTGTACCTTTTGAATAAACTCAGAATGAAAAGCGCCACAACTGTATCTCAGTAATAATGCAGTAAAATACCTCACACCCAGTGAAATAATTCTGGTTCAACATTTGGAAGTGCTTATGGATTTTTAGTCAGTATCAAATGTGGATAAAAATTGTACACTAAAAATGCAGTGTAACAACAACAACAATACAATTTGCATTAAAATAAGAACAAAAAGCAACACAAATTAACAACTAGACTGGGACATATATATCAATCTAAATATCACACAACAATTGGAATAGATAGATTTGCTTATTTTGTTGAACCTTTGGTCATATCTGGGGTAATGTGCTGTATGTGAAATACAGAAAGAAGATTGCATGCAATCTATAGCCATGTAAAGGTTAAAGTTTCAAATAGTACACATATCCTTTCCTTGCATCTAACTTTTCCAGATTTTAAGGGTAAAATCTTCTTACCTTGCCCTGTAATAAAACACAAATTTAATGAAATAATTAAACACCATATAATCTAGTTTTGAAATTTTGGGGTTAATTAAATGCAACTGTTTTTTTTTCACAACCTTTACTTGATAACCAAATTGTTAGTTGCTAAAAAGGCTTTTTATGCTACCATCAACTGAATACATGACAGTACTGCTATGCAATGATCATCATATAAAAATTGTGGAGCTGCAAACTAAACTATCTGCAGAATTTTGCACCAAAAATGTTGTTAACAATTGAAGATATCTGATGTAACTTTGAAAGTAGAGCTTATCTCAGTAGCAATGGTGCAATATTAAGTTAAACAAACACAGTTATTTATATTAAACAATGCAGGCTATTTTGTACTCCGTATATACATATCCACCTGGTCTACTCTTTAGTCTATAGCAGTGGTTCCCAAACTTTTTCATAATTTTTTTTTGAAACGGTCCCTTTGCCATTATTTCGTGGACTCGGTCCTTAAGCCAAAATGTGTATTTCATAAAAACGAAAGTTGATTGCAGGATTTTAGCTAGTTGAGAAAAATTGCACATAACAATCATCCAAAGAAAGCATGTGACATCACAAACAGGACAAAAACATTACAATCGTGCGCGAACAATGGCATTTTTGATAGTTGTCATTCAATAAAGGCTATTGTTTAGCAATGGAGAGAATCGATTCTCAATTCTACTTTGATTTAAACTTATTTAGTGGCACAAACTGACACCAAATAAGATTATAGAATTACTTCAACCGCTTTGCGGCCCCACAAAAATTGCCCCACGGACCCCAGTTTGGGAACCACTGGTCTATAGCCTTTGTGTCATTCCCCTATTTTAAACACAAAAAGCATGCTTTAAATTGTTTTTAGTCGGGAAATCCAACACTGCAATTGTTGTCAAATGACACCCAAGTGGCAAACCATAAGATGAGTCTGTATGGTGCTTTGGAGGATTCACCCATAGCTTCAACTGCAATTGCACAATATAATAATAAGTTTCAACTCACTACTAACTAAACAAAACATACAGTATATATTTTCAACCAATTTTAGTGCTTTTACCAGTCATTAATATAAGTGCTGAAGGAAACCAAATGAAATCAGTCATTAAAACTAGGCATGCTACCTCAGTTTCAGGTAGTACGTAGTTTCTAAGGTGTGTAAAACACTTCTGTACCAAATATCAAGTCATGAATGCTATATTAATCTGCCTTAAGTTCTTTGCATCAACTGTTTACTCACACAATCATCTGTGGTTCACCAAATCTGACTCTCTGTCATTTGTCCTGTACAGGTTTCAACATTCAAATTTTCACCACCTGCCCAAACATTTCCAGATTTGTCCGGGTTGCATTTTTTCTGAAACAATTAGGACCTTTCTTTAATCAAAAATATACCATCTGTGTAGCTGCATTGATTATAATCAATGGAAGTTTTGCCTATGTGAGTAAAAAATTCCAACACCTTGATGTTTTTGTCCAAATCAAATACACACGAGAACCTTGCAGGGGCACAGATGCTTGTCACTTTCAAGGCTGACAAACTCGTAAAACTATGCTGCTTCAGTCAAAATCTACTGCCTGTGTGTGAACCCAGTTAATGTCCTCAGGTCAGACAAATATGTGATATGTCTCTCCTATATTAAAATGGTTTGCTATTTTTCACAAAATACTTAAATAAGTTAAACTTACCACCAATTTTTAGGAAACTCCATAAAAAACTCCATAAATTGAAGCCAGTGTTCTAAATTCCAACTTTCTACCGCAACGTAAGGTTTAGTTCAGCTGATTTAATTTGTCAACAAACAGCCACAACCGACAAAAACAGCTCATAGGGTAACCCCCTAAGCTGTTCGTAATATCCATAGCATACCATGTCGCTTAAAGCGCAGAATCCATAACACGGAATATAATACGACAGCATAAAGGCCCGAGATTCTCCAGAATTCGACAGTTTTAAGCGCTTAAAATTAGACGGATCGGGTGTAAAAGAAGAGGCCTCAGCTAATCAGCGGACAATGTTTGCGTAAGCTCTTGTTACACAGACATCCATGATTAATCAGTAAAATCGCTACCCAACGACGATAACAAGGCAAAGATTTTCGTGACAACTTGCGCCAACAACACCGGCAACTACTTTGCTGGCGACTTTTGGATTAACATTTTATCGCAAAAACAAGTTACTGCAAATTTCAATCTCATATTACTCGTATTATCTATAGGTAGGTTAAAGGTTAATAAAATGTAGCATCACGTAACAACTTTTGGAAATCTTTGTGTTTCTGAAACAGGTTGCAAAACTGAATGCAAATGAGACTGAATGCGATTATCCAATCAGCGTTTTGCAAATGTCTTATCAAGTGCACTGTAAGGTGAGGCCTCAGCTAATCAGCGGGCAATGTTTACAAAAGCTCTTGTTACCCAGACATTCATGATTAATCCGCGAAGTCGCGACCTTACCACGATGACAAGTCAAATATTTCGCGACAACTCGTATCAACGACAACCGGCCCTTAACATTGATTTCGGTGGTGACTTTTGGATTAAATTCGTTGATGCAAACTTCAATACGAATGCGACTGAATTTTACTATGCAATAAGACTCTTATTATGTAGAAACACTGATCTATATTATTGTACTTTGTGTGAATGGACAGTCCGCACAACAGCGATCAAACTCACAGCACGTAGAGCTGGGAAATGCAGTTTTGTATTTTCGCTTTCCAGTTTAAGGCATAAAGAAAACCAAGCACAGAGTGAACCTTACGTTAGTTTTGCATCAAAACCATCAAAATAAAAGTCCTCAACATGAATTAGAAAACATAATTAAAAAAAAATAACAACAATGGCCCTGTGTAAAACGTTTTAGGCAAAGATCACACTCATCTGAGGAAAATAACAAAATAAATACTGTAAGAGTGGCGTCCTGATATATTTCCATTTTATATATTCTATACGATATTTACCAATTTACTTTACACATCATTTAATCTACACATATGATCGTTTTTGTACACAAAAACTAATGGGTCCCCACACGCGCGTTTGTGCGGATTTACGGTAAACAAATGTTGCGGTGGTTTTTAGATTCTTAAGGACAAATTTATAGAAAGCATTTACCAAACAATAAAAAAAATCTTGGTATTCTTTTTGCACTATTATTGTCATGTAAGCACAGAAACATTAAAAAACGTAACTAATACTTCAATCTAATCTCTTGCTTTGACCCAGATATTGTCGTCCAAGGTCGGGTTTTAAACGCATTTTTTTAGAAAACTGTAACAGTTGTGTTACAGACACTTTAAATTAAAAAGCAATTTGCTACAAGTGTATACATAACAAATTGTTTTTCATTTAACTTTGTTTCGCAAAACGAGTACCGTCGACCTGTAGTAACCTCTCAGGGTGCACACGCCAAACGACTGTTTGACCTTTTGACACCATTTTCAATATCATGCCGTCCTGAGTGTTCAACAATACCATCAAGCCTAATTTATGCATGCCTTGAGTATTGATTCCTAAATTGATTGTTAACAAAAACGCTACGTTATGACGAAAGAAAGTTCTGAACTGTGTTTGCAATACCTACTAGTTGACCTTAAGTAACCCTTGATCATGCGGCAGGCAACCTGACAACGAGCATTTTGCAAAAAAAAGTCCAGTTCATTTTTTCATCTTCACTTTGATTAACAAAGTTTTGCTTGACATATACAAAACCGAGCAGTTATTTAGGTTTAAATCACGTCATAGGTGTAAAACCTTCGCTAAAAAAAACTAAAAATGTGAGTGATAACTTAACAAAACGAAATAGCATTGCTGTGCAAAACAGCTAATTTCTAATCACCGAAACGACGTCTCGTAAAACTTCTAGAGGTTCAAGTTTAGATTGATAACTAACATATGTCACTCCTTCTTTACCACACGAGCGATAAAACCAGCAATAAATTTTACGATTCGGGGGCCTGTGGGTGAACCGCTGGGTAATTTGAGTTAAACTTCAGGAGGATCAAATTTGGATTATTAACTAACATCTCTGTAAATTTGAAGAACTCTTTCTTGACCAAATGTGTCTCACAAACCAGCGTTAGACAGAAAAAAGAAAAAATACGGACAAAAACAATTTGTGTCCTCTTCGTGGAAGGGGACCCGTAATTATAGTTTACTACCGTTTATATAATATATCAAGACAAAAGCTCACCACTCTTATTCTTGACCAACACAGAAAAACTGGAGCATGGAGAAGTAGAAGGGCAGATCAGGTCTTGCTGTCGCACTTGATAAGTGCAGGTAATATACTGTCAACAAATATAAGTGGTTAGAAACGTGTTTAGTTTCTTGCAAATAAGAAAACAAATCGACCAATGGGCATTAAATGAGAATTGTTAAAACTGAACTTTGTTATGTTATGCCGGTGACGCATACAGCACTAAGAAAAGATGATATTTTATCGAATATATGACATAGTTAAGGTTTTACAATTCACTCAAATACGTATGATTCGCATCTACCTCAGAACCAGCGTGAATCGCCTCCGATCTGTGTCAACCTGTTTTCCTCTCGACGTGTGTCTTTTACCGCCAGGTGTCAGACCAGAGCTAATATTGCCCGTAAAATTTACGACAACGTCAAAGCCGTGAATGCTTTCTGCAAAACAAAATGTTTGTATTGATCACATGCACAGTTGCCTGTCGCGAATATTGCAAAAGAAATCGTTTGGTAAAAGGACGCCAGGTGGCGGTTAGTCAAAGTCAAAGAATCTACATGTAACCATGAAAGCAGTAAATCATTTTTTAGAGAAGAAACGTATCTCGTCTCGAAAGTAACAAGTCTATATTGGCTGATAATACTACAGTAAACCTCGCTTAATCCAGACTCGTTCAGACTAACAAAATTCGGATTAACCGATGTCGATTAGTTAAAGTCTGACCACATTACAAATCTTTTGTACCTCAAGTTTTGTCCGAATTATGCGATCGACGATCCGGATTAACATATTCCGGTTTTACCGAGGTTTACTGTTTTAACACTAGAACGGCCGTGGTGTCGAAATCGACACCTTTTGAGTTTCGATGTGTATTTTTTGCTAGTAAATATAGTTGCTTCAATATGAAACTTTCAGTAGCTTCCTAACTTTGATTGAAGAGTGTGTCTAACTTTTTTTAAAACCACTGTGTTTCCGAATTTTTTTTTACAACCTGTTTTACCTCCAACGGCCGAGGTGTCGAAATCGACACCACAAAATTGTAAGCGGAAAACAGTGTGATACTCTTTCGTGTTAACCTGGATGCGGTGGTATAAAACTAGGGAGAAATCATGTTTTCATATAAACGTGTTTGTATATCTCATGTACATACTTATATAGCATTTACGTGTAGTTTATGACGTCATAGACCCACTTTATCCAAGCAGAATATAATGTACACCCTTGCTATACTTTGGTGCTAAAAGACTATTTGCAGATAGAGTGCAATTAGAACGTAGATAAGATGTCATCGCATAAATTCAGTTGTAGATACACTGCAGCAGAAGTTTTAACAATCCTTCATGAAGATTCCGA
The DNA here is from genome assembly GCF_965637545.1 of Phallusia mammillata. Classification (NCBI taxonomy): domain Eukaryota; kingdom Metazoa; phylum Chordata; class Ascidiacea; order Phlebobranchia; family Ascidiidae; genus Phallusia; species Phallusia mammillata. Next base: position 30,461,155 of record NC_137255.1, read on the forward strand.
CACTGATGAAATGGAAGATTCTCTAGCATGTGAGATTGAGTCTGCGAGTGATGAGAGTTTGTGTAGTGAAAGCAGTTCTTCGTCAGAGGATGAAAATGATAGTGAATGTTTAGTAACATCCCAACACACAGCAAGAAACGGAGAGACATGGACCCCATTGCTATCTGCCAGGACAGTACGTTCAAGTCCCTCGAATTTAGTGCGAGTGAGATCAGGTGTCAATCCTAGTGTTCGCTACAAGGCTGGAAGGAGCCCTTATGATTGCTGGAAATTGTTTGTCGACAATCCTATGTTGGTAAACATAAAAGCACATACAATGAGGGAAGCTGCAGAAATTGCACCGAACTTCGATTTTTCAATGGAAAAACTTGAAGCCTTTATCGCCTTACAGTATGCAAGAGGCATTTACGGCAAAAGCCATTCTGTTGACTTTTTATGGAGTGAAAAATACGGCCCACCCCTCTTCCGGGAGACTATGTCAAGAGCTGACTTTGTAGAAGTAAAAAAGTTTATTCGATTTGACAACAAAGGTTGTCGAAGTGAGCGGTTAATTACCGACAAATTTATACACATTCGTGAGCCAATGGAAGCATTAGTTTCCAATTGCATAGGGAACTACAGGCCTGACTGGAGTTTGACAGTAGATGAGCAGCTTTTTCCAATGAAAAACCGATGTCCTTTTATTGTTTTTATGCCAAACAAACCGGACAAATTTGGTGTGAAGTTTTGTGTACTAGCGGAAGTAAACTCCAAATACGTTTGTAATATTTTACCATACCTCGGCGCTATAGAAAAGGATCAGCGAAATGGCAGACCACTTGGCGAAGACGTTGTGATGAGACTTACTAGAAACTTGGATCGAAATGGTGGATACAACATTACAACAGATAACTTTTTCACTAGTGTGCATCTTGCTGATTTGCTAAGTAAACGAAATAATTGTAGGAACGGTACGTGCCAACAGTAAAGGACTTCCAAAAGAGATCACCACCGGCCAAAAAGAAAAGTTTTCTAGCAAGTTCTACTACAACGTACCGAAAAACTGTCTGTTTGTAAATTACCAGTGCAAACAAAAGAAAAATGTTAATCTTTTGTCAACAATGCACGATAGCCCAAGCACCGATGTAACAGAGAAGAAAACGCCGACAGTTATACAATTCTACAACAAAAACAAGGTGGGCGTGGATGTTTTCGACCAAATGGCGAGAAAATACACAACACATGCAGCAAGTAGACGATGGCCTCTGGCTATTTGGACAAACCTACTTGATATAGCAGCACTAAACTCATGGATTCTGCACAAAAAATGTTCTGGCAGCAACATTAGCCGACGAAGCTTCACACTTCAACTTATAGAGAGTTTGAAGGAAGCTTATGTGGTAAAGCGGCAGCAAGTGGTGCGAAAAGTGGATCCAATGCTGCGAACACCATCCGGAAAGCGAAGGAAATGTTCAGGACAGGGTTGCAGAAACAACACAGTTACGACTTGCACCCACTGTGGCAGGCCAACTTGTGGAGTGTGTGGAGAAGGTGTTTGGAAGCTCACACTATGCAAAAATTGCACGTCGGAAAATGAAAAGTGTTGACTGCTGTAAACCTGTTTACACTGAAAATGGCATATACGAGTTTATTTTACATTTGCTAGCCTACAACATGTTGTATTTTGGAAACTGATCTATAATACAACATTTTTGCTTTTTGTCTCTATCTGAGCAAGGTCATGAAGTGTTTATTTATCGTAGCGTTGTAAATACATGCATAACATGCCCTGTGTTTAGTTTGTGCATGTTCCGTTGGGTTTAATTAATAAAAAATATTGAGATTTAATGATGGTGTCGTTTTCGACACCATCGGCTGTTGGAGGTATACATTTTTTCCGGCCGTTCTAGTGTTAAAATTAATTCATATTATTTAACATGTAAATATTTCGACAGTAAATCTGTGAACACTCCACCATTCCTCTGTTAAACTGTACAAAAATGTGAGGGTGTTCCATCAGCGTCGAGTTATAAACAAAGAAAATATCAGAATTCAATATACGATACAGTTCCAAATTACTTCTACCGCGCGTACAACTACCGCTGAAAGTTTATGTATAATTGAAAGAGAGAGGTAAAACCAAATCTGATAAATTGAAACAACTTTACCCATTAAAAGTTAACAAGTGCACTGAGGCAACATACATCAAAGTTACAATACACGCTTTTAAGTAATAACCACGTTGTGTTTGTCACTTGTTTACCGTATTTATAAATAAACAAAAGAGATATTTTCCAAAATATGTTACAGCGTTTGAATCTGTCCCCATGAAACGTTATTTTTACAGATACGCAGCTGTTATGTGCTGCATTAAATGTAATCAGTTTTTCTTGCTAAACAAATTCAAGAACCCAATATTTGCTCCCAATTATGAAAGCTCCAAAATATACTTATTAACGATGAATTATCAATTCAGAGCGACGGACTTTTGGCTGACACAATATCAGTCTTAAATTGAGGTGCTCTTTTAATCTAATTTGAAAAATCGAAAAAAAATCTAGTTGTCCAAGTCTGGCCAAGGGTAAACGTATTGAAATTCATGTTCGCTCGATCAATAAATAGGAATTGGTGTTTCTGTGTTAAACTAATATGTGGAATGTAAATCTATAGCATTAAATCGCACCGTATATTATTACTGTTGTCCCGATCAAATCAACTGGTGCATTATGTGACGTCACGTCACGAAACATTCAAAATGTATAGATCTTTGTCAATAAGTAAAAATACAGTAGTGAAATCTAAATTAAATTTTCTGAAATTATATTGTACTTTCGGGCCATACATTAGCACATAAAAATTCTGACAATACCAATCTGTTACACTTTGATTCATTGGAGTTTCTTATGTGTTAAAGGAATAAAAGTCGACTAATTTGCATAACTTTCACCAGTTGGACTAAACACTTTATTAAATGAGGGACGTGTATGGAACGTTCGTTCAGTGTTAACTACAAATTTCCCAGATATTTGAGGCACGGAAGTCAACAAACTAGCACAACTAGTTAAGCTGACCCAATTGTTCACAAAATAATTCTTGTAACCAAAGATTATTTTAGAAACGCTATGGCACCAGCGAAAAACACCACCAGCGGATGCATTTAATCACAATTGAAGAATCTGAACAACAGCAAACTTAACCCGCGTTCCACCATCTACCCGCGTTCCACCATCTACCCGCGTTCCACCATCTACCCGCGTTCCACCATCTACCCGGGTTCCACCATCTACCCGCGTTTAAAGATTGGACTATGGTCTCCATCACAACTGTTTTCTTGTGTGAAATGAACAACAACAAAGTACGTACAACTTTAGTTTTAACAAAGTTTATCGAACTTATCATTAAAGCTTTTTAAAAGGTAGGCATAAGTCTCGCCCAAAGTTGTATTTAACATAACGAAGCCTAAGTAGGAATAGCGCTAAAACAAACTAGTACTCAGGGCGGATAAAACAAGTTTAACAGACGATTGCTAACAATTGCGTTGGCTTGGTCACTTTGAATTGCCTGTCATTATTATTACATTCCCATAAATAAAAGAGAGGTTTAACAAAGCTTTGCTCCATTTTGGTTGGTTTCCGAAAACACATGTATTTTACACACACTCAATTGTTAGTTTACCAGGCACCTTGGACAAGCCGAGCGGAATTTCAATTCACGCCTCAAGAGCACCAAGTGGCTGTTAAAAATATGGAAATTAAAAAGTCCTCCTTATGTGAACACGTTTTGGAATGCGACCACCACATTAATTAAAACTTTTTGAAACGAGAAACCAATTGGTCTAAAAGGTTAGTTTTTGAAAGTTGCCCTATAAATTCAAATTTTAGTGTTCTAAATCGCAATGACGGCAAAAGCCTAAGCCCGGTTTTTCGTTACATTTTGCGTCCCACTTCCTTATCAAACGTCGGACATTAGTTACGCACCGTCATAACGTAGCACACGCAATCTTTCACGGAAAGCCTTTGTGTAATTATTTCTCGATTTATCCCGCTACGCTCGTGCATTTTCGCTTGTGTGCTCGCAATATATCATTCATTGGCCTGAAGAAGCCCTACTGTTCTGGGGGACAAAGCGTTTGCTAAAACACAAGTTCTCAAATACCAACTGTATTTGTTTAGCAATACACCAGTTAAACGACAAATTTGTTAAACACGCAATTGTTGTTGTGTAATAAACGTATTAATTTTTTCTGCCGGTTTTCTTTTCGCTAAACAAATTTAGTACCCCCCGGAAAATTATTTTGCAACAGTTCACAAACAACTAAAATCGGCTGAAAATTTATAGGTATCGCACAGTGGTTTGCGTTTTGTCGCAGATTGAAGGCAGCAACAAAAACCACCATAGTCACACATTGTAATCACATTTTGCAAACATCGCAACTGTGTAATGCTTGTGTGGTATTCAAGATTATAAACGACTTAAAACGTACCTTGCATCCAATCACTCAACCAAGATCACAGAGTTTGCAGTCAGACAGTTTGTGGGATTTCATGTCGCAATCCAACGGCTCATTTGTCGGCGTCTGTGCTTCAGGCTTTGTTTTCCAGATGACTTTGCCTGCAGAACAAATACAGAAGTTTACTGCATAACTTTGTCGTGAAAATGCAAAAACTGAAGAACCAGATATTCCTACAGCAGTTTCTACCTTAGAAGTATTCTTAATACACATCTAAACATGTACATGAATAAGAATATTAGTATTTACCAACGAGAGGATATCGTATGCCTGAAAATATTTCAAGGTTTCCCTTTCTAACTAATCTCACGAAGATAAATACAAAACTCACCGTTGTTGCCAATAAGTGCTGGCCAAGAAAAAATTCAACCAGGAAAAATGCCAGGGGTCGGTCAGGACTTGTGCCCTTCTATATACTAACACTTGGGTGTCCTGTTACAAAAAGGTTAAAAAAATCACTTTAATCATGATATATGAAGGGTTATCAACGAGTGGCGCTCTGAACCCAATTAGACCGATTCGATGCGTCTCTAGTAGTTACTAGGAACTTATGTTATGTAAATATTTTGGCTTGGGATGCACGCCATACAAATTTCATTACGACACACTTTTCAGACGTATTTGCCACTTATATTTTGTGGAAGCAAACAAGCAAGTCACGGACAGGTGAACAGGAGAATAAACGAGGGCATGGTGCTTGGCACCGCCATTTACGGTCACAGTGTACACTACGAGGCAAACACTATCAGGCAAAATCCTATCAACGTATTGTGGTAAAGTCACAAACAAAATCCAGGCGGATTAGCGCGTTACATTATCAAAAGTCAATAAATTTCTAACAAGGCCATTAAAAACCGAGAATTGCTTACCCAGCGGTTTTACTATAAATTATCGACGTTTCGACATCCTATACAAGGAGCCTTCACCAGGATAATGACATATCCAGCAAGACGAATATTTCTTCTAAAGCGACGAATTGCAAACACACCAACGCAAAAAATAGCGATAACAAGATCGTGCAAACTAGACTTCACGATTCTAAATTTTCTTTTGAGTCAACAAGAAAAAAAAAACAAAAAAACAATGTTGCTGCCTTCAATAGACAAATAATTTATCCAGAACAAACAACATTTTCATCCAATCTGTCGCAAAAACTATTCGTTGTGAACTATAACTGAGGCTAAGATCGGTTAAGCAATTTGCATTTTTACTGTGTTTATGTTACAGTGCTGGTAAAACAGAGGTGTCTATCCGGGCTATCACATGTCAATCAAACAGGTTTGCACCCGGGAAGATGTGATAATATTTTAGCATGTAACGGAGGAACATGATAAAAACTTTGAGAACCACTACACAAGCCCAAATGAGCTAAAATTTTAAATAATAAAGAAGCAACAACAAACAAACAACTGTTTAAAATTTCAGTCCATTGGGAATTTGTATTTGTGGAAGCTAATGCTACATAAACATAACTTTATTTTATTCAGCAAACTTCTGCTGTGTAAGCGTAAGCAGCGATCGCATTTTACTTACTGCCTGTCAACACACCTTTAACGTGTTGCGGCGTGGGTTAAACCTTCAACTTGTAAAACACAGTTGTAGAATCTTAAAATTAATCAATAGGTATTGGCACGTTTGCATTATTAGGGCTTCCGTCTCTGAACAGAAGGGTCTGTGAGCAAAGTACGATCCTATAAAAATTAGGAGTTACTAACATGCGCCGTACACTTGTCAAAGGAAATATTTATTGCTCATGTTTTACATTTACATGTTTATTATTATCGTCTATATGCGGTTAATACTTTGTACAAATTTCGCATTGCATGTGATTACGGTTTACTTTTAGTTTCAGCAGGGATCTCACTGAAAGCACCGATGCAACACCAAAATACAAATACCCTTACCCCGAAACAACTCTTTTTGCCACAGAACGTTTATGGAACCCTTATGATACTTTGACGGCGTAGTTTTTGAAAAATCTAAAGTAGATGGTCAAAGAAAATCAACCTTTCAAGCACTTTCTGACATAGATTTAAGTTGCATTACTGTTATGCTCACACGACGTGAGCTTGGAACACGCTGTAACAGCTTTAGCAACGAAAAAGCAGACCAACCTTTTAGACAAGCACTAAGAAACTGGACAATGGAGAAGTAGATGGGCAGATCAGGTCTCGATGCCGCACTTGGTAAGCGCAGGTTGGTCTGTCCTGTCAACCAATGTAAGTGGTTAGACCCATTCGGAAAATTATCTCCCAATGAATTACCCCCACGGGACAATAAAATATTTTGCCAAGCAGAATTTATATTGTACCTATAAATGCGTCTGCGACCGACCAGTCAATTATCATGAGATTGTCGAGATCTTAAGCCAGCGCCGAGATTGCGATGTTAACGAACGAAACCAACGGGTTAAGTCCAAGTTTCAGGCTTGCACATTTGAGTTTATGCCTAATTTCGGGCCCTCCGACAACTTTAGGAAAAATATCAAGCTTAATGAAAGTACCTGTATAACAAATGCGCTATACAAACTTTGCTCCGGTTAATCTGTCTTAATCCAAATTGCTTTACACTTTTCGATAGTTTTGTAATACAATACGTCGAATGCGCTCACATCAGGAGCGGAATACAATTCGATGTTGGTGTTTTAACATTAAGGGACCAGATTGGTCTTGTTAAGAACCCGAAAATAAGAGCAAGAAAAAGTTTAACATGATAACAAATTTCCAAGAATTTTTTTGTCAGCGGCGTTCCTAATTACCAACGGGACACACACAGCAGAACATATTTACACAGTCGTAAAATTGATGATGTAGTAAAATCTTTTTCTGAAAACTGTTTTTAGATCGTAAGAAAATGGGAACTTAATAGCCTGGTTTCTGATGCAACCCAATGAACAAATGCAGGTGATTAATTACGATAATAACTTGGTGAAACATCTATATGCTGTGAGACAATCTTTGCCCATTGCATCGAAACACAACTAACAAGTAAAGCTAACGCTACATAAATATAGCCTTATTTCTATTCAGCAAACATTTACTTACTGACTGTCAACCAACCTCACCGAGTCTCGCCACACAATCACAAGCAAAACCTTTACCTTAAGGTTTAAAAAAGTTTTAGATTCTAAAAACTTATCAACGGGAACGGTGTCCCATGCTTTTAAAAACTTCGTTTCCTGTCATTGCTTCGGTAAACATGCGCATGCTAACTTGATAAATAATATAACATTCCTGCACTAAAACAGCTGATTTCTAATCACGGTAAAGACTTCTTGGTAAAATTTCTGTCCATGAGTGAAGCAAGGCAGAATCATAAACCACTAAATCTCTTCCTTGCGACTTCTGTGGCATGGGGAGGTTTAGTAAACGTTTTAAATTAGCATTAAAAAACGGGCAAATCAAACATAGAGTTACATAATCCTTTAAAATACCTTACAATTCGAGGTTAAACGTAGGAGGGATCAGCTTTAAACAGCTAACAATCATGTGCGTAAATTAAAACAGTGTGAATCATTCTTGGTTTAGCAAAACGGGTGAAAAAAACAGCAAAAAACTTCAGAAAAGGGACACATGAATACAGATATTGAATTGGTTCGATGAAATCAAGTAAGACAAAGTTCATTGAACTGTAAAATGGAGTTTGACTTCAGCGTCGCCATATAAGGTATCGGTCCTCGATCGAGGCAAACACAATAAAACAGCGTCGTAAAACCACCGAAAACAGTCGCTTCCTGACAAAACTGTTAACACCACTTTGCAGTGGAAAACCAAACAAGACTAAATTTAGGCAAAGCGGTATCTGCTGCGATCAAATTAGGCCTCGTCGATTTAAAAATTAGATTAGCCCAAAGCAGTTTTTAATAACCACATTGGTGACGTGATAGATGACAATAATTGGGTTGAAACAAGTAGCGAAACAAACATAAAAGCTGTTAAACACCGCCCGGGTCATACTGTGGCGGCATAGTGTTTACAAAAAAAAACTTCCAAGCACGTTCGAATCAAAAGCGCAAAATATACCTCACCTAGGAATGATTGCTGGTAATTATAGTTAAGATTGATTATTACGATTTGTTCCGAGATTAAAAAAAGCATGTGTAAAGACATATCTAATGTTGTTGTTTACGTTAAATAAGACATTACAGTGTCATTGACATTAGCTTTATTAAAAAATCTGACAAAACTAGAAAGGTTTTCCTACATGTTTATACCACCTGCTGTTTATTAACAAGTTTTTGAATGGCATTTCTGTCCTACGTACACGATTTAAGCTTAGACATTCCGGTGTTTCGTAACGTGAAATAAAGGAACGTAAAATAACACGCTGTTACTGCTTTAGCAAATTAAATAACTCACCACTCTTCTTCTTGACCAACACAGAGAAACTGGACCATGCAGAAGTAGAAGGGCAGATCAGGTCTTGCTGTCGATCATGGTAAGTGCAGCTAACGTCCTTGCTGTCGCATTTGGCCAAGTAATGTCCTGACAATAAATATAAGTTGTTAGAAACGTGTGTTGGAATGTGTTATGTGTTAAATCATTCATACCAACTACATTACGACACAGCGTGTTTTTATAGCTAAGAACCGGAAAACTTACACAAAACAGAAAAATACAGTTTATTACCAATAATCGACACAAATTGCAAGTATCTTTGCCATCAAAGGTGTTTGGAAAGTCGCTTTCTAGGTCAGTTGCTTTAAAATTAGCAAACAGTCTTGGTTATAATAATATATTTTAGCATTATTCGCCATACACGGTCGCGATGTGATCCCCGAACGAAGCAAACACTAGGGAGCAAAACCCATCACATCGTCATAAAGTCACTGATAAGTCCTGACGGGTTTTGAAAGCGCGTTACCGTAAATAGAATATAAAAAGCGCGCGAAAAGCCACAAGACTTTGTGATTCCAAATTCGCTTATGAAGGATGTCACTGTCTACTCTGGACAAATATTTCCGTCACACTTTACATTTTACATTTTTATGAATGGCTTTTGCAAAATTGATTTATTGCAAACTACAACTGAGGCTAAGGTCGGTTAAGCAATCAACATGTGAACTGTAATTTTGATTTGTTACAGTGCTGGTAAACAAGAGTTCTAAGTCGGGTCGGGATTTTATGTCATGTTGGGGGTTATATGTCAATAAAGCAGGCTTGATTCACGCCTAACTTTACACCTGTCAGATTTCGGGCTTTGTATTGAAAACACGCATCGGTTATTAAAAACACCCCTATCACAAATGCGCTTTTTAAACTGTGCTCCGATTAATCTATCTTAATCTAATAGGTGCGTCGAACGCGCTTACGCCAGGTGTCAATGGTTTAAAGAGAAATACAACACAAAGTTGGTGTGTCAACATTGAGGGACCAGATCGGACTTGTTAAGAATCAGAAAATAAGAGCAAGTAAAAGTTCATTGATTGCGAACACATTTACAAGACTTGTTTTTTGACAGCGGCGGTGGTTTTAGTTACCTTGCTCGACGAACGGGACAAACGGCCGATCATATTTACACAGTCGTAGAATTGATAAAGTAATAAATCGTTTACTGAAAAGTAGTTTAAGAGCGCAACGTAATAAAACGCGAAATAAAATAGCTAGGTTTCGGCAGCTACGGGATAAGAACACATACAAACAACAGTTTAAAATTTTAACACATTAGGCATTGTTGGTTGGACTTAAACCCAAAAAATTTTTTGGAAAAACGGAGCTGCAAAAAAGTTGAATCCAACAAAACGTTACAAAATGCTTTAATATACATTTTAAAATGCAATAACCAACAAACTATAAAGCTTCTGGATCATATACGTTGGTGATCATGACCGTTTAAAAAACGTGTTTAGGAAACCTGTAGATACACCGCCGGGTAATTCGGAATGTACTTGGAATGATCAACTTCAGATAGCTAACAATCGTAAGTTTGAAAAAGTTTAAATAGAAAACTGCGTTGGATGTGTCTGCGTTGGACAGAAGAACTTCAGAAAATGAACCCTCAAATACGGGCATAGAATGTGTTCGATGAAAACAAGTAAGACAAAGTTCCATGAACTGTAAAATGAAGTTTGACATTGGCCTCGCCTCGATCGAGGCAAATACAATAAAACAGCGTCGTAAAATCACCGACAAAATACATTCGCTGCGTGAAGAAATTTTTTTTCGTTGGATTGAAACAAGTGGCGAAATAAAAACAAAAGCAGTGGTCGTTGAATTAAAAACCAGAAGGCTAAACCATCAACAAATCGCTGTTGTTGAAATCAAACCAACTTTGCCTCAACATTCACTAATTTTTAACTTTGCTTGTTTTTCCTACAGCTGCCATCCAGCAAGTAGATTTTGGTAACAAATGCTCATTATTCGGTCTGTTATGCAAAAATCGACAACACAAAACTCCTTTCCACGAAATAACACCGGTACACATTGACCGTGTGCTCCTTTGACGGCACAGGGATTACAAAATATAACTTAGACGGCCAATGAAAACCAAACTTCCAAGCACTTTCGATTATACCTTAACTGAACTAAGCGCTTTCATGCATATTATCATTTCAGCATGATTATAGTTATGATTGATTACTACATTTTTTTCAAGATTGAAAAAAGCATGTCAAGCATGGGTAATGGCATATCTAACATTAAGATGTCCTTAATATTATTAAAACATGTGAATAAACTAAAAAGGTTTCAAGGGTGTCTTTAATGGAGTGTAGCAGGGTGACCCAGATTCAATAGTACAATTCACCTACGACCAGGTATTGCAATATGTTTACCTTCTGGAGTAGGCTAACTCGAGTGTACAGTACATGGTACAACATCTATCTCAAGTATATGCAGTTTGTAAGTTACTATGCTCTATTTTTGTCATCATAACTCCATATTTCTCTTGATAATCATTGAAAATGATTCTTTGTGCGGTATAACGTGAATTATAACTTACAGTTTTCACTGAGTTATTTGCCACAAAACAAATGTTAAAGGATTTACATAGTGTTCATCCTTAGCCTTGTTAAGACTAACTCGGTGTATGAATACATTTTTGACTGGTCAATCACAGTACGCCAGGCCTATTAAAGGCGTCATACCAAATCAGTCGGTTACCAAGCATTCACCATATGGCAAGGCGTAGGCTGCATCTTATCCCAGTTAAGAATTAATGTTCATCTTCACTGATACTGGCGGTCCCCTACTACGAAGCTGACATGTGCAGCATACGAGGCAGGCAACGGTGCTTGTTATTCGAGTTTCGGCGGATTCTCCTCTGAGCCTGCGTAGCTCATTTGGTAGAGCGCGAGTCCCGGAAAGATTCCTGTCGTGGGTTTGAATCCCACCGCAGGCTAGATTTTTCTAGCCTACGCCTTGCCATATGGTGGTGAATGCTTGGTGACGGACTGATTCGGTATGACGCCTTTAATAGGCTGGCGTACTGTGATTTATACATGAGTGTGCCGTGATCGCTGGTCTGCATTGACGCTTCAGGGCTGACCCCAGTTATGAATTAACGTTCATCTTTTTGACTGGTGTGTACAAATTCCAAGTAAAGGTTCAAAGGGTGAACCATTTCAAAAAAAGTTTGGCAAGCACTCACTGGCTTAGACATTAGGATGTTGTGGTGTTTGGTAAGTATTGAAGTCAAACTATCAAAGGAACGCAACACATTGCGCTTATATTTGCCATCGAACCTTTTCGGGTTGTCTCGTTTTAGGTCAGTTGCTCTCAAATAAGCAAACGGTCTCGGTTAAAATTAAATATGTCAGCATTTGAAAAATCACAAGGAATTGTAATTGCGAAGGGAATGTTAAAGCTAGGTCAAACTAATTGCTTTGTAATACAGAGCGTCGAACCCGCTTACGTCAGGTGTCATTGGTTTAAAGGGAGTTACAATACAAAGTAGGTGTTTAAGGACCAGATAGGACTTGTTAAGAACCCAGAAATAAGAGCAAGAAAAATTTACAAGAATTGTTTTTGACAGCGGAGTCTTTAGTTTAGTGCTCTACGAACGGGACACGCACAGCAGAACATATTTACACAGTCGTAAAATTGATAGAGAAATAAAATCTTTTCCTGGAAACTATTGAGCGCAACGTAATAAAAAGCAAAATTAAAAAGCTTGGTTTCTGCAGCTGTCAATGAACAAATACAGGCATCAAAGACGATAATAACTTGGTGAAACAAAATAAGACGCTAATAGCTGTGATCTTTGCCCATTGCATCGAACCATAACTAACGAGTAAAGCATAAATACAGCGTTACGTTTTTCACGAAATTTCTGCTGTTAACGCGTGAAACAGCTTTCTCATTTTACTTACTGCCTGCTAACCAACCTCATCGAGTCGCGCTGTACTGTCGCAAGCCAAACCTTTAACGTAGTGTTTAAAACACAAGTGTAGATTTCTAAAACTTATCTATGAGAACGCTGCCCCATGCATTTACAAAATTCGTTTCTGTCATTACGAAAGGAAAATTGCGCATGCTAACTTGATAAATCATATAACATTACTGCGCTAGAACAGCTGATTTCTAATCACGGTAAAGACTGCTTAGCAAAATTTCTGCCCATGCGTAAAGCAAAACAGAGACCAAATGCTCTGTATTAACCGCTCATTTGTAAAACAGTTGATGCTTCACTCGTGATCTCTTTTCCTTGGAAGGTTAAACGTTTGAATTTAAACACCCCAAAAGCGGGTGTATTCAACATAAAGTGCTTCAAAATACTTTACAATGCAACAAACTATAAAACTCGTTGATCATGTGCATTGGTAATAATGGTCGTTTTTAAAAAAAATCGCATTTGAGAAACATGTGGATCGGTTTCACGCGGGACAAAGTGATGTAAACATTTGTTAGGGCAGTATAATTTGTTTTGCCCAGAAGAATCCATCCTGGAGCTATAAGCGCGTCTGCCACCGACCTCTCTCGACTTTAAGTCGTGTACTGCCGAGTTTCCAAGCAGAGTGAATTTTATGTTGTTTGTGAGATCGTCAAGCCACTGCCGCAATTGCGTGAGCAAACCTACGTTGGTTGTCAGACCTGACTATACCAATTACCACAGTGAACAACGTAAGGTGCTAATTTGGCAACATATTGCTTGTATGGAAATAATTCGGTTTGACGTTATGGTTTGCAAAGCAGGAGTTGTAAGATTTGACTATGCACGACATCACGTAAGCATTAAAGGTACTAAATGTAAGTAAAGTGGTTTGTGTCATATTTGTGTCGACTTTTAACCCAGACCTGTCCATCAAATAAATTTTTACCTTTTTGGAATCAACAGTACAGGAACCTTTTGCTTTCGGCCAATCTTCGACACAGTGTGCCTGCATTTCACTGCCTCGCTTCTGGTCGTATCTCATATCGAAGTTGTATGCTCCAGATGACCCACCGAGCAAACATCTCAAAATATTCAAAATATTGCCAAGATTCAGGCTGAACAAAAACATTGTTTAAGCATCGTTTCTTTTGACAAGTTTAGTGCAAATCGTACAAGTTTCCAGGCAAAAGAATAACTTGACATTAGTTTACCACCACAATTATCACTAATACGAACAAGAACTTGACAAAGCACTAAAAAAGGAATATCCTGCAGCAGATGCTTGCAAAAACTTGTTTTTACTTTTATTTTCAATCTTACGAGTATAAATAAAAATCTCACCATTGTTGTTCCTAAATGTTGAACGACACATGAACTGAACCACGGAAAGTACAGGGGAAAACTAAGCCTCGTGGTCGTATATAGCTGATGTTCTGTGAAAATGAAGTCAATGGTCAAAAATCTCAATGCATCGCATCAAAAATTCAACAACCAAATAATTTGTAAATAGTAAAAAGAAAAAAAAATTAATACCCGGACGTGGAACTTTGTGCAAACTTATATGGAGCTTGAGTAAACATCATGGAAAAATATTGTTAAGATCTGAGTATTCAATCCAATCACCGTTGAGAAAGCGGCATCTTGAAAATTGTTTTTATCAATAACACTCACGCACTATAGTTGTCACAGTTTTTCAGTCACGTGTTCAAAAAAGTGTTAAAGATTACGTAAAATAATCATTAACACTTTTTTGAATACGTGATTGTCCTGCAGAAAAACTGAATAAACTGCCAACTATATCGTTTTTTACCTTTAATTAAGTATACGTGTATCGATAAAAAAGCTCACCATTGTTGTTTCTGCGTGATGACCGACACAGAACTGGACAACGAAAAGTGCAGGGACAGACCAGGGCCTGTCGTACAGCTGATTTCAATTTTAAAAAGCGGCATCTTGAGTTTTTATCTTTAGGTGATGAATTAGATTATAAGTGTATTTAACACACCCATGCACTCTTATACTATTTTAAAACGTTTTGTCACCGTGTTTATGCTAGCATTTGGGGTGATAACTTGTTGCTGTACTTTATTAACAATGATTGCAAAAACATTGTGCCAACACAAATTGCAAAGTTCAACAAATTGGCAAAATTGAAAACAAATTAGGTTTGAACACAATTAACAAATCTACAAATCTATATTAGTTCAAAGACAGTTCATTAACCATGGAACTGGCAAATGTGTTTGTGCTTTTTGATCAAAAAACGTCAATATGTCAGTTTGCCTTATTTTACATTGCACAGCTGTTCGAAACTTGTATGTTCCGATAAAGCAAGTTCATATCAGCATAAACTTTATACTATTTTGTTTCTATTTTATGTCAAGAAAAATGGCACAGTTATAAATGCCGTTATGTCGCCTAACATTGCAAACTAGACTGTCTTGAGAGTCCTGTGTGTAAAGAAAGCCATGTATAATTTTTTTTGTGTGTTTTAGATAATATTATCTTGGCAAACCTTTTGGTGTTCGCAAGGCAGAGATTGAAAAACACTCCATTATGGTGGTGAGTGGTAATTATGGAAAAACAATAGGAACACTAAAGGATTTCATCTGATGATAAGCAACACAAAAGCTCACCAATCTTCTTCTTGACCAATACAGAGAAACTGAACCATGGATAAGTAGAAGGGCAGATCAGGTCTTTCTGTCGACCATGGTAAGCGCAGGTAATGCCCTGTCAACAGATATAAGTGGTTAGAAATGTGCGTTGAAATGTCGGTTGTGGAAAGTCATTCACACTAATCCAGAAGTCACTCAGAAAAATGCATTTGCAAAGGCAATGTTAAACCTAAGCGAAATTGTGTTTTATATTTTATATTTTTATGTTCGTTACGTATCTATTTTGCACACATCCAGTTACATCCAGTTGTTAGAAAATAAATGTTTTGTAAATGTTCTCCAAACACAAACTTTAACATTTCTGTTTACCAAAAAATACACGTGTTACCTCAATTCGTGCTGAATAACAAGACGCATTCGAATGATCAGATCCCAGTGTCTTATCTCAATGTCATGCTGACTCGCCACCAGGTTTTCCACAGGAGCGACCACTGGCTGCAAAGTCATCCAGATGGTTCAAGCAGACCAAGTGGTCTGCACAAACAAAAATAGGTTAGGGTTGAACCTCAGTAAAACATAAGAATACGCAAAAAAATTATGGTTGAACTTGCAAGAACCGATGAAAAGCTCATTAATACTGAAAGTTTACTTGCATCGTAACTACAAAAACGTCTAATTCAGGGGTTCTTAACCTGGGGTGCGAGAACTGTTCCTAGGGGGTGCGGGGATGCTGAATCATTAAGGTTGGTTAGGTCTATTCTATTTAAGCAATTACAGAAGGGGGAGCAAAAATTGGTTAGTGATTTGCAAGGGGTGCAGCAAGGAAAAAAAGGTTAAGAACCACTGGTCTAATTGATAAACGGCTGTCACATGAAAAAAACAAGATATTCCGATGCAGTTTTTCTAATTCAGAGTTGGCTGTAATGTATTCTTATTTCATTTCAATCCGAGTAAAATACATACAACGAGGCCTAAGTTTAACACCATTGTTCTTCTTAAAGTAAAAACGCAAGCAAGTTTGAAGCAGGAGAAAAAGACGAGGACATGTTGCTTGGTGCCGTTATTTACGGTCGAATGAAACAAACACTACAGAGCAAAACCCATTCACAGATCGTAATAAAGCCATCTATAAAACAATGACTGATTTTACAAGTGCGTGACAACAAATAAAAAAAATGTCAGCTCATTTCGGAACGTGGTGATTCATAATACTCATAAAGCTGCAAGATTTTATGACTCTAAATTTGCTTTCAAATGAAAGATATCGTTGTCTTCCCTGGACAAATATTTCCGTCACAACTCGTACCAGCAACATTTTTAATGACCTCCTGTTGCAAAAACTTTTGTTGCAAAAAGGAAATGAGGCTAAGGTCAATTAAGTAAATGTTGTTTGACATTAGCGTCGCCATACAAGGTAGCGGCCCTGGATCGAGGCAAACACAATAAAACAACGTCGTAAAATCACCGAGTACGTTCGTTCTGCGACAAAACTTTAAACGAAACAACACCAAACTTAAGCAAGGCGGTATTAGCCGCACCGATTTCCGAATTTAAATTATTTTTTAATCTTTTGCTTTTCTTAAAAATCTTAATTTTTTAATTATATTTTTAACTGTCGTTCAAACCAGCGTGGTGACGTGTTGTGTTGAGACAAGTGGCGAAACTGCAACAAAGGCAGTTGTCGTTAACTTGAAACAAGAAGATGGAACCATCTCTAAATGAATTTAAACCAACTTTAGCTCCACATTCACTAATTTCTAAGTTCCCTTCGTTTTTTGAAGCTGCCAGCATCTAGCAAGGATGTTTTGACAATAAAAACTGTTTTCATTCGGTTCTACGCATAATGTTGCTGTTACACGGGATGATAATAATGATTACAAAGTCTACCATAGACGGTCATTCAAACCGAAAAAAAGCATCCCAAGCATGGAGAAAGACATGTCTAATGGTATTGTTAAAATTAAATGAAACATTACAAGGTCATTGTCACTAGCTTTATTAAAACATCTGACAAAACTAGAAAGGTTTTTTTGCAACATATATATACAACCTGCTATATATTAGCGGATTTTTGAATGGCATTTTTACCCTGCTTACACGACGTAAACTCGTGGTGTTGGATAAGTATTTAAGTCAAATTATCAAAGAAATGCAAAATAACAAGAGGTTACTGTTTTAGCAACTCAAAAACTCACTACTTTTCGTTCTGACCAACATCGTGAAACTGGAGCATGGAGGAGTTGAAGGGCAGATCAGGTCTTGCTGTCGCCTTAGAAAAGCCCAGGTAATGTCCTGTCAACAAATATAAGTGGTTGGAAACGTGTCGGTTGTGTCATTCATATCGACTACAATACAACACAGCGTTTATTTATAGCTAAGAACCGAAAAACAAAGCAGGAAAAAGTAGTTAATTATCCATAATGTACTAACATTGCGCTTATTTTTACCATCAAACGTTTTTGGGTACTCCTATTTTTGGTCAGTTGCTTTCAAATAAGCAAATAGGCTTCGTTACAATAAAATATAATAGCATTAGAAAAATGACAAAGAATTGTTAATGCGAAGGCAATGTTAAAGCTGGGTTAAACTATTTGCTACGTTACGATGTCCTTGTCGCCTCTAAGTTGCCAAAAATACACAAATGACAGAAAACATGATATTCTTTAAATGCAGAAATGATGCACAATCAATTACCACCATTACTTTACTGTGTCTTGCCAATGAGCCACATTCCTTTGATCTGCTTCCAATCAGTGTGCCACCAGGTGTCCACCAGTTGTCCCACCAGGTGTCCCACCAGAGCAATCATTCTTCGAAAATGCTTCGAGATGGTTCGCCAAAAGTGGAGCTTGTGGTCTAACATAAAAAAACAAAGCATAAAATACGCTGAATTTAACGTCGTAGACCTTATCGCAACCGATGAAAAGCTTATTTGCACTGAAAACTAACTTGTTTCGTAACTGAAAAGCTTCTAATCGATAATGAGCCGTCACATGAAGACAAAGATTGTCCGTTTTCACTTTTATTTCAGTCATGAGTTGTCTTTAACGCATTTATAGTTTCGTTATTCATTTTAATAACTGGTTTGAGCTTCAGTGTTCAACTCATAAGTAAAGTAAAAATCCATTTATATCGCAATATTTGCACGTAAAATGTGGTTTTGTTATCATTTCACTGTGACTTGCATATTGACGTTATCAGGACATCTCTCAACTTATGTTGGATCTTCTTGTCCCACTTAAAAGAAATTATAAACATTGCTAATGAAATGATTAAAGCACGTGTTTACTTCGCCTTGTAGTCATTCTAGCACTCTACCACAATGAAGGATTTGTCAAGCAAAAAAAATGTATCCCACTGGGTCGAAAGTATAAGGATTTTGTGTATGTCTTGTTCTATTTTCTAATTCCTATCTGCAATACATGTTTGTGTTATACATCGGTTTCGACATTTCAGTGATGTAAGTAGAACCGCTCAAACATGTACAGATGATATTGTGTTGAACTAGCGTGCTTGTTTCCCTAAAACATCTTGCGACCACCTTAAGAGCCGTACGCCAAGTTGGGAGGCTTTGGAAAGAAAACGAATACAACAATATTTGGATGCAATGAAGAGTTTACTTGTTTCAGTTTAATCTAATCCATACCAAAACTGTTTGTATTCGTTTCCTTTCCAAAGCAGTGCATCTGCCATCAGGTGTCCCACCAGAGCATATAGTGACTATAAAGATCGTCATACCACCGCCGTGTGTCGGGTCTGTACAGAGCAAAGTGTTTTTAAGTTAAGGTGAAGCGACACAAGCAAGCAAAAGATTTAAACAGGAGAATAAACAAGGACGTGGTGCTTGGCGTCGCCATACACGGTCGTAATGTGATTCTCGAACGAAGCAAACACTCAATCATAATAAAGCCACCGATAAAATCCAACGGGGTTTTAAGAGCGTGTTATAATAAATGGAAATAAAAACGCCAGCAATTTTCCCACTTGGTCATTTACAAATTTGCTTCGAATGAACGATGTCGCTCCCTTCCCTGAATAAATATTTCCGTCACAACTTATACCAGCAACATTTTTTATGAATTCCTGTATCAAAACCTTTTGTTGCAAAGAGCAACTGAAGCTAAGATAATTAATCAATATTTCATCTGTAGTTTTGATTTGTAACAGTGCTGGTAAAGCAGACTTGTAAAGCTGGCGGGATTTTATGCCGAGTTAGGGTTTATATGCCAATAAAACAGGTTTGATTCGAGTCTAAACTTTACACCGAGAAATGTATTTAAAAAGTATCGGGTTCTGTCCGGGTTTCAGGCATGTACTTTTATCAACAAAATTTTAGCTCTTCCGGCAGTTTTTATTTTTATATGCCAACGTTTCGATGTGCCATACGAAACACCTTCATTAGTATGACATAAATTGCAAACATAAGTTATTACAAAGCGAAAAGGGCGGCGAATCATACACACAAAAGGGCGGTGGCGAAAAACGCAGTGCACAATACAGTGAATTCAATGCGCTTACGGCAAGAGCGAAAAAAATATGAAGTCGATGTTTTAACATTAAGGACCAGATCGGACTTGTTTAAAAAGTTAAAAAGTTGATTGAAAATGGAACAAATTTACAGGACTTGGTTTTGCCAACGGAGTTCTGAGTTACCCTGTATCCCACAAACGGGACACACACAGCAGAACATATTTACACAGTTGTAAAACTGATTTTAGCTTTCTCTCAATAAACAAATGCCCCGAAGAATTACGGTAATGGCTTTGAAAATAGGTGAAACAACTGTTAAGGTGCGCTATATGCTGTTAGACAATCTTTGTTGTATGCATCGAAACATAACTTACGAGAAATGCTTTAACTAAACAAATGCAGCGTTCATTTATCCAGCAAAATTCTGCTGTTTATACAAGAAGCTCATTTTACTCACGGCCAATCTCACCGAATCGCGCCGTACAGTCGCAAGCCAAGCCTTTAACCCCGCGCTAAAAACACGATTGTATATTATAATAACCTATCAATAGGTATTGAATTACTTGCATTAATTGGGGCTAACAAATTTGCATTAATTAGGGTTACCCAACAGAAATGTCTGTGAGCAAAAAAGACACAGTGTTTTAAATTAGTAAATGCCTCACTTGTGACCTATTTGCCTTAAGTGGTTAAAGTTACAGAAATACTTCAGAAAAGGGACCCTTAAATACAGCAGGCCTGGAATGGGTACTATGAAATCAAGTAAGACAAAGCTCATTGAACTGTAAAACGCAGTTTGCCATTCGCGTCGCCATATTAGGTAGCGATCCTCGATCGAGACAAACACAATAAAACAGCGTCGTAAAATCACTGAACACTAAACCTAGGCAAGGCGGTATTTACTGCGATCAAACAAAGCCTAAATATTTTAAAGCAGTTGTTTAAACCAGGGTGTGCTTGGTGCCATTATCCACGGCCGCAGATTGATCGAACGAGGCAAAACTCAATCGTAATAAAGCCACCGATAAAATCCAGAGCGGGGTTTTAAGAGCGGGTTACAATAAATAGAATATAAAAAACCAGTAAATTCACAAAACTTTACGATTCTAAATTTGCTTTTAAATGAAAGATGTTGTAGCCTTTCCTGGACAAATATTTTCGTCAACTTGTACCAGCAACATTATTTTATCAATTCCGGTCCCAAATATTATTTGTTACAGCAACTGAAGTTTAGGTCGATTAAGCAATCAACATTTTGATTAGGTTCAGTGTTGGTAAACCAGAGTTGTAAGTCGGGCCAGGCTTTAATGTCGTGTTCAGGCCTGGTTCAAGCCTAACTTTACCAACAAAAAAACATATTTACACCATCGCAAAATTGATAAAGTAACGAAACCTTTTCCTGAAAATTATTTTAAGAGCGCAACGTAATGAAACACAAAATTTGATAGCTTCGTTTCTGCAGCAGCCCAATGTGCAACTGCACTGATCAATTGCGGTAACAGCTTGGTGAAACAACTGTTAAATGATCGCTGTATTCTGTGAGACAAACTTTGCCCATTGCATCGAAACACAGCTAACGAGTAAATCTGATGCTAAATAAATACAGCGTTATTTTTAATCAGCAAACTTCTGCTGTTTATACTAGAAACAGCGCTTTCATTTTACTTACTGACTGTCACCCAACCTCATCAAGACGTGCCGTACAGTCACAAGCCAAACCTTTAATTTAGCGATTAAAGCACAGTTACAGATTTTCAAAACTTATCTATGGTAAAAATGCGCATGCTAGATTGATAAATAATATAACATTACTGCGCTAAAACAGCAGATTTCTAATCACGTTAAAGACTGCTTAGCAACATTTATGCCCATGAGTGAAGCAAAGCAAAGACCGCCCGCTCTGTATTAACCGCTCATTTGTAAATCAGTAAATGCTTCACTCGTGATCTTTTTACCTTGAAAGGGTAAACGTTTAAATTTAAATACGCCCAAAACGGGTGTATTCAAGATAAAGTGCTTTAAAATACTTTACAAAGCAACAAACTATAAAACTATAAAACTCGTTGATCATGTGCATTGGTAATAATGGTCGTTTCAAAAAATTCGCGTTTGGGAAACTTGTGGATCGGTGTCACGCAGGACAACGTGTGGTAAACAGTCTAATCAATTTTTTTTTATAATTTTTTTTTTGCCCAGAAAGATGGAGCTATTCGTGCATCTGCCACCGACCTCTCTTTATTTCCGTCTCGACTTTAAGTCGTGTACTGCCGGGTTTTCAAACAGAGCGAATTTTATGCGATTTTCGTGATTATAAAGCCAGTGCCACAATTGCGATCTAAATGAGCAACCCTACGTTGGTTTTCGGACCTGACTGTACCACTTACCACCGTAAACAAAGTAAGGTGAAAATTTGTCAACACATTGGTTGTATGGGAGGAATTCGGTTTGACGTTACGGTTTACAAAGCATGGGTTGTAAGATTTGACTATGTACGACATCACGTAAGCATGAAAGGTTCTAAGTGTAAGTAAAGAAGTTTATATCGTATTTGTGTCGATTGCAAACCCAGACCTGTCAATCAAACAAATTTTACCTTTTTGGAATCAACAGTACAGGAACCTTTCGCTTTCGGTCAATCTTCGACACAGTGTGTCTTCATTTCAGTGCTTCGTTTCTGGTCGTATCTCATATCGAAGTTGTATGCTCCAGATGTCCCACCGAGCAAATATCTCGAGGTCTTCAAGATATCGTCAAGTTTTGGCCTGCACAAAACCATTGTTTAAGTGGCGTTTCTTGCGACAAGTTTAGTAAACGCGCTTCAAGGCAAAAGAAAAGCTTAAGATTATTTCACAACGAGTTTTTGAGCTGTGAGCTTAACAAGTGCTTTCTGTACAAGCTTCAACATCTGAGGTTTAGAACCATATTTGTCAATTGGTAGCAAACAGCAAAGACCGTTGTATATCAAATATTACAAACCACACACGTTACATCCAAATCACTACATCAGGGAACGCAGAGATTGCAGTCAGACAGTTGAGTCGGAATGCAACGGCTTTTATGACGCTTTGTCCTCGCTTAACATTTATACCCAATACGAACAAGATGTTGCCAAAGCACTCAAAAAGTTAGACTATCTTGGAGTAGATGCTGGCAAACAACCGTTTTTAGCTTTCTTATCAAATCTTACGAGCATAAATAAAAATCTCACCATTGTTGTTCCAAAGTGTTGAAAAACACAAAACTGAGCAACGGAAGGTACGTGGTCGGAACAAGCCTGGTCGTCGTATATAACTGATGTTCTGTGAAAAAAAGGGCCAAAAATCTTAATGCACTGCATCAAAATATTCAAGAACCTAATCCAATAACCAAACAATTGAATAATAAAGTTTAGGGAAACAGTTATTATTTAAGAAATTAAAATCGCGTTTAGTTTTTAAAGTGAATGCAAATTAACATCCGGGCGTGGAACTTTATGAAAACTTATATGAAGCTTGCAGGAACATTTTGGTAAAAGGTTAGGAGTGTTCAATCAAATCTTGTTTAGAAAGCGGCGTCTTTAAAGTTATAATCAATAGGACACTCACGCACTGTTAGACCACTAAACTGTGAGGGGCGTTTTATCAACGTGTTTGTGCCAGCAAGCTGGATTTTAATACAATTTTGTACCCTTAGTTGTCACTGTTTTTCAGTCAACGTGTGCAAAAAAGTAGTGTTGATAATTACGTAAAACGAATCATAGCAACAAGTGTTATAAAAAAAATCAAAAAATACTGGTTCAGGGACAGTTCATCAACATAACCAAGCAACTACTGCATCAACTGACAATACCAAGCAAATACTAACAGTCGTTGTATGTTAAAGTTGGTTCAGCTTTAATACCCCTGCCCGTAAATGTCACCAACACTAAAAGTTAATACATTTCAAACTTGGTAATGTAAAATAAATGAAGCCCGGTTTCACTAACACAAACATTAATTAGAAGTTTTATGTAACTCGAATATGCTGTGGTTAAGCGAACAATGCTTAGCCTTTGCTGATAATTTCTTGGCGACCTTTGCATCAATGTAAAACAACAGTAGCTACTGCCGCATAAATGCCGCAAACTAGGTTGATTTGGGGCATTTTGCCCACAACACATGTAAGTACAGAGTTAATACAACTTACTACGCATCTTGTCTTCTACACGATACCTTCACCCGAACAAGTTTGCGCTTCTTTAGTCGACATCAAGCACTTGCAGACAAATTTATAACAAACTGCAAACCGTTATTTTGTTTCTCGCGCCACGACTGCTGCAACCAGTCGTGCCTTTTTCTCCATCTCGGTGGAGATTTGAAAACACGTTTGCTCCAGGCTTAACACGTTGAATCTTGTGTCGCCCATGGGAACGGTGCCCTATGCATTTTCAATATTGGTAACAAATTTTGTTTTCAAATTCGTTAAACAGTAATAACATTTTTCTCAAAACAGACAAAAGTTAATATTGCTTTAGTATTGATATTTGTTTGCATTTCAAAATATGGCTACCTCCAAACAAACACTCAGAATATATTTGCAACACAAGAATATATTTGCAACATTAGAATATATTTGCAACATTACAACACAAAATTACTTGCAGTTACAGAAAGACTTCCAGCATGTTACTTAAACTTTTGTTCCAGCTTTATTCTAGTATAAATCCATGGAGTTTGCTTTCGAACAAGGACGAGGTAACAATGCAGCCGACTGTTCCACGTTAAACCAGCAACTGAATGTGCTGTTCAAGACTTGTTGGTTTGTGTGTATTAAAATAGACAAAGTTATATTCTAACAATTATTCATAATTATCACCGTTTCGTAATAGGTAGATAAAAGCCTGTATACATGGACAGTGTGAAAAATGTGTCTAAAATAAACAAATGTAAAGGAATGCTACAACATAAATACTCGTCGCAATTAGACACAATAAACTTATGGGACTTATGAGCTTTTTGAGCCAATATGGGTTGATACCAGTTGTAAAGTATATTAAAACCTCAACTTCAGGTCTATAACTCTTTGCTTTGATTTAAAAAAAATTCTAGTTTAAACCAGGGCACAACCTACAATCATTGGTCAAACATATTTAAATCGTTAAGTAGAATAAGAAAAATAATTGACTGTAAAGTGGCGCAGTAGATACAAGGAGACTCGAAAATCACACAAGCACCAGACAACCTGTAACATCCATAGGCAAACGGTTTTTGAAGTGCTCAGTAGCGCCACCGCCTGTCTGCCGTTATTGCCTGAATTGTTCAGCTTTTTTCTATTCAGATTGTGTTATACTCTGGAATAAGCTCAAGTTGTGCAAAGTTTAAAAATTATCCAACTACCTATTAGTGTTTTTTTTCAGACTTTGGCAGTTGGTACGTGCTTAATGAAATACTTGTTTTAAACTATAGTTTCTGTGTTCTATAGGCAGGGTTGCCATACGGTCCCTATTTCTAAGATTTGTCCTTATTTTAAAGGGCTATGGTTTTAAAAAGTTCATTGTCGTTATTTCTAAGAAATGTCCTTATTTTGACTTGAGTCCTTTTTTTGTCTTATTTTCAACAATTACTAGTCAAATCCCTGCTACAAGTAACAGTAAACCAAGACCTGAGCCGTTGTTAGATGCACGAAGTATTTTTTACGAACAACGAGTTGCTGGGACAGATTATTTCTGGCCAAAATATTGCATATGTCATGGCTCGTATAAATGAAAAGATTTGCTTAAAAACGCTTGGTTTGTTTCGTATGAAAATTTAATTTTCGGTTCTTCTTATTTTTGGTTTCAAGTCGATGGCAACCCTCTCTATAACACTCATGTTCTGATTTTGTTAAAACCTGTAAACTTTTGAGTGGAAACAACATAAGGATATGCAAAAACATAAGGATACGACCTGAATGAAAAACGATGAACTTCCAAATTCAAACATAAAAAATTGCTCAATAAATTTCAGAGACTTCGGCACATCAATGCTTTTGAAATAGGGTTGGGGTTGTTGTTTTTTCGTCGGGACATTCCAGTTTCAAACCAGTTAGGGTCGAATTATTCCGCCTACCGAATCCTATTTTGTTTTTGGGGGTTCAGTATTCAAATCAGGTAGTGGTGAACAACTCTTTGCATTCTGTAATACTTTTGGTTTGTTTATTGGCTGCTGAGTTACAGAATAAATTGTGAATTTAAATGATCGCATTCCTTACTGGTGCCAACTTGATTTAATATTCGCTCACCACACATATGTTGTTGTGAAATGAAATTTATAATGTCAAGTTTTACTCGGGCCAGGAAAGGTGGTCGAGCTGCAGCGCTCACGAGAGAAAAATCATGGGCTGCTGCATGTTATACTGGGCAATCATCATCAACATTTTCAGCTTAATTTTTCAGAAAACAAAACAGTAAAAATTTATACCGAGTCGGTCATTTTTAGTTCTATACCTTGATATTCATGAGCCATTAAAATTTGATATTCAGACTATGCATATGTGGTATGAGGTAGAGAATCAACAGCGCCACCCTCGTCTTGTGGGGCCTGTCGAGCTGAGCAACACTATGAACACAAAACTTCGTTTCTTGCGCCCCTGAACCGACTGTTGTTGAACCCGCCATACACACAACTGTTGGTTTGGCATATCAGTATTGCACAGCCAGGTATTCCTACATTTCCTGTTTATCACGTCGTGCCCACTAATTTGTGCTTCCATGTTATTGTTTAAGTTACTGCTTAGGTCACGTGTTCCCTGATGATTAATTTGTCGAAATGTCAAAAAGAAAATATTGATTTAATTTGAGCT
Organism: Phallusia mammillata; assembly: GCF_965637545.1. Classification (NCBI taxonomy): domain Eukaryota; kingdom Metazoa; phylum Chordata; class Ascidiacea; order Phlebobranchia; family Ascidiidae; genus Phallusia; species Phallusia mammillata. The sequence continues at coordinate 30,487,840 of NC_137255.1, forward strand.
TGTAATAACGATGCGACCAACGAATGAAATACGCATCAGAATCAGGTTTTTATTTGCAGAGGCCCCTCCTCGCCTCAACATGTGACGACCGGCCGATAAAAGAAATTATCATGTCGTCTCCTTTCATGAAAATAGTTACAAAAGGACAAAACAGAATCGTTGGTACACAAAAATGTTACGCCAAGTAGTCACATAAAAATGTATCATATGTTAACAGGGGTAATAACTTAATGTTTACAAGCGGAAAGTTATGACAGCATAGATTGCTATGTTTGGTGGCGTCCCTTGTTAGATAGAACAGCAGGGAAGGCAGAAACATTTGATAAAAAAGACAATAGTTACAAAATAAAGGAAACATTTCAACACAATATGTACAGATATACAATGCAGAAAGGCTACGCAAAGCATAAAAAACATGAGTATATACATTATATATGGGCGACCTAATTTGTTAAAAACAATATAAAAAACTTGAAGGTAGAGACGCCACTAGATGGTGTGCGAGATACTGACAAATTTAGACTTTTATGACGAAAAACAAACGTCCAATGAAAGTTAAAACTTGTTTTTTAACTTGTCACATAGTTTCGTTTCGGTTGAAAAGTTAGAAACACGTTACATGGTTTTGGTCTCAGACAAGTAAGTTGGGTTTAAAGTTTTACCTCAACCCAAAATTTGACATTTGCTATAAAACTTTTAAACAAAACAACGACAACGTATTGTTACGTGGAAATCAGAGGAATAACCCCTAGTGACGTCACTAAACAACAGCATGGCGAACGACAGCAAAAGTTAAAATTAAAGCACAATCGGTTACAACATTAAACGACACTGGATTTACAGAACACAAATCATTAGGTTGTCACGCACTAAAATAACAACTTATGTTTATCACCATTGTTTATGTTCATAAACATTTGAAAAAACCGGTTATTTGCGCGACAAAACACTTCAAGAATGTTAAGTCCAATTAATTCTCATAACGTAAGCATAGAAACATTTATTTCCAGGTTAAACTCTGTAGGATTTCCTAATTAGATTCATAAGGTTATAATCACAATAAGTGGTGAGCATAGACACCAAACTTTATGCCAGGTTATCCAAACGATGTGAATTTGATAAGAGTTTGTGACGCCGGACAACGAACGTCACGATATTTAAACAACAAACTGATGAGGCACAAAATTCGCCATAAAGAGAAACAAACCAACACTTATGTTGCCAACTTAAGCCTAAATAAAAAATCTTTACAGCACAAAAGCCACTTTTATAAACGTCACAAACATAAAGCAGTAAAAACGCGTCGTAAAAATACGGTGTTTAACAGTCAAATTTTGAGATGAAAAAGCGGTTGTACAAAGATGGTTTACGTTCACGTATTGATTATTTTGAAAAATAAACTTACTGGTATTTGGATCTAGTTTGTAACAAAAATTTGTATTTCTTTTTAAAGTTTTAATTCCTTAATAAAACCAAATGCAGTGAGCGTTTTGCATCGGTTTATCTATAAAATTGGTTTAACACAAAACGTCAGTTAATCTTGGGATTTTAGCGTTCATGCAAAATACCTTGCACACACTTATGTTCGGCGCCTATGCATGTCAGTGTTAAGCGCAAATAATAATGTTTGAAACAAACATGACAGTTGCTAATCGTCAGGAAAAGATACTGACCCAGACAGTGGACAATAATGACTTATTCCATCGGGCGTTCAGGCAATGACCAATGCCATCATTAGTGATGAAATAATGTCAAATTGATTCACTGTCTGGTCAAATATCTATTGTAATGATTGTTGCACAGATTATTTAAGATTGTTATGGAAACAAATGTTCAGGTTTTACTTCAGATTTAAAACTCAACTTCTCCTCGCGACTTTGATCTGATGAGATTCTTCCCTGCTTCTGTGAAGTCATTGCCCCAAACCTCAAATACATTAATGTTATGGACCGATGTTGCCAATGACTCAGCACTTTCATCTGTCAGGTGGTTCCCAGTTAGATTAAGAAGTTTCATCTTAAACAAGAATAAGTTAAACGCGAGTCACAAGAATTAATTGCAAATCAAGTATGTCGTAATAAATGAAAAACTATGACGTCACTACAAATTGTTTTCACATAAAAAACGGATGTCACGTGATGAGAAGTGTGAAAAACATATCTGAGGAAAACCTAGACAAAATAATTAACGCTATAAAATAAACTTAACCAACAAACAACAACCGATGTGTAGATTTGCTCGGGTTGTTCGTAATCACATGAAAATCACCAAATGTCATTAGGTTCCCTCAATACGACCCGTGATCTCCAAGTACCATTTTTCAATTATCGTTTAGAATGCATATCATATGTATCAGTAACTAATAAAATCACACCACTTTATTACACCAACAATCATAAAATAAGTTAATTAGGTACGGATTTTTTTGGGGGTCATGGCTTTGTGTTTTTATATAACTTGTAAATGTCACCAAATCGAGTCATTTATTTGTTCCAACAAAACTCCTTGCATTAAGTAATACCGACAAACAATTACGCGTCGGGTGCGAAAAGTCAAGATGTTATGACTGAAACACTTGTTGCACCAAAGGGATCCGCGAACAACTGGAAAGTTACGTCCTGGTTAGGACGCCGTTTGCAATTTGTTTCTTTACTAAATGCAATTGATTTTGCATTTAAACAATGTAAGATGAGTAAAAAATGGTTAAAAACGTTGAATATTATTGTTTCTGTTAACTTTGTTAATAATAAAATAACTCCACCCGCCAAACACGTAATAGTGTGTCACACAAAATATGTCGATGTTTATGGAGTTATGTTAATAAGGTAAACGTAATTTGTTACTTGTCACAATTTACGCCTTTTGCAGTTACCATCTTTAGTGCATCCGTGACATTGATCAACTTAACAGTAATATTACCGCTTCAGAAAGGCATTCATTTTTTTAGAAATTGCTCCACGCTTTTTAAGCAACGATTTTGATTATCTGACAGTCACGCTTATCTTTCAACTGCAGTTTTGCTAAGAAGGGTAGATAGCAGCGGCAAAATCAGGAAACTACAAAGCTTTTGCGAGAATTATTTGTTCTTTTTGTCAATTGGCCGGGTAGAGAAAGCGTCAAAGTCGAAAGATAGGCCGTGTTTTGGTTTTGGCACTTTTTGGTTTGAGCCTGCTTAGAATTTTGAACAAAGAGCTTTGCCGCTTAACACGCTGTTTTGAACCAGAAAACTAAATAGGCAACGGGGCAATTTTGTGGCATTTTGACGTGTAAATTACGTATTCAGTCTCGTCCAGTCTAGTTTCGGATCGTGCGGACATTTGTGTGGGAAATTTTTCAAAGCGATCTTAGGACGTATATGACGTCATTAGGGAAATTCCCAAAAGAAAATGTTGGACCCTTTTTTAAAAATTTCTGGTTACGCCCCTGCTGGTGACCGTAAATTGATTAAAACTTGTTTCCTAGACATACGGCCTTAAAAACTGGTCTAAATGGACTTTGTGTGAATGAATAGATACTACAAGCCCAGTAGCCATTTTAACCGGATTTTTCTATACTTTTGTGTAAACAATTTGAATAATCAGAAAACAAACAACGTTTCGATACAGATGGTGACGTCATAAAAAGTTATAACTGATTTTCAAATCGTTCAGATTAAATTCATAAAAAAAAATTATATTGGACTTAAGCAACCAGTATATAAGATATAATGAGATAATTCACGTTTCTTTGCATCAGCAAAATATAAATGAAAATACCCAAATATTTGGAGGTCCTTGTGGTGAAATAAGAACCTGTGATACTGCCACCATTGGGAAGAGGTTATGCACCCCTGCTGTGGCGTTTAAACTAAAGACTTTCTATCTGTATGTGACACTTTTTGTCATTAGTTATTTGTGTTGTGTGGAGTGACGTGTATTGCGAAAAAATTGTCCAACCCTATCATGCAGTGAAGCAAAATGTCAGTAAAATGCAATTTGATGTAGCAGAAAACGAACATAAAGACGCACAGGTTGAAACTTGCAGATCGGCACAAACTTTTATGTTTTAGTTACTTTCATGAAGTTCGAACCCGGGATGCGCCTTGTGCGGAAGTTTATCGGAAGATGAAAACATATCGTTGACATCCTACGTGACGTAATTACAGGATTTCATTACCACCTACGTGTCTTGTTGCGTCAGATATCACCCAATATTACGTAGAAAAACAGTTGTTAGCCTACAATGCAAATAGCAGTTGGTAACTACTGTGTCTTCTGCATATTATTATTAGTTTTAACTAAAACTATGTACCGAATATTCGGTTTGCCCAACTGATTCAGCTGAAACGGATAGTTTTACTAATATCCGGTTTTGGCTAAATAATATGTTGCGTTTCAGCCCAAACCGAATATTTTACAATCAAAATTTTAAAGCATAAAACGTGTCTATTGGGCCCAATCACCACACAATCTTCTAAAATATTATCAACTACTAATGAAACCTATCGTTTTTCCCACTCGTACAAAACTTCAGTTATGTTATCAACAGACTGTCAACTATTCTTATGCAGCAACACCATGCTTGCCTGCTGATAGTAAAGCTCTATGTTACAAAAGAATCAGGAAGCATCTCTGTCGGTGTAAACAAACGTCGTAGTAACGTAATTTCAGCTATGGAAGTGGAAATTAGAACTTCTGTTAATAACGTGTATTGCATTCAGCTAAGCGCACAATCCAGTTAATCGCATAATAAAGCTTGGCATATTCATTCCACCATTAACTGGTAATTATGTGCAGCATATATCATAGTGATCATGAATTCAGGATAAAAGTACTGCTTATATTTTTAGTAATGTAAGAAAGGGATTGGTTTGTTTTGACTACAATAAATATCTGCCTCGGCAACATGCCCAATAGCCGCCATATTGTATAGTTTTTTCCTCAACGAAAGCACGTGCTGCAGCCTAAAAAAATAGCTTCATGTCGTCATAGATTGTACACCGCTCTCGCGCGTTATGCGCCAAAGTCCATCCTGACCAATCATTACCCCTGGACCGACCACATCGGTTGAAATTCCCAACACACACCAGTATATACGGCAAATTTAGTAAAACAAGTCAATTTAATGTTAAAGTTAGGATAGGTGGGAGCTAAAGAAAAGGCTAACCTGCGTCATTTTAGGCTATGCTCAAATAGTTCCAAAGTGTTTGAGTTTAACTTGAGGGTCGCGGACTTGGTCAATTTTATTTGAAATCTGCTCGAGGGCCAGCGGCCCTTGATTGCCGGCCAAACCAAAATGGCGACCCTGACCTCGAGCGTTCGTGTGGTCATTAGGCATGCTAGCCGGGTAGAAATAATTTATTAGCCGGCAAATATAAATCAGATTCATTAGAGCTGAGACATAGAGTTGCAAGGTGATACATAATCGTTTTTGTGAAACATAACCACATACCAAGTTTTGGAACAATCATGTTACGATTATTTTCCATTAAAACGTTCTATACTATTAATCGTGCTTGTAGTATGCGAAATATTTTTTTGGGTCATATGGTTATTAGTAGGGATGTACCGAATATTCGGTTTGCCGAATTTATTCAGCAAAATCGGTCATTTTTGTGAAGATTCGGTAAACCAAATCTTTTACGAGCACAAATTTAAAGCGTTAAACTTGTCTTTTCTGCTTATTAAGTGTACCACGCAATCTTTCAAAAGCCCAAACATAACCAAAATCGCTTCAATTTTTATCTTCTTCAACACATTATTGTTTTTCCCACTGTAGTAAAGAAATTAGTAATTCTTCGGCAGGTTGCCAATCATGCTTTTTTCAACCCCATATGACTAAAATGACGACAAAACACAACCATTCTGTACTAATTGCTTGGTAGATAAACATTTTTTTTTATTTAAATGCTTAGCGTGCCACTTTGCGTGACGTCATGAATGCTTCGGTTGATTCGGCCGAATTTATTCGGCAAAACGCCGAAAATTGGGTTTCGGCGAACCGAAATTTAGACGAATCGGTACATCACTAGTTATTAGTTTATCGTTTCGAAAACAAATAGTAAATCTTTGCTTTAAAGCAAAAAAATATTTTTCGCAAGATAGAATATAACAATATTTACCGGTTTTCTTAGCTTTTTCACCCCATCGCAGAGTTTCTCGACACCTTCACTTCCGATACCACATTCCCACAGTATAAGTTCCTCCATGTTGTGAAGACAAGGAGCCAGTGCAGCTCCTCCCGTGTTGCCGATCTTGTTGCGGGAGAGTTTGAGTCTCTTCAGCTTATTTCAATTCAACAAATATTATCACATTTGTCGTAGTGACAAATTTAAGTAACTAGAACTAAACAACACAACTTAGGATTACGCCTTGTTATAAATGCTACGACTTTTTAACACATAATTTCTGTTAAACTTTAAATTTGGCATTTTATCAATTAAAGATAAAGTAAGACATGATAACATGAAAATTAAGCTGTAGAATGTTCACACTATTTTTGTTAAAGAGAATTTACAAACCAATCCTGGCTTTTCTAGCTTAATGTAAGAAATTTATTTAGGTTAATTGCGTTGTTTAAATTCCGTTTTTACGCGCCCTGGTCTTGATTTTTCGATTAAATTTCACATCCGTGTGTCGGGCGATGTGGTGTTATAGCAACACACGAGTAAAAAGTATGCGCTGCATGTTTGTTTCACTATACGTTGTTGTACGTCATGCTGGATGCAAAAAGCTGTGACAAAGTTGTTTGTTAGAAACAAAATGTGTTTATAAGGGACAGTGTCGCCTTCAAAAGATTTTCTAAAGTAGATTGCTAATCTTTAAACACAACATTTGCACCATTCCAAGATCTATTGAAAATTTAATCTACATTTTGCTCTGTGATTTAAGAGTTGATCTGGCTCTGAAAGAACATTTTCATCTGCTCTATGCTACAAAAAAAGAAAGGAAGCATATCTGTCGACGTATACGAGCGCCGTAACGTAATTTCAGCTATGGAAGTGGAAAGTAGCACTTCTGTTAACAACGTGTGTTGCATTCAGATTATCGCATAATAAAGTTAATCTTCTAAGAAAGCTAGGTATATTCATTATACCAGGGTTCGGCAACCTTTTTTGCTCTGCTCTGGATTTCTATGCGTTGGATTCATATTTCATAGCGACCATGGAGTCAGGATAAAAAATTTACGTTTTTATTCTGGCACCGTCCTATGACATCATTAATGCATTTCTATGCTGTGTCGCTGTAGCGCAGTAGTTTCCAAACTGTGTGTCGCGACGCTCTGGTGCGTCGTTTCAATTTTCCAAGGGGATCGCAGAATAGTTCCGTTTCGTGGATTTTTGTTGTTGTATCAATAAACGCAACTTTAATAAAAAGTTTCCTCATTAATTTTTATTTGCTGGTGCGTCGCAAGTCCAGAAAACTTTTCGAGAAGCGTCGCAGCAAAAAAAGTTTGAGAACCACTGCTGTAGCGAATTGCCGAAGAGACATGGGCCAAGGGGCTTAGAAGCCGGCAGTTGGAGTTAGAGTCGAGAGGTGGTTGTGTCGGGACTGTTATATATGTGCTGCTTGCTTTTTATCGTTTTTAGACTTTTTTCATTTTAATACAGTTCGATTTGAGTACTGACAGCCCGTTATTGCTACAGAAACTAAAAAGTGCGTTATAAAAATTACCGAGCACGACAGGACTGCTGTTGTCAAAAGAATAAATCTCAATTCGTATCGTCCACAATATTACACAAGTTTGACATTCTAGAAAACTGAAAATGAAAACTGTGGTTGATGAGGAGTTCAAGAAACGAGCCACCGCCGTAGTCGCATGCAATTATACGAAAAGAAGGGTAAGGCTACGACTGGCGAGACGACTCAAACAGTAGATGAAACCAACCGAGATTAGCTCTTGTAACGCTTGGAAACCAAGTATCTCAAAAACAAGTAAACTAAGAAATACCATCCTGTACACTTCTCTGCCTCCTGGCTTTCTGTGCTAACCGGCCTTGAGAACAAACGCCTTGCAGAGACCTTACCACGCGAAAATTGCTCGAAGGAAGAACCAAGCTTCAGAGAGGCGTCGCGTCGAGCAATTAACGCGAACGATTTCGTTTTTAACAGTGAAAAGAGGCAGTGTTAATGTTGCCCTGCTAAAACTTGAAGTTAACCCAATAACTGAAGAGTTGAAATGCTTAGCAGAGGAAATGAAACAATTGCGGCTGAAACTAAACGATTTAAGAAATGATACCAAACGTTTTTCCACTCGTCTGTGCTTTCATTGCAATGGCGATAGACATTTCGCAAGAAAATGCAGACAAGGGAGACCACGTTTTCCTATCAGGAGTCTGGGGTAAAGCACCAGAACACAAAAACTCATTTGACACCAACGAGAGCATGCTGTACAAGTATGCCAATGTTAACATCAATGATATTTCTTTGTTTACACTAATTGGCACTACGCCCACTGTCAGTGTGGTGTCAAGTGTAAGAAACTTACATATGTCAAGATGGAGTCTTGCCGAATAATTCATAAGCTAATATATGTTTGATTTAGCGTCGCTGGTATCAAAACCACTGCATCTGTTTATATGTTGTCGGATGTCGTCGAGGAGTGGCCTTCATCAAACGGCCACGTCGTCAGATACGACGGTCAAGATTCTTTCCAGCGCCCGAATAAATATGCAGCCAAAGAACCGTGTATTTTTTGAGAGCTGAACTAGTAAACTACATAGGCAACGGGGCAAGTTAGTGGCATTTTGAAGGGTAAATTACGTATTCAGTCTCGTGCGGTCTAGTTACGCATCGTGCGGACATTTGTGTGGGAAATTTTTCAAAGCGATCTTATGACGTATATGACGTCATTAGGTAAATTCCCAAAAGAAAATGTTGGACGCCTCCCAAAAAATTTCTGGATATGCCCCTGCTGGTGACCGTAAATTGATTAAAACTCGTTTCCTAGACATACGGCCTTAAAAACTGGTCTAAATGGACCTTGTGTGAATGAATGGATACTACAAGCCCAGTAGCTATTTTAACCGGATTTTTCTAACAACGTTTCGATACAGATTGTGACGTCATAAAAAGTTATTACTGATAACTAAATCGTTCAGTTTAAATTGATGAAAAAAAAAATTAAATTGGACTTAAGCAACCAGTAGATAAGATATAATGAGATAATTCACGTTTCTTTGCATCAGCAAAATATAAATGAAAATACCCAAATATTTGGCGGTCCTTGGTGAAATAAGAACCTGTGATACGGCCACCATTACGTGAAGGACGTGCACCCCTGCTGTGGCGTTTAAACTGAAGACTTTCTATCTGTATGTGACACTTTTTGTCATTAGTTATTTGTGTTGTGGGGAGTGACGTGTATTTTCGCAATATATTGCGAAAAAAATGTCCAACCTTATCATGGAGTGAAGCAAAATTTCAATATAATGCTATTTAATGTAGCAGAAGACGAACAGAAAGACGCACAGGTTGAAACTTGTAGATCGGCACAAACTTTCATGTTTTAGTAAGTTCGAACCCGGGATGCGCCTTGTGCGGAAGTTTATCGGATAATGAAAACATATCGTTGACATCCTACGTAACGTAATTGCAGGATTTCATTACCACCTACGTGTCTTGTTGCGTCAGATAGCACCCAATATTAGAAAACTAATTGTTAGCAAATAGAACTTATTAAGCACTGTGTCTTCTGCATATTATTATTAGTTTTAACTAAACCTGTGTACCGAATATTCAGTTTGCCCAACTAATTTAACCGAAACGGATAATTTTACTAATATCCGGATTTGGCTGAATAATATGTTGCGTTTCAGCCCAAACCGAATATTTTACAATCAAAATTTTAAAGCATAAAACGTGTCTATTGTGCCTAATCACCACATAATCTTCTACAATATTATCAACTACTTACTAATAAAACCTATCATTATGGCCACTCGTAAAAAACGTCAGTTTTTTTTTCAGCAGACTGGCAACTATTCTGATGCAGCAACACCATGCTTGCCTGCTAAACGTGTATTGCATTTAGCTAAGCGCACAATCCAGTTCAGCGCATAATAAAGCTTGACATATTGATTCCACCATTAACTGGTTATTATGCGCAGCATATATCATAGTGATCATGAATTCAGGATAAAAGTACTGCTAATATTTTTTTAGTAATGTAAGAAAGGGATTGAATTGTTTTGTACTGAAATAAATATCTGCCTCGGCACATGCCCAATAGCCGCCATATTGTATAGTTTTTTCCTCAAGGAAAGCACGTGCTGCAGGCTAGAAAAATAGCTTCGTGTCGTCATAGATTGTACACCGCTCTCGCGCGTTATGCGCCAAAGTCCAACCTGACCACTCATTACCCCTGGACCGACCACATCGGTTGAAATTCCCCACACACACCAGTATATACCGCGATTTTAGTAAAACAAGTCAATTTAATGTTAAAGTTTGGATAGGTGGGGGCTAAAGAAAGGGCTAACCTGCGTGAGTTTAGGCTATGCTCAAATAATTCCAAAATGTTTGAGTTTAACTTGAGGGTCGCGGACTTTGTCAATTTTAATTGAAATCTGCGCATGGGCCAGCGGCCCTTGATTGCCGGCCAAACCAAAATGGCGGCCCTGACCTCGAGCCTTCGTATGTGGTTAATATTCAATCAAGTTTTGGAACAATCATGTTACGATTATTTTCCATTAAAACGTTCTATACTATTAATCGTGCTTGTAGTATGCGAAATACTTTTTTGGGTATTATGGTTATTAGTATGGATGTACCGAACATTCGGTTTGCCGAATTTATTCAGCCGAATCGGTCATTTTTGCAAAGGTTCGGTAAACCAAATATTTTACGAGCACAAATTTAAAGCGTTAAACTTGTCTTTTCTGCTTATTAAGGGTAACACGCAATCTTTCAAAAGCCCAAACATACCCAAAAATGCTTCAATTCTTATCTTTTTCAACACATTATTGTTTTTCCCACTGTGTAGTAAAGAAATTAGTAATTCTTCGGCAGGTTGCCAATCATGCTTTTTTCAACCCCATATGACTAAAATGACGACAAAACACAACCATTCTGTACTAATTGCCTGGCAGATAAACATTTTTTAATTTAAACGCCTAGCGTACCACTTTGCGTAACGTCATGAATGATTCGGTAGATTCGGCCGAATTTAATCGGCAAAACGCCGAATATTGGATTTCGGCGAACCGAAATTTAGACGAATCGGTACATCACTAGTTATTAGTTTATCGTTTCCAAAACAAATAGTAAATCTTTGCTATAAAGCAAAAAAATATTTTTTCGCAAGATAGAATTTAACAATATTTACCGGCTTTGTAAGCTTTTTCACTCCGTCGCAGAGTTTCTCGACGCCTCCACTTCCGATCCAACATCTCTCCAGTATAAGTTGTTCCATGTTGTGAAGGCATGGAGCCAGTAAAGCTGCTCCCGTGGTGCCGATCTTGTTGAGGGTGAGGTCGAGTCTCTTCAGCTGATTTTAGTGCAACAAATATTATCACATTTATCATAGTGACAAATTTAAGTAACTAGAACTAAACAACACAACGGATTACGCCTTGTTATAAATGGTACGACATTTTAACACATAATTTCTGTTAAACTTTAAATTTGGCATTTCATCAATTAAAGATAAAGTAAGACATGAAAACGTGAAAATTAAGCTGTAGAATGTTCACACTATTTTTGTTAAAGAGTATTTACAAACCAATGCTGGCTTTTCTAGCTTAATGTAAGAAATTTATTTAGGTTAATTGCGTTGTTGAAATTCCGTGTTTAAGCGCCCTGGCCTTGCTTCTTCTATTAAATTTCACATCCGTGTGTCGGGTGATGTGGTGTTATAGCAACACACGAGTAAAAAGTATGCGCTGCATGTTTGTTTCACTACACGTTGTTGTACGTCATGCTGAATACAAAAAAGCTGTGCCAAAGTTGTTTATTAGAAACAAAATGTGTGCAAGGGACAGTGTCGCCTTCAAAAGATTTTTTAAATTAGATTGCTAATCTTTAAACACAACATTTGCACCATTCCAAGATCTATTGAAAATTTAATCTACATTTTGCTCTGTGATTTAAGAGTTAATCTGGTTCTGAAAGAATTTTTTTATATGTTCTATGCTAAAAAAAGAAAGGAAGCATCTGTGTCGACGTATACGAGCGCCGTAACGTAATTTCAGCTATGGAAGTGGAAAGTAGCACTTCTGTTAACAACGTGTGTTGCATTCAGATTATCGCATAATAAAGTTAATCTTCTAAGAAAGCTAGGTATATTCATTATACCAGGGCTCGGCAACCTTTTTTGCTCTGCTCTGGATTCATATGCGTAGGATTCATATTTCATAGCGACCATGGAGTCAGGATAAAAATTTTACGTTTTTTTCTGGCACCGTCCTATGACATCATTAATGCATTTCTATGCTGTGTCGCTGTAGCGGAGTAGTTTCCAAACTGTGCGACGTAACGCTCTGGTGCGTCGTTTCAATTTTCCAAGGGGGTCGCAGAATAGTTCCGTTTCGTGGATTTTTGTTGTTGTATCAATAAACGCAACTTTAAAGAAAAGTTTCCTCATTAATTTTTATTTGCTGGTGCGTCGCAAAACCTTTTCCATAAGCGTCGCAGCAAAAAAAGTTTGAGAACCACTGCTGTAGCGAATTGCCGAAGAGACATGGGCCAAGGGGCTTAGAAACCGGCAGTTGGAGTTAGAGTCGAGAGGTGGTTGTGTCGGGACTGTTATATATGTGCTGCTTGCTTTTTATCGTTTTTAGACTTTTTTCATTTTAATACAGTTCGATTTGAGTACTGACAGCCCGTTATTGCTACGGAACCTAAAAAGTGCGTTATAAAAATTGGAGAGCACGACAGGACTGCTGTTGTCAAAAGAATAAATCTCAATTCGTATCGTCCACAATATTGAACAAGTTTGACATTCTAGAAAACTGAAAATGAAAACTGTGGCTTATGAGGAGATCAAGAAACGAGCCACCGACATAGTTGAATGCAATTATACGAAGAGAAGGGTAAGGCTCCGACTGGCGAGACGCACTCAAAACAGTAGATGAAACCAACCGAGATTTCGTATTTGCTCTTGCAACGCTTGGAAACCAAGTATCTCAAAAGACAATAAACTAAGAAACACCATCCTGTACACTTCTCTGCCTCCTGGCCTTCTGTGCTAACCGGCCTTAAGGAAAACGCCTCGCAGATACCTTACCGCGCGAAAATTGCTCGAAGGAAGAACCAAGCTTCAGAGATGCGTCGGGTTGAGCAATTAACGCGAACGAGTTTGTTGTTAACAGTGAAAAGACGCAGTGTTAATGTTGCCCGGCTTAAACCTGATGTTAACCTGGTCGCTGATGAATTGAAACGCTTGGCTGAGGAACATAAACATTTGCGGCTGGAACTAAACGATTTGAGTAATGAGACCAAACGTTTTTCCTCTCGTCTGTGCTTTCACTGCAATGACGATGGACATTTCGCAAGAAAATGCAGGCAAGGGAGACCACGTTCTCCTATCAGGAGCCCGGGGTAAGCACCAGTGCACAATAACTCATTTGACACCAACGAGAGCATGCTGTACCAGTATGCCAATGTTAACATCAATGATATTTCTTTGTTTACACTAATCGGCACTACGCCCACTGTCAGTGTGGTGTCAAGTGTAAGAAACTTACATATGTCAAGATGGAGTCTTGCCGAATAATTCACGCTTTGCGCCAACAGTAGCCGCATTCGAATGGAAAAGCTAATATATGTTTGATTTAGCGTCGCTTGTATCAAAACCACTGCATCTGTTTATATGTTGTCTGATGTCGTCGAGGAGTGGCCTTCATCAAACGGCCACGTCGTCAGATACGACAGACAAGATTTTATCGAGCGCCTGAATAAATATGCGGCCAAAGAGCCGTGTATTTTTTGAGTGCTACTTAACACACGTAGTGATACATGCTGTTGCGTAACCGTTGCCGTTGTGTTATCACGGAGTATCAATGGGGCCGTATGGTTACTTTGTTACAAATTATATACCTATTCTATAACACACCGTAGCTGAGTAACGTGTTACGTACTTTCATTGATACCGTTCTTTGACTTTGAAATTTGCATTCTGTGTATATGTTACGTCGCTGTAGCGAATTTTAAACGTGACGTGGACCCACGAGGTTTGAAAGACGGCAATTGGATATGAGCTGGGGTTGTGTTGCGACTTCATAACTCTCGCTGCTTGTCTTTTATCGTTTTCACACTTTTGATATTTTAATACAAGTTTAAATGGGTACTGTCAGCCCGTTATTGCAGCAGAACCAAGAAAAGGCGTAACACATGTTTGTGTTACTTTGAGTTTTGCACTGTATGGAAGATCATAAATGACATATCAAAAATGCTTGAACATGTTATGACGCAGCTACAGGCGAATTCAGTTAATCCAATACTGTTTAGTCGCACAATCCGTTTAGTTAGATAGAGATTGTAAACCAAAAAGGTAGCTCATTTGGTGATAAAATTGCCCGGTTAATCGCATACCTCTCAAGAGCTTAATCCGTGTGACATTACTTGCTGAGCGGTAGAAAGAGACAGGCCTCTTTTTCTTTTACTCTCTTTCTCCCCTTTTCGTAACCCACTTCTCTTAGTATTATTTGCTTTCAAAATTTATCAAAGAAAACCGTCATGGGCAATAAGTCCGAACATAGGACACAAACAGCTATACAAGAGCACTTCTGTTAAGAACGTGTTTTGCATCCAGATTTTCGCTTAATTCACTTAATCGCACTAGTGTAGCGACCTCACTACCGTGTTCGCTTATGCGCATCGAAGCGTGCTATTTGCCGTGGTTCTTTTAATCGCCATTGCCTCGTATAAAGGCCGGTTTGCACGCTTTAACATGACTCGGACATGACGCCGCTGCTCAATAAACTTCGACCGCTTTACGAGAAAGCTTTGTATAATGATTATGTGGTAAAGTGGATTCATATGCGCAGCATATGTCATAGCAAGCATGGATTCAGGATACATGTGCTGTTTATATTTCCAATTATGTAGAAAAAATGGTTAAATTGCTTTCTACTCAAATAAATATCCGTCAATCAAAAACAGAACATTTCCTTTTCAGTTTTACATCTACACAACAGATATACCAGGTCGTATTCGCAAGTTAAGTAAAGTTACATTTAAACGTTTCTTCTTGTGGCGTCACATGCTAAGTCAGGTCCGCGAGTAGTTTTGGTTTCAGGCCAGATCAGGCCAGATGCTTTGATACATTTTTCCGTGTTTCCCGGGGAGTTTAAACTAATTTAGGCATTTTTATTCCTAAATATTTGTAGTTTTTTGAAGGCCGGTCCGCGATAAAATTCCAGTTTAAAAACGGTCCGCAGTCCAAAAAAGTTTGCCGACCCCTGTGCTAAGTCACATACAATTACGGAATTTAGATCACCAAACTGCTTATAATGAACACACAATTTAAGTGAAAATGTTGATTATTTAGTTAAATTGTGTTGAGAAACAGGTCAAACTGCTTTGAGACGAAATAAATTTCAGTCATTCAACATAACATTGTCTTTTCTGTTGCGTCACTTATCCCCACCAATCATAATTTATTTTTATTATGTTTGTTTTTTTCAATTTACGGAAGTTACGCTATAATTGTTTTGATGCCAAATTCTGCTTCGTTTTGCGTTTATGTTAATATTAATTAACACCACAATAAATTTTCAATGAGGACAGAACTGCTGGGTCTTCCACCTTTTTGTGTTTTGTGAAATTTTACTGTTGATTATTGCGACCACATTAACTTTACAGTTGATTTAATTGTGACGACAGATTTAAATTCTGACGCAACAAAGGTATATTAGAGTGACAAAATTACTGCCTTCAATATTGAAAAATCTTTCGCATCCAAAGCAACTATTTTAAAGCGCCGCTTGTCAGTATAAAAATATCTGTAAAGAAAATTGACAAGCTTATAAAATGCATTTTTTTTTCAGATTAAATGAGGTTGAAATAACCGGTTGCAACATTTGTAATTGTATAAAATCTTGTATATCACTTAGATCAAAATTCAATTACTTTTACCGGCTTTGTTAGCTTTTTCACTGCATCGCAGAGTTTCTCGACACCTTCACTTCCGATCCCACATTCCCACAGTAAAAGTTGTTCCATGTTGTAAAGGCAAGGAGCCAGCGAAGCTGCTCCCATGTTGTCGATCTTGTTGTAAGAAAGGTCGAGTATCTTCAGCTGATTTTCATACAACAAATATTATCATATATATCGTAGTGACGACTGCTAGTAAATCAAAATAGACAAACCAACACAACTTCGGATTACGCCTTGCTATAAATGCTACGACTTTTCATTGCCCGGATTTAATTAAAACCTGCAATCAGATTTGTATTTTTTCCTGATGCTTGTGCTTTGCCAAATATTACTTATATCGTTGGAGCATATTGCTATGTTTTTTTTTCATTTGTAAACCCGCCGAAATCATTGCTTTGAACAAAATACACCTAAGGCGAGCGTTCGCTGTTTGTTTGGTGAAGATCAAAAATAGAATGATTCCCAACGCGCGACAAAAATGAAAGGTACAATTAAGATGCTTCGCCAGTCTCGGGCCTGTAGATTTGCAACACAACTTCCCCCCAGAAACAGGTTAGACACAAGTACAACGATACTTATATTTCCCACACCACAAACATACGCAAGATTTATATGCTTTGTGTGAATTTTGCGATTTGCCATGTTACAGATCGTAGTTAAGTGGATGTTGTCGACAAATAAAAGACGACACAAAGAAAAATCCAATGAACTAAGCAGTTCAAACAACTAAGCTGTGCCCACTCAACTGGTCCCACCAACGTTCCTCCACTATTTAACGTTGTGCGCAAATATTTTTATTATTTTCGGGACCGCCTTTTCACTATCAGCACTTTATTTGGATCGCGGATGCAACACTCTTGTGATGACAAAATCAAATTCTGGCGTCACAAAAGTTAATTTACTAAAAAAAATAAAAAAAATAATATTCTTTTGCCCGAAGGCAATCATTATAAGACGCCGGTTGTCAGAAGAAAAATATACCTGGAAAGAATATTTGCTTTTTAGTAATAATGGGTTTATTTATTTTCAAACGATTTAAAGCGGCGCATTTGCGTAGCAATGGTTTTATGCACGTTTCTGAATGAACATTTTTATATCATTGCGTGCAAACACTTCATCTTATCTAAAAATGAATGGCAACTTCACTTTATAGAAGTGTTAAAGAGGTTATGAAACTAATTAAAAATTATTACAGACTGACAAGTGTGACAAGATGGCCGATATACAAGTTGGTTATGGAAATGAATTTCAATAAATATTCGTATATTGCCAACAAGACACAGAGATGTAGACAACACGATTCTACTTCTGCTACAGACATATAATCGGCAACCGATACACATGGCTATTCTACATATTGGCTTCAAGTTGCATTAATACTTTGGTCTGTTGTGACACTTGCAATAATCGCGTACGAATATTGTTATTTTCTTTTTGTATTGTGCACCAAGACTGTTTTCAGTTTACTTTATTAAGTTGTGCTTTGACTTTCAACAGTTTTGTCTGTGTATTTGCGCACTTCATATGTTTTAATGCATTTGTTCTTGCTCTTGTGTATATCGAACTTTACACTTTTATTTGGACAATTTCCCATTTCACTTTATTTTCCACGCCCTTCTTTGTTTATATTTATATTTATATGTTATATACAGCTATGTTTACTTCTCAGCCTGCAACGACACCTTTATATACCAAAACATGTAACCATTAATTTCAGCCAGCCTAACGCACAAGTAAAGTTTTTACCCGACATGCGTGCTTGGTAATGACTGGATATTAGTCATGTGACGTTTTATTGCATTTTCTTTTATAAATGTTTTAAACGTGGTGATTTAGAGTGTAGAATTGTGCTGTTTGCACACGTTGAAGTTACGCAGTTTTGCCTTGATTTTAATTGTTTATATTTGTGTAAGGTTGTTCACAGTTGAAACCCTGTTTCGAATAGAAGGGCTAATAAATGTTTATTTTAGGTTTGCTGCTATCAAAACCTCTGCTTCTGTTTATGTGTCGTCGGAAGTCGTCGAGAAGTGCATTTTTTAACAGTGTGTGGTTAAATACAAGTTGATGACGCGGAAATCCGGAAATGATGGGACAGTGCCCTTGTTACCTAAACCATGGATTTTACCGACTCCTCAGTAGTGATCGAGAGATACATGGAAGCGTGTTTTAACGATATTGCAGTAAGTCGCAAACAAATAGTGTTTGGGGAATGATGAACACCAAAAGCTGCTTAGCAAACTTCGTTTTTCCAGATGTCAAGAAAATGACGCAATCTAACAAGTAATTGCAAAACATCGTGCTGCGTTTGCAGTTGCGTCAGAGGATCTTGGTCTTTTTTAAACTCCACCTAATATAGATACTGGGCAATCGGCTACTATTCTACAACACCCTTAGTGAACGTCCACTTCGTCAGATACGACAGCCAGAATTTTATCCAGCGCCAGAATAGATATGCAACCAAGAACGGTGTTTAAGCGCAATACATTGTTGCTGTTTCTTGACACATGTATGATACATGCTTTACATAATATTGTTTTATTGTATGTTTCATTTTAGTTCTACGCAGACGAATCCAGTTAATCCAATATTGGGTAATCGCCCAATCTGTTTAATTGCATACAGATGGTGAATCCTAAACCGTAGCTAGTTAAAAAATCGACTGGTTAATCGCATACCTTTTAACAGCATATTTCGTATATTCGCATAACAAGGATTGGCATATTGATTTTGCGAACAACCGTATTATGCGATTAACTGGAGTTGTCTGTACAGCATATGTCATAACAACCAAGGATTTGAGATTCTTAAATATATAGCTGGCTAGTTTTCGCTGCAAAGACACTGAATATATACTATTAGCCATTGCGACAGTGTTTATAATTGTCAATCCTGTAGAAAAAAGTGAATACTGCTTTGCACAGATCTAAATATGTGAGTTGAAAAAAATTACATTTTTATGGTGTGTCACATACCACCCATTTTCACAGCTTTTTTTTACTTAATAATACTGGTGTCATTTGGTTACCACTGTGTGGCTTGCATCGCTTCTTCCAATAAATCAGTCCATACTATTAACGTTTTTTTATGCTCATGTTTGTATTATGCAAAACATTTATTTTCATTGGGCGCATTTTGGGATTTTGCTTTGGCGCAAATAGTTTACCGTTTCTCAAACAGATATGTTTGCTGTAAAACAAATCACACAACATATATTTCAACAACTTTTACCGGCTTTGTTAGCTTTTTCACTCCATCGCAGAGTTTCTCCACGCCTTCACTTCCGATCAAACATCTCGTCAGTATAAGTTGTTCCATGTTGTGAAGGCAAGGACTCAGTGAAGCTGCCCCTGTGTTGCCGATCTTGTTGCAGGTGAGGTCGAGTATCTTCAGCTGATTTTAATGCAACAAATATCATCATATTTATCGTAGTGACGAATGCTAGTAAATAAAAATAGACAAACCAACACAACTTCGGATTACGCCCTGCTAGAAATTTTACGACTTTTTATGGCCGGATTTAATTAAAACCTGCAATCATAATTGTTTTTGTTTTTCTCATCCTTGTGCTTTGCCAAACATTGCTTATTTCGTTGAAGCATATTATTTTTATATTTTTTCATTTTCTAAACCCGCCGAAACTGTTGCTTTTACGAAAACCACTTCAGGCGAGCGTTTGCTGTTTATTTGGTGTATTATTTCGACAAACACGAAAGGCTCAGTTAAGACGCTTCGGCAGTCGCGGGCCTTTAGAGTCGCTACACAGCTTCCCCCTAAAAGCGGGTTAAACCATAGTATACTGACATGGTAGTCCAGCTATTGTTACCGTCACGCTTGATTAACACTGCACGCTTGTCGGATGCTTGCATTGAGTTGGGTGCTTTAAGAGCAGGAAAATAACAAAACTAAGCGTGTGTGATCGGTTTTATGCATCTACCATGGGTAATATTACTATGTTTGGTTGAAGTTGTGCTGTTGGAGAGTTTTTGTTGCCTTTCAGTCCTTCTTTAAACGCGTTGTAGTGATTTTAGTTTGGTTTTACATATTCAGGGGTTACTTATATAGTTAAAGTCTGGTGAAAATGGAACTTTTCTAAACTGACTGCATTTTTTAAGAACAGATGTTTAACGACCCCGACCAGGATTTTCGGACAGACGAAAAGTCAAGCTCAAACTAAGACTCCATTTTTCCGAAGTTAGTCATTTCAACCTGTTAACAAAGGGTCGATTTTTAATAAATTACAAGATTAGATAAGAGATTGTGCAAAAGAGTGCTGTGAAGCAAAAAGTTTATTTGAAAAAACAACAAGGCACTAAAACATTTGCTAGACAACATAAACAAGTAATAAACTGGTGCAGAAAAAAACATTCAAATGCTGTGATATGTAACATGGAGTTTAGAGTATTTGGAAGGTGATGTTTTATTCAAGGGAAAAAACAATTTTACAAAAGTAAGGAAAATTGTTCGCAAGTTGTCCACCATGCAATCACAGCAGGGCAACTTAATTCTTTCACTGGAGCAAAACCCTGGAGGTCTCACTTATCCTTCATCAGAGTTACTGCAACTTTAACAAAGCGTGTACCTGAAATGCTTGAGAAGTAGTTTTTTGGCCAATCAACAAGCAGACTGTGCATTCCAAAAATTTTTCAATGATCCTCATTGTGAAAGTTTCCACAATAGGACATGTGATACATTAGAAGTTGAAATGGACAAAGAGAAAGTACCCAATATGTTTTAATATTTCGAGGATTTATTTATTCATGTCTTGTCGTTCATGTTTGCCAAAAAGCTCCTTTCTAAAATGTTCTAAAGGTCTACCAAGCAAACCAAAGCGTTAAGAGGGGATCTAAAAAATAAATAAAAATGATGCCTGGACTTTCTGCACAAAAGGAACAAATCCTTTATTTCTGTCGAATGAAACACTTCACCAAATTTACTTGCAGTGAGTCGCCATTCCCGTTGCAAGTGCCACACTTCACTTCTTATTTGGCTCCTGGATTGCCTTTCTATTACACTTGCTTTTGTTGAATTAATCTAAATATATATATTTGTGTATATTTAAAAATAGACGGTGTAGTGAGTTGAAAAAGAAACAAAATCACATCCAAATATTTTTAATATGTGACAAACAATGCTTTCTTACCTTCAGAAAGCTATCAATCCTGTATTCAGTAAATGGTCGTTCCAGATAGTCATGGTCAAATTTAGCAGTACTAAGATTTGCCCGCTTGTACAAATAACGCAAAGGAACATTTGAGTTTGAATTGGCACAAAAATTAATCAATAAATTGCGAACATGATCCTCGTATCCACCTTGTTTGCGCAATTTAAATGGACGGGGGTCAGAATCAACAGAAGGATTGTCTCGCGAAATAATGGTATGTTCCCTTTTGGGTGATCCTGCAAAACATATCTCACATGTAGGAACCAATTTTGAGCAAGCTGCTTTGCCAGACAAAATAAAATATGACTTACCATGATAAGAATGAGCAGGCTTGTGAAAAGTCTGCAACATGTCGGTGCAGCTTGGTTCCAAATGCAAACTTCCCACATTTTTTAGGTTTTGAATTAAAAAAATTGCTGCTGCTACATGCTTGCATGTGCCGTGAGGTCCAGTAACAGATGGGCACTCACATTCTGTGTTAAGAATCTCATGTTTTCCTAATTTAATCCGACTGTAACATGATATCTGCATAAAACACTAGCATGGTTAGTGTGTTATCCCACAAATTTTGTAACTGGACTTACTTTCTTTTGCATAGATGCCCTACAAACAGCAGACACAAACAAAACTCAGACTCATGTGTGAAGTTTATGCTGCACATTGTGACTGTTTTGCTTTCAAACATTAACCTTCCATTGGTTAGGGCCTTAACATCATTTGTGCACTGGCGATCACATGCCAACCTGTATCTAAAGTAGTTTTCTACTTGTGATTTTAAAATGGTGGGTAGTTGGTCTCTATGTCCTAGAGCAGTGGTTCCCAATTAGGGCCCATGGCCCCCCAGGGGGCCACGAGCTGTGTTCCGGAGGGCCACGGGCATAGATTCACAAGATACACCCACTAAAAGTAATTTTCCTTTTAACTTTTTTCCCGAATTTAATAGACTATTTCACATACTATTTGTTTATAGTGAGGTTTATCACGACCTGTTACTCTATTAGACCTGTGTAAGGCCAAAATTAATACCGCATTCCAACACGACATTGCTATCTACATTTTAAGGGGGTCACAGGTCCTACGTGGTAACTTGAAGTGGGCCACGAGGCCAAAAAGTTACTTTAAGGGGTCCACGGTCTACGAAAGGTTGGGAACCACTGTCCTAGAGTCAATTGTTTAAATCCATGATTTGGCCAGTTTGGTTGCAAAGCAGGGGGTTTAATGACCGGTGTTCCCTTAAAATCAAGATTCGTTTCATATACATCTAATCTAAACACATAAAATTATGATGCTTTACAGTACATGTTTTAAAACAGTAATTTGCCGAGATAAAATAAAGTTCATGTCTTAATACAAATTTAAACCGTTCTTGCAACTCGTGCTTTCTTCCTGTTACTTTTGCTCCACGTCTACTGAGGTCTGCCTGTAGTTGTTTTAAAGAAAGCATCTTGCGAACATAAAGGCCTGCAATCAACATTTACATTACAAACACACTTTTTAAAATATATCATATATTTATATTTAGTCACCTCAAATAGAAAGTAAACTTTACTTACTAACTCCGTTTTCCGTTACTATAATATAGTATATACTGATTACTGAATATATACTGAACTGAACTGAACTGAACGGCGTTTGCGAGGCAACTAGGACCCCAATGGAAGTTTTTTTTTTTTCACACTGTTTTGAACAAAGGTCTCCCATTGAAAGCTAAAAACGTTTTAGTGGCTCTACATACATTAAACAATAAACCTGATAACTAAAAAGCTTCAAAACAGACACGGATTTGTCGCCAGCGGCTTTTAAAAACCAGCTGTTTGCCACGTACCTCATACAAAACTTCAGGCGACGTGCAGTGTTAATCATGCGTAACCGAAATGCGCAGGATAATAAAAGAAACGAGAGGAAAAGAGGAGCTGGACTACCATGTCAGTATGCTATGGGTAAACACAAGTACAAAGATACCATGGGCGTCAGCAGCGGGGGGCACGAGGGGGCGTCAATCAAACTAATTGTAACAAAAAAACACAGCTACAACATAAGAGGGACTTACTGGCTTATAATGCAAAAGCAGCTGGTTACTTATGTGTATTTTGCACATGATTATTAGATGATATTGACTTACAGTATTTGCTCTTCTTACGCTCATATTTCGATAAGCATTGATTGAATTCGATAAAACTTCTTGACGTATGTTGCAAAAACTGAACATTGCCCTTATTTTGTTTCCTTTATTGTGAAACTTATTTCGTTCGTGGTTGTACAAAGCGTTTGGTTTTTCTCTTAAATGAATGACGACATAATGGCTAGAATTAAAAGCCACAATCAATTTCAATTGGCGACATAATGACTGTGTCTTCTACCTTTATATGTTGTTACAATTTTTATGTTTGTTGTTGCGACCAAATTATTAACTTTATTTCCCTAAAATGTTAAGTTTTTAGCATTGTATGAGTACAGTGGTTTTTTGCGATAATCTAATTTGTGTTTCTAAGCTTTTCAAAGCTAAACTAGAAGGGTGATTTAGCACAAATTGCCCTTGCATACACACTATAACCTATTTAAAAAATAATATATTCCTACGCTTATTTTATATTGAGTTCAAAATTACACACTGTCTTTTAGGCAGAAACTCATGGGTCCCCACACATGCAAGGTTGTAAATAATGCATTTCAAGAAATAACCATGAGAAAGTTTGGAATTGTAAAGTCAAACAAAATGATTGGTACTGAGCATAAAAAAACATGCTATGTGGTGTACAAACTATCTAAATTTTCTTCCATTCAGGCATTTTTAAAGGTTTTTCTATTGTATGTTCTATCTGAAAAATGATGGGGTAAATAGCGAAAAATTATACTTAAACACAACAATCGGCTGCTATTATTGGAAAATTGCACAAGCTGTCCTAATTTCATTCAATTCAGACTTTGTTAAAACAATTCACCCTATTGTAGGGGTGCTAGTGGGGTAAATGTTGAGGCTACAGGTTGGAAAACAACAATTAACAACCATAGATAGCACCCACTACAAGCTGCCAAAGTTTTATTCAATTCATACCTTGTTTAAAAAACTGTCCTATTTTCTGGGGCCAGTGGCGTAAATGTTTGGGCTACAGGGCCGAACACAAGAATCAACGCCTATAAATGGCATACTCTACAAGCTTTCCAAATTTAATCCAATTCAGACATTGTTCAAAAAATTCCCCCTTTTTAGGGGGCTAGCGGGTAAATGTTGGGGCTACAGGTTGGAAAACAACAATCAACACCTAACAATGGCACAATGGACAAACTGTCCAATTTTCATCCCATTCAAGCACTACTTAAACAATTCACCCTTTTTGGGAGGCTAGTGGGGTAAATAATTGGTCTCTACTCCAAAACTAAAAAATATCAAACCCCAATAACCCAATCCACAGTCCTTAAAATTTTGGTCCAAATCGTTACCTGTAACCTGTTACCTGTATAACATCACACAAGACTAATGTTTGTGGTGCGCACCAACCACATTTTACATTTTGGGGGCTAGAAGTGCAAATACTGGGGTTATCATGACAAACGAAGCAGATCTACATAACTATATCTATCATCTGTGAAAGTTTCATTCAAATCGACCAAACATTTCGGGGCAAAAAGGAGTGGACAAACTTCAGGGAAGAAAAAAAAGAAAAAAAAGAAATCGAGTAAATTTGAGATGTGTCCCCTTCAGGGAAGCGGACCCATAATTATCTTTCTGACATGCGGGTAAACTAGGAACGTAATAATGTTTTGCATTGATCGTTTGTCTTTCACTATGCCAGTTCATTCAAAAAGTCCTGTAATTGTGAATACAAAATCAAATTCTGACGTCACAAATGTCTAATAAATGAAAAGACATTCTTTACCTCAACATTTTTAAAGACAACCATTTTTAAGCGGGGGTTGACATAACAAATGATACCTCGAAAGAGTATTTGCTTTTCAGTAATGCAGGTTTATGAAAATTTAGAGTCGGCAATATAAGTTTATGCAAATGCGAATGTTTTAGAATTTAACAAATTTTACCGGTTTTGTTCGTTTTTTCACTCCATCGCAGAGTTTCTCGACACCTTCACTTACGATCTCACATTTATCCAGTATAAGTTGTTCGGTGTTGTAAAGGCAAGGAGCCAGTAAAGCTGCTCCCGTGTTGCCGATCTTGGTCATGGTAAGGTCGAGTATCTTCAGCTGATTTTAATGCAACAAATATTATCACATTTATCGTAGTAACAAACGGAAGTAAACAAAAATAGACATCGCTACACAACATATGATCGGATTACGCTTTGATATACAATGTTGTAAATATTGCAATTTGTTTCAACCATAAAAATAAACTCAACCATAAATTTACTCAAACTAATAACTATTTTCAAAAAATTTGCAGTGACGCATTTGCTTAGGTAAGGTTTGATGGACGTTTCTGACAGAACAGTTTTGTATCATTGCATGCAAATGTAGCGAAATTTTATTTGCTTGTTAGTTTTTGTCACCGTCACTTATTGTTTTCGTTCTTTTTCGTTGTGGCACCTTAATTACGTTTTTGTGTTATGGCGCCCTCGCTGCTTCCCCTTAGGAGTGATTAGTTGTGAAAGCGTTGATTGCGCCGAAATGTGCCTTCCTGTTCCGCGTGCCTAGGGCGTCACTAGTCGATAATATGGCTTTTCTCTCGGCGCTGTGAAACTCGGTGGTGTTGGTGTTGGTATTGGTGTTGGGTTGCCACGTGTCCGGTATAACGTTGTCGTTTTTACATTGTTTTAAATATAAGTCCGCACCCATCAGCTAACCCAGTGTGAGGGAGTATGATTGGCGTTAGTGGTGAGCCGTTATTGCAGAGTTCTGGACCGATTACGAATTACGTAAGCAGGCTTGGTGCATAAGTTCGATTTATCAAGCCTGCCGAAATAATTCGGTAACAAATTGGAGAGCACGCCAGGACCCAGTCACCACAACACCGCTGTTTTAGTTTGTGAGAAAAGCCGGTTTCAGTTCGTTTTGTTTTCGTTTATGTGAACGATGTTTTTTAATATAATGATGAAATCTTCGCGTTATGGCGGAGATCTAGGTTTGCATAATTTTAAAAATGGTGCTGGCGACCTACTCTCGCGATGTTGGAGCTCCAGAAGGACACAGAACCAAGTTGTTACTTGATCTGGTGTCAGACGAGCAGCTGGCTTATGCCCGGTTCTGAAGTCAGCTATGAGGATTACAAGCTGCTGGCCGCCATGTGGGATTGGTTGAAGGGCTTCGGGACCTTGTCGCTTCACCAAACTTGATGCCGGTGTTAGTCGACGGAACATCCAGACGAATCGCTTCTCCTGATATATGCAAGCGGTCAGAAAATTAGGCATATCAATTCGAAGAACCTATTCGACGAGCCGGTTGCTCTTTTTCTGCGTTTTCGCAAAGTGCATTTGGTATTTTTGTGACTGTGTGTTTTTTGGAAACACCTCTTGCGCCCATCAATAAGCGACGCAAGAGTCGGAAACGCTGTGTTTGCAAACGTATGTTGTTGTGCAACAACCCCGTTATGGCCAAAAGTTTGTATTCCAGGCCGATATGATGTTTTGACTGTTGATGGCGCTAAAGTGCTCTGTGTGTACTTTTAGAGCTGCTAACTGAAGTTTGCTTAGTCCTACGGGAGTAGGACGAATTCAGGTTGAGAGGAATGCAGCGAAATTTTATTTGCTTGTTAGTTTTTGTCACCGTCACTTATTGTCACTAGTCGATGATATGGCTTTTTTCTGGGCGCGGTGAAACTTGGTGGTGTTGGTGTTGGTGGTGGGTTGCCACGTGCCCGGTGTAACGTCGTCGTTTTTTGCATGGTTTCAAATGTAAATCGCGCCCATAAGCTACACCAGTGTGAGAGAGTATAATTGGCTTTAGTGGTGAGCCGTTATTGCAGGGTTCTGGACCGGTTGCAAATTAAGTAAGCAGGCTTGGTGCATAAGATCGATTTATCAGGCCTGCCAAAATAATTCGGTAACACAAACACCTCCTTTTTTAACAAAATGTATGAAAACTTGAAACCACAGAAGATGTTATGAAATTCATGCAAATGGTATGTATCGTTGCATACAATAGGTTGAAAGTTTAATATTTAAAATAAGAGATTTTTTTATGTAACAAAATCGGTTTCGGGTCAGATTTCGGGCTTGTACTTTCTGGTTCAGCCAAACCTGAAAGTTAATTGCATTGTTTGGAGTGACGTGTTGCCGCTCTGGCCTTGATTTAAAGATTACTTTTTCCATCAAACCTTGTACGTGTGTCGAGCGACTTGGAGTGAACCCCAGGCGCTAACAATTACTCTTATTTACGACTTCATGCTGTAAGAATGAAAAGAAGGGAAATTATTATAGACTGACACGTGCGACGGGATAGCTAGGCCAGTGCTTCTCCACCGTTTTGCCTTCGCGGATCGTTTTCGGTGCTGTAATCTAATTGAGGACCTCTTACAGGTTTTAGGCATTTTGGTCCTTTTTTCTTAACAAGCAACCAAACCATGTTTCATAAAGTTACAACCATATGCGGCCCAGGGCCAAAATTTTAATCCCTTTTTTTGGATTACGACATCGGTATTTAACAAGAAAAAGTCATTACAGTGTAATGTGATGTTGTTTTCACTTACAATGTACGTCTGTTGCATCACAATGGGGTTTAGATGTCATAATGCAACCATTACGAAGCATGTTATCAAATAAGTTTCATGCTATTTTTTAAACGCCAAAGCGTTTTTTTTCTTTCAAATCGCGATTAATTAATCTTGTTTGCGGAAATTAAGAAGTTGTCGCGGACCCCCTGAAAACGCTCGGCGGACTTCCAGGGATCCGCTGACCCACGATTGAGAACCACTGGGCTAAGCGGTTGTACAATGCAAACGCGAACAGTTAACATTATATGTTGGTTATATGAATGAATTTTTGTAAATAATCCAATATTTTGAGACATATTGCCAACAAGACACAGAGAAATGGACAACACGATTATACTTCTGCTGCATTTATCTAAAAATGGTTGACAACCGATCCACATGGCAAATTTACATATCGATTCAAGTTGCGTTACATCTTGTGCGTTATATTTTAGTCTGTTGTGACACTTGTAATGATCGCATACGAATCTTGTTATTGTTTTATACTAATATGCACCAGCAGTTTTTGTGTAGTTTTTCTTTATTAGCTTATATTTTGATTTTCAATAGTTTAATTTTGTCTGTTTGTTTGCGCACTTTATATATTTTTGAAGCATTTGTTCTTGCTCTTGTGTAAATCAAACATAACAGTATTATTTGGACAATTTCACGTTTTGCATTTTTTCCACGCTTTCTTTGTTTATATTTAACCTTATATTTATGTGATATATACAGCTATGTTTACTTCTCAGCCTGCAACGACACCATTATATACCGAAACATGTTACCATCAATTCCAGCCAGCCTAATGCATAAGTAAATAAAGTTTCGACACGATAGACGTGGTCGGTAATGATTGGATGATAGTCATGTTATGTTTTATTGATTTTCCTTCCATAAAGATGTTGTGATTTTGCAACGTGAACCGGTGTTCACTAAGTTTCGTTATTCACTGTTACGTTCGCATCTTTGTTTTCACGCTTATTTAATATCTAGTTGTTGCACTTGTTTTCCACAATAATCTTATTTGTCTATTAATATATGTGTTTTTATGTTTCATGATGTTTGTTTGTTTTGTTGTCACGAATAATTTGCTTGGATAAATTTATTTTCACGTTTTTCACTTCTTGTTTTTCCGCTTTTGTTTTCTTGTCTAACATTTTAGCATTTTTAACTTGATACTTTTTTTGCATTTTAAGACCAGTAAAATTCGAAAGCATCCCCGCTTCAGTGATTTCCCGTGGCGCGTCGTGATTGGCTACTTTGCTAGTGGCGTGTGACGTATTTTTTCCTTGTGCTTTGTAAACCGGTTCTCTCCTGGTCCCGGTGAAGTGTGCGTCATGTTTTTGGTGCTGTTGTGCTGCGCTGTGGTATAATGCAACGTAACGTGATTGAACAGTACTTTTCAAAGGTTTGATTTATCATAATATATATTATGTGGCCAAGTCACCGTTGTAACTTGGTTTCAGCGATAAGCCGTTAGTGCAGTTTCGAATAAGGGTGGTAGCCTCGGTTCTTAGAATACAAACGCGATACGACAATATCCGTCAAATAATAATCCCGGTGCTTGAAATTACTCTTATTTACATTTTAAGTTGTCGCAAACAAATTCAATCCCTCCTATTACGTGGTGAAAATTTTTGTAAACGGAGACTTCATGCTGTAAGAATGAAACAGAAAATTATTATGCACTGACACGTGCGACAGGATGGCTTGTACATTGCGAACACAAACATTGTATATTACCAGTAGGTTATTTGGATGAATTTCAATAAATGTTCAAATAATTAAAGCGGCATATTACAGGTATATACACAAAGATATGGCCAACACGATTCTACTTCTGCAACAGATATCTAAAGATGATTGGCCAATTTCTGTTTTGGTTCAAGTTTCATTACAACTTTAGTCTTTTGCACCACTTGTAATGATCGCATATAAATATTTTTCTTTTGTATTGTAATGTGAACCAAGGCTGGATTTATGTAGCTTTTTTTTGGTTGTGCGTTGGTTTTTAATAGTTTTCTGTTGTCTGACTATTACTATATTTCAGTGCATATGTTGTTGCTTTCTGTGTATATCAAACTTAACAATATTTACACAATTGCACATTTTACTTTATTTTCCACGCCTTTTTTGTTTCCATTTAACCTTATATTTATATGATATATACAGCTATTTTTACTTCTCAGGAAACAAAGACACCGTTATGTACCGAAACATGTAACCATCAATTTTACTCAGCGTAATGCAAAACTAATTAAAGTTTCGACGCGACATGCGAGGTCAGTGTAATTAATAATAATTTGACGATAGTAACGTGGCGTTGTTTTAACTTTCCGTTTGAGGGAATTTCAACAGTTTGGGCCTCGTTGTGTTTGTGCTCTTTTATGGTTGTATGCGTGGGGATATAGTGTCCAATTGTGGTGTTGGTGGACTTGAATGTGCGCATTTGTGACGTTATTAAACTTGATTTTAACTGTTTTATTTTTATAATATTGGGTTGTGTGAGCGTACGAATTTGAATTTTACGAATAAGAGATTCAAATTGTAATTGACTGAAGTTGGCTGCTACGAAAATGATGCAAAAAAACATATCTTAGATTTTAAAACAACAATTTGTGCACAAATCACAGTGTTACCGATTTCGCTCTGTGTTGGATCACGAAGGAAAGATTCTCGTAGTCAACTGGGAGGAGCGATGAACCACGAAAGACGAGCTGATCAGGAAGTAGGGAGGCCACAGATGAAGCAATCTCCGGATCATTTGACTCATGAGCCCAGCTGCAAACTTGCAAGATTTCTTCTTTATCGATGAGCTTCGGTTTAGACTGGATGAATTTTAGAAGCAAAGATTTCTTTTGCTTCCAAATATCGAAGGAACTTTCAGGAACAAGTGGCTCGAGTTGATTGAAAACCGAAGAATCGCAAATCCCGAAAACAAACTTGGAAACAACTTCCCATCTGTGGTCTGAAAGTTGTTTGAGGATTTTCTCAAACTCGTCAAGGGACATGATTATCATCAGGTAGAAACCAGCAAAAAACTCTTGCCAGATAAGATGAGAGAAATATCGAACTTTGTGACCATCCAATATCGTCAGCTTGAGATTCCCATGCTTTGTGACTGACGTGTTTGTAAATGCATCGGCTGTGGATTCCTTGATACCTGCTTGCACGAATCTACTTGCCTTTAATACGATTTCCAGAGCTAGAAATGCATCATATGCCAATTTTGCCAGTTTGTCCAACTCACTTTCTTGGCCCCTCAAATGATTGGTTGTGAGATATTGGCTACAAGTAAAAGCAAGGACTCGAGTGAGTGAAACAAACTGAATATCTCCATCGTAATTCATCAAGTAGACAAGAGTCAATATAAAATTGACAGGGACATAGCAATATGCGAATACATTGCGGTTTTGCTCTAGCTTTTGTTGTATATCTTCGTATCTGTCTCCACATATCTGACGTCCAAGTTCATCTTGTGATGTTTGAGTCAATCCAAGTATTTGAACAATAAACCTGGGTCGATATGAAGGATGGAGCTTGTATAGCTGAGTTGGTCGTGAAGTGAAAATCTTCCGAGCACGTGGAAGCAAGTTTCCTCCTGCCAAATGCTTCAGGTAGTTTTCCGCTTTGGATTTCAAATGTAGCAGGGGTTGGGGTACTTCTGCGGAGAAAGACTCAATGGCTGCCTCGTCGAAACCGTCGAAAATTATTATAACATTTGGATCATTGCAAATGACGTTGAGAAATCTATTTTCATCGTCCGTGCAAATCCATTCTATCGACATGGATGAGAGAAGAAACTCAAGAAGTGTCATCTCCCTAGTGAAGTCGATGTGCCTGATCACAATGTAGAAGAAGAAGGAAGTCTCTCCGCACAATTCTCCCCTTAAACCTTGCATGGCCCACTTTTTGGCTGAGGTCGTCTTTCCTATTCCAGCTTGTCCAACCACACCGACCACGTTCCCATGTTTTTCAACGTAATCTTGTTTGACTTTAACTTTATCCTTTTCGAATTTCCATTCCGCTTCTTGTTGCGCTGTGTGCTTTGCACGAGCAAACATTTCTTCACCAGTGATGTCACTTTGTGGTATGTTGTAAAGTTCCTTTTTACGTCTATAATGTCCTTCTGCTTGAAACTCGTTGTCAATTAGTCGTGGTTTGCTGACTATGGCAAGGTTGACGGTTGGTATTGGTCGGTTGGCAAAATCTGCAAGTGACGATTCTTCACTGGCGATTTCTTGTGCTCTTTGTTTGGGCAACGACATTAATGCTGTAGAAGGTGGAACATGTTCATGTTTTCTGTGGTGCTCCGTTGATGTTGAAGGTTGATGTTCAGCAAACCGCTGACTTTGTGCTGAAGATAAAGATGACGCAAGGGCTTTGAGTAAAGTTTCTTCATCTAAGTAGTGTGGAGCAGGCAACTGAGACGAGCAGTGAGCTTGTTCGGGTGTTTGATGCACTGTTAAATGTTGTATGATGTGTTGCGTTGTTGTATGATAGACTGGAGCGTTGTAAACTGGTCCAGTTGTGTGGATGTTTGTGTCTCCAATCTGAGGTGTTTGTTCGCTTCCCTGCACAAAAGAAGATTTGAAGAAGAATACAGTATGATTTTGTGTAATACTTACCACGTTGAAAACTAAATTCCTGCTCTGCAAATCAACTGGCAAAGGATGGCTTGAGCTTGGTTGAGGTATCAAAGCCCTTGATTCTTCCGAGTTGTGCTGAGGTACAACGTCACCCTGTCTTTGAACTGTGTTTGATTGGGCTTCAGTATCATCTGGTCCCTGGATCAAGCGAGGTTGGGGTTGAACATTACCCGGATCGTCCATTGTAAGAAACTAGGTTGTTTTTCAGGTAATTGTAACAAGGTTTGCTTCCACCTTCTATTTGTTTGATTTGTTCTATGTAACAAGTTTACTTTTTATCACAGATAGTCAGTGTCACTGGTGCTTGAGCACTTCCCAAAGAATTGCTAAATACAGCATTAGTCGTAAAAACGCAGCACGCCTGTAGTTAAAGTTGAAATGTTGAGGTTACTACAATGCCTACCTAAACACCTACACAAAGAGAGTAAAGTTGCAAACACGAGGTACAAAAATCAATTCATTGAGGCTGTAATACAACACGAACCTTCATCAAAATGCAAACGAGTGGAGTTGTGTAACATTTAAAAAAGGATAAAAAACACAATTGTAGATAACTAACTGTTATTATTTTAGGGCAATAAAGCGATGTAAACTACTGGTTCAGAAGGTAATACACACCAAGAAAAATCAAAGGGTACACGTGGGCTTTTGCTTTCTGGCTAAGCGGATATGCTTGAGCCCGCGTCTTGATAGCAGGTCGCAATAAACAAAACAAAGGAAACACAGCAATAAATGCAATGGAGAAACGACCATACACAATCAAATACAAGTGGGCCACTAATTGGAACCAGAAAGTTAGAAAGGCAGACGCGCGCTTGTGCTCGGAAGATATGCATGAGTCCGCGTTTCGGTAGCTGGTAGTAAAGAAACAAAATGGCGATATAATATCTTAGGACAAAAGTCCCTCATTGGCGGACTATCGGCCAATCAGGAGGCTAGAAGTCTCAAGCGGGATCGTATAATAAACTGGACACAACTAGGAAGAAAAGTAAAAAAAAAAAACGTAACCATGTTCTTATAATAAGCACGACTATATACATTGGCGAGGTTAATAGCGGAAGTTTAAGTTTGTTGGTTGTTTTACTCAAAAACGGTCTACGATCGCTTACCGGACTATCCAATCATGGTCAGGGGAACAAATCACGAAAGTTAGGCGCAATCAAACAATATATCGGGGATTTATGGGCTTATTATCCACATTAGGGCTCTAATTGGCTGACAATATTAGCCAATGAGCATGGTTTATATAAATAAATCATGCAAGGGAAACGGGGTGAAAAAGACGATGTTATTTACTTTCGAAATGGGATAAAAATAAACACAGAATACGCGCTGAGAGAAATGACATCAGTACGTGTTGTTAAAATTAAGTTTGGAGTCTGGGTGTACCAGGATACCACAGCACCAGCAAATATTGCTATGTGCTTCCCCAAGGCATAAAATTTCTTCACATACTTTACAACGTTAAAAATAACTTGCGCATTTTGGGCAAAAGCATCCCCATTACCAGGCGGAACATGTACATTGCGCAGCATGGTTGATGCTAAATTTATGTCGTTTTTTCGTGCCACCGCTTGATGACGATAAGGAATGGGAAGAGTGGACCTTCGAATGACTCTACCTCTTCCTCCGTATTACTCGTGCTAATATCTACCGACTTTGTGATCATCCTTAGTTCTTTAATTAAGTCCGAGTCGGTCTAAGGAGGCTCGACAGTTAAACCTGGTGTGTTTTCACCTTGTTTGGTTCTTTAGCGAGGGGTCCGAGGCGCGGCACCCAGGATGTTAGATGTTGTTAGCTGGCGGGTCTACTTGATCTGTTTCACGTGCATTGGTGTCATCTCCGTCCGTGGTGGGTAGCTTAAAATCTCTGTCCACTTTGCCGTTAATAAGCGGGATCGGCTCTCGGAGATCCCGTCATTTTGTAATGGCTTTCTTCATTATCCCGCTGTACGAAAGTTGCGTCCCGCCGGTAGTCTAGTCCGCGCACGAAGTGGTCTCTTCAACGAGATCCAAACAAGCATTAGGTACAACCAAACCGTCAGCTTGTGTTTTCTGAGCTGTTGTTACCTCAGTAATCGGAGTCGCGTTCGTTCTCACAACGGGTTCTGAACATGTCACATGTGTCTCTCATGTGTCCGAATGCCCTACAAACAAAACATTGCGGGGATTGCCCCCTCGTATTTTACATAAAAGGAGAAGTCTCCGATTCTAAATTTAGGGTCGTTTGGTAGGTTCCTCAGTTCGGAGATCTTAACTCAATGGACCGCTTGCCGACTTGGACGCCTCAGCTGACCTTATGCTTCTTAGCTTTCTTGATTGTGCCGTGCCTCCCACCGAAGTAGTTTGGTAGTAAGGCGGGATAAAGGAAAAGGTGAATTAACGTCCTGGAGTCAACTTTCTGGTGAGCCAACTAATGTTTGTCGGGAGTCAACAAGCTTCTGAAGCAGGGTGGGATCCACAATAGGATGTTTTTATATCCGTCTACCTCCACTCATATTGGGCAACCGGTCATAGTGCCAGATGCTTACCTCATGAAAATATCCAAAACTGTAAAGTATCGAAATCATGTACAAATGTTTTCCATTCACGGAAACAAACATGTTGATAAACTCAATTAATTCTATTTTATGGCAATGGCACTACCATATTGTAGTATCAGGGGTGCACATATCAAACATGTGCCCACGAATTAAAATGCAAACCGTTAAAATAGGCCCTCGAGATCGTAACGCTATCTGGTTTTAACAATAACTTAGTTCTTATTACATTCAACTCAATTAAACTAAAATCATAACAGAAAAACGTAGAATTCAACACAAAATTTAACTAGAAAGTGACTTTCCTATACATTTCCACTTTATATTCTACATCCTATTTAAGGATACTCATCATTGGATCTACTAGTGAGATCTTTCAGCAAAAAACATTTGTGCGAATAAGTAACAGCATGGTTCGAATATTTTAAGATTCAATACGACAACACAGCAGAAAGCACCATCCCAAAAAGGTTTGTCCATATTTTCTACGTCGTTATAATGTTCTAGTATAAAATACTTGGTTCTGGTTCTCAGCATTTGAGTGCTCCGTTCCCGGCTCGTGTCTCAGTTTGAAGTCGTTTTCCGCAAGGTGTCCCACCAGAGCAAATATTGACCGTAACGTTCTCAACGTCATCGAGTCATAGGGTCTGCACAAAAATATAAGTTAAGTAACGTCATTGCGTTTTAGTATGTGTGCTATCATTAACTAAAGCACGTTTAAAGCCAGATGAGAATTTACCAGCGTGACGGATAACGTGCATTAAGTACAATCAAACTGTCACCTTGTGTTTTCTGAACTGTTGTTGCCTCAGTAATCGGAGTCGAAGTAGTCGCTGTATTGGCAGCAACGTTTTCGTCAAGAGCGGAAAAGTTCTCATCACGGGTTCTGAATACATGTTTTCTAATTCTGTAAAGACAAGGGTTATTTTACATTTAGGAGAAGCCCCCATTCCGATTTTTGGACCGATGAACCGCTTGCCACCTTGGACGCCCCTGCTGTCCTTACGCTTCGTACCTCCCAACGACGTAGTTTTGCACGTCATCAACGGAAACCTGGTGGAGTTTCTTGATAATTACCTTTCGCCCTCTTGGTCATGTAGATCGGCAACCGCCGGTCCGCGAGGAGTTCGTTACCGTTCCGTATCATTTTTAGGTTAAATGCTAAGTGGTTTTATTGCTAAATATGAGTAGTTTTTTAAAGGTCGGTCCGCGATAAAAATTCAGTTTCAAAAACGGTCCGCAGTGCAAAAAAGGTTGCCGACCCCTGATGTAGACGAGCGAAATCAACAGATCTCACAGTCTTCAATTTAGCGAACAGTTCTTCGGCGATCTCACGGGTTCGGCATGTTAAAATACGTAGTAGTCAAAAACTTACTGATGCGTAGCTGTCGAGATTTCGCTTTAACGTAAGGCGTGGTAACGGAAAAGGTGAGTAAACGTTCTGAAGCCAACTTTCTGGTGAGTCAACTAATGTTTGCCGCGAGCCAACAAGTTTCTAAAGCAGGGTGGGTTCCGCCTCCAAACCATAGGAAGCTTCTCTGGCATAAGAGGGCAACCGGTCATAGTGCCAGATGCTTACCTTATGAAAATATCCTGATGAAGTAAAGTTTTGAAATCATGTACAAATGTTTTCCAGTTACGAAACGAACGTGTACATCAACTTAACTAGTTATATTTTGTGGCAATGACACTAGATTAAAACGTTTGTCTGCAAAAAAAAAGAAAAAGATTGCAGTTATCTGTGATGCGCAAGCCCAACATGTGCCGACGAATTAAAATGCAAAATGTTAAAATAGTCCCTCGAGGTCGTAACGCTTCCATTAAACATGTGCAATATCTGGTTTTAACAATAGCTTCCAAATCGAAGTCCTAAAAGTCCTGAAATTAAGCCAAAGTTTTTGTTACACTTAAACTTAATTAAACTAAAATCATGCCTGAAAAAAGTAGAATGCAACAGTTAAAAAATTTGGAAAGTAACTTTCCTATAGATTTCCATTCTATATTCTACATCCTATTAAACGATGCTCATAATTGGATCTACTAGGGGGACATTTTTGCGAAAACATTTGTGTGAAATAGTAACAGTATGGTTCGAATATTTTTAAATTCAATACGACAACACATCAGAAAGCACCAT
This sequence comes from Phallusia mammillata, assembly GCF_965637545.1. Lineage (NCBI taxonomy): Eukaryota > Metazoa > Chordata > Ascidiacea > Phlebobranchia > Ascidiidae > Phallusia > Phallusia mammillata. Next base: position 30,525,048 of record NC_137255.1, read on the forward strand.
CCCAAATAGGTTTGTCCATATTTTTTAAGTTGTTATAGTGTTCTAGTATAAAATACTTGATTCTGGTTCTCAGCATTCGAGTGCCTCGTTCCCGGCTCGTGTCTCACTTTGTGGTCGTTTTCCGCAAGATGTCCCACCAGAGCAAATATTGACTGTTTCTCAACGTCATCAAGTCATAGGGTCTGCACAAAAATAAAGTTAAGTGACGCCATTGCGTTTTAGCATGTGTGCTATTACTAACTAAAGAATAACTTAGCTGACAAACTCAGCACACACTTAAATCAGTCTGTGTATTTTTTTTGCAAAACCTTCCGGAAATCGATTTCGCTCAAATATATGGCATTATCAGACCTTATTCAAATAGAATCTGGATCAGGACGATTTCTATATTAGTACACGGTTAACTAAGGCATGTTTAAAGCCAGATAAGCATTTCCAGCGTGGTTGTTGACGTGAAACTAAATTCCCAACTCTTTGCTCTGCGTGACTCTTACAATATATAATTTCGTTAGGGTAGCTTTGCAGGCAAAAAAAAACTATTAGAATGAAGAAAGTCAATTGCACCTTCAATGTCATGGATGGATAGTTTTTGTTTACTTAACCTTTTATTGTGGATCGATAAAAAGTCGTTTTTTGTTTATTGTGGATTTGTGTTTGTGGCGTCATTACAATTCTAAATTCTTAAAGAACACCAATGGGATGTTGCCGACAGCGACGCGACGAAGTCGGCCCATTCCAATCACGAGGCATCACTAGGTCACCTTATTGATTTCAATGCGGAGTCTGTTGTGGCCCGGGAGTCTGACTTTCCTGACTACAGGAAAAAACTATTTCTTGAGTCATGGAATATTCACCAAAGGGTCAACACAATGAACATCAAAACAGACGTTATGCTTTCAGCGTGCTACACGCACCTGCTTAAAGATTAGAGACCCAATCATTCGTTATTGCGTATTGTCGTCGTTGCGTTGTGACGTGCTTGCGTTTAATTTTTTTTTACTACGCGCATTCAGTGATATTTACCTCAATTAGGGTGACCTGTTTCGGACGTCGATACGTCTAAATAAAAATCACAGTTGCCAGAAGAGCTCTACAAACTGGAATTTGTCAAATCACCGACAAAAATGTTTCGAAATTTCACCGGTCTGCGAAGCCCAAAGTGGATCAAAAACATTGATTTGAAATACCGAATCTACAAATCAGAACTTGTAAAAGTCCACAAAGCATTAACATGCTATTTATATATGTTGCACACGATTACTTCATTATCGGCGATTAACGTTTAATATTAAACCCTGTAATGACGTAAAACATTTTAGGTCCGTATGAAAAGCAAATAATGTGGCCCGCAGGACCAAATGGGGAAATCTAGTTTCAAACAACAACTGTTGGTGTGATACGTTTGCATTGATAAACATGAAATTATTTACTCTAAAGAGACTGACGCAAATTAGTTTTATATTTGTTATTAGCGGACAGTGTTTGCAAAAGCTCTTATTAGACAGACAGTCATAAATTGATCAGCAAAGTTGCTATCCAACAACGATAACAAGACAAACATTTTCGTGACAACTTGCCCCAACAACATTGGCAACTACTTTGCAGGCGACCTTTGGATTAACATTTTATCACAAAAACAAGTTACTGCAAATTTCAATGCACAGCAATCTCATATTACTCGTATTATCTATAGGTGGGTTAATGTAAATAAATGTAACATCACGTAACGACTTTTGAAATACCTGGGGCTTCTGAAACAAGTTGCAAAACTGAATGCAAATGAGACTGAAAGCGATTATCCAATGAACGTTATGCAAAGCACTTATATCAAGTTCGTCGTTGTAGGTGTGGTCTATGACGTTGCCCCTTGAATTTGTCACAATAACCAAGCTAACCAGAAAACTGTATTTGTTTTCAGCGGGCAATGTTTGTCAAAGCTCTTATTACGCAGAGAACCATAATTTATTAGCAATATTGTTACCTTGCCTCGATGACAAGTCAAACATTTTCGCAACAACTCGTACCAATAACCTTTACATTAATTTCCATAATACCTTCACAAAAATAATTTATACATAACTTAAATATTGAGTCTTGAATTGATTTGTCAAAAATAAAGAAGCTACGTTTTGACGAATGAACGTTCTTAACTGTATGTAATACCTAAACGTTGACCTTTACTGGCCCGTGGGCGGTTAAGCTGACAACGAGAATTTAAAGACCATTTATTGCGGCTTTTGATAAAGTAGAATACCTTACATTGCACCAAAGAACAACGCATGAACTCCTAGATGATGTGGTTTAGTCAGTACAGCTGTTTTAGATTTTTTACGTTTTGGGGGCCTATGGGTGAACCGCTGGGACATCCGGGCTTAAACTTCAGGAGGATTAAATTTGGATTATTAACTAACATCTCTGTAAATTTGAAAAATTGTAAAGTACTCTTTCTTGGCCAAACGTGTTTAACAAACCAACATTAACCTAAAAAAATTAAACAAACAATATATGTCCTTTTCATGGAAGGGGACCCATAAATACACCCCCAGTTTAAACAAATATCAAAAACTTTGTTAAAACAAACCTACCACAAATTCCGAGCGATGGGGCATCGTCGGTGTCAGCGGGAGAAATTCCCTCGGATTTACCGCAACACTGAGGTGAGGGGCGCGGACGCCACGCGACAAAGCTGCAGGAATTTTTTGAGCCATGATGTTTGCCGCAAGTAGCGCTCGCGAGCTAGAAGCTGGGCAACGAGTGAAGGCTTGGGAACTGCGCAAACACAAGTTATTTATAATGCATTCTAAAACAAATATAGTATTAAACTATAAACAATATGATAAGTATTGAGAAAAACAAACAAACATGGTGGTGTGAATAAAGTTATCCCAAACGAAAGAAGAAAACTTTGTGCAGATATGAATTAAACCTGCACGTTGCAAATCAGTTCTTAACAAAGCAGGCTAAGGTGAAAAAAGTTCCAAATCAATGAAAAAAGTTCCAAACAGTACATTAGGGACAGCGATCCTGACAGGGACGAAATCTGATTGTTTTGTGTTTTTCGACAGAAAGAAAATTCACCCGTAGATTCTCCGCTAAATCGCTCATTTTTCGCTAAAAGCATTGCCTGGGTTGAAATTTTGAAATGAAACTCATGAAGTATGTACTTTTAATCAGTAAAGTCGTTTTTTTAATATTATTTTTTGAAATCCTGTAAATGAAGTGCTGGGTTTACTGGAGTCAAACTTAAAGTGGGTCAACTTTGGATAAATAAATACCATACGTGTATATTTAAACCAGAATAGTGGTATTCCTATATATTGCCAGTTTATATATACTACATCATATTTAACGATGTATCACATGTACAATTTACTATATTTATTATGGATATATATTTGGCACCTACATTTTATTGGGTCTCTATATTTTTTTCCTGGCACATTATAACATAATTGTTTCTGCAAGCATAATCTAATGGGTCCCCACACATGTACATATGCGATTTGGTAACAGTAAAAATAGGGCACAATCATTGTTAGATATTTACCAATTTACTATACACATCATTTGATCTACACATATGATTTTTAGATTCCTAAGGAAAAAATAACCAACTATAGCCTCAACCCAACTTTAAAAGTTTTGTCCGTATCCTTTTTGCATCATTATTGTCAAATAATTACAAAAAAACAGTAAATAAGAACATGAAAAATACTTTTAATTTATCTATATGCTTTGACATTGATATTTTCGTTCAAGGTCAGTTTTTAAACACAATTTTCCACAACTGAAAATGTGCTTGATAACTTAATAAAACGAAATAGTATAGCTGCGCAAAAAAAGCTAAAAAAAAGATTTCTAATCACCAACACGACTGTCTCGTGAAACGTCAATCCTAGCGTCAAGCTGAGCACTTCCATAATCGTAAACAAAACCCGCCTTAATCGTAAACAAGTGAATTACTACCTTGAGAGTTGAGACTTCTATCTGAATGACAGTGCACACATATTATGGACTGTAAAAGTAACTATTTGGCCGATTAAGGCAAATTTTTAAATACTAAACGAATAACCTAATGTAAACAATTGCTTAACATTTCAGGAAATTGTGGCTGGTATTTCTGGCCTAAAACTTATTATGTAGGGGTTTAAGGGGTAAAAATGGGTGAATCCAATAAAAAGTTACAAAATTCTTTAGAATAGCTTACATTGCACAAAACAACAAAGCATGAAACCCTCAGATTATGTACTTTGGTCAGAATAACCGTTTTTAATTTTTTTCCAGTTGGGGTCTGTGGGTGAACCGCCGAGTCGTTTGGGGTCAAACTTCAGGAGGATCAAATTTAGATTAATAACTAACATCTGTGCAAATTTGAACAATTAAAGTACTATTTCTTGACCAAACGCATATATCAAACCAGCGTTAGACAGAAACGAATATTTTGGGGTTAATCTTTTTTTAAGGTACAAAATTCTTTAAAATACCTTATATTGCACCAAACAACAAAACCTATAATTCCTAAATGAAGTACTTTAGCAAGTATGGCCGTTTTAAAAAAATTCACGTTTTGGAGGGCTGTGGGTAAACCAGGGATCAAACAGGGTCAAAATTTACATGGACCATCTTTAGACCAATATCTGTAATGTGTGTAAATTTGAAAAAGTTTGAACCATTCTTTCTTGACCAAAACGTGGGAACAAATCCGCGTTAGACGGAAAAAAAGAAAGTAATAATAATTTCAATTATTGACTTTAAAGGACCGTCAGACCAGTTATTGACAATTAAAGGACCGTCAGACCAGTTATTGACAATTAAAGGACCGTCAGACCAGTTGTGTGATTGAGGTCTGTGCAAAGAAATTGAGGTTAAGCGTTTTGCTTAGACAAAAAAAAAACAGAAACAAGCCAAAGTTTTGAAGAGAAGAATAAACGAGGACATGGTGCTGGGCGTCGCCATGCACGGTCGCAGTTTGATTCTCGGACGAGTCTAATGAAACCAGTTAATATATGGTGCGTTACCATAATTAAATTACAAAATCCAAACGAATTTCCTAACCTGACCATAATACTCAGCAAGAATTTACGATTCTAAAATTGCTTTCAAATAAACAATGTCGATGACTTCCCTGGACAAATATTTTCGTCACAACTTGTACCAGCAACATTTTCAAACAATTCTTGTCGCAAAAACCCTCACACCTGGAGCGGAATAAAGTCGGTGTTTTAACATTGCGGGACCAGTGCGGACTTGCAAAACATTCAACAACAGAAGCAAGAAAAAGTTCTTCCAACAGTAAACAAATTTGTTTTTGTCGGCGGCTGTTTTAGTTACCTTGTGCTCCACAAACGGGACACGCACGGTAGAACATATTTGCGTAGTCGTAAAATTGATGATGTAATAAAACATTTTCCTGGAAACTGTTTTAAGAGCGTAACGTATTAAAACGGAATTTTATAGCTTCGTTTCTCCAGCAGTCGGATAAAAGCAATTCACCGATTAAATACAACAACAACAACTCAAAGTCATTTTTGCATTAAAGGTGTAAAAAATTGTTCTTTACATAACTTTGTTCATCAAAACGTATACCGCATTGCAGTAGCCTCTCGCCGTGCGGTAACAAATCCGAATGACCGTTTTTTGACCTTCAAAAAAAGTTTTGAGTAGCACGCAGTCCTACGTTCGACAATTTTTAGCCTAAAATATACATAATTCAAGCATTGTTTATTTGGTAAAATTAAAGAAAACCTATGGATATAACAAATCGTTATTAACCGTATTATGTGATGCCTACAAGCCGGCCTTTCGGTAACCCTTCGTCATGCAGTGGCAAAGCTGACAACTTATAATGAGCATTTATCGCGGCTTTCGGAGACGTTTTGTTCATTTTTTTGCCATTGTGTAAATCAACAACCTTTGCCTACCATATACGAACCAGTACGTTTTCTGAGTTAAAATTGTGTCTAGACGGTATGAAACGTTCGCGCAAACTAAAATGAATATGCTAACTGAATAAACTGTATAGCACTGCTTCGCTAAAACAGTTGCGAAACAGCAATTTTTAAAAAGACCACCCTGTGAACCATATGTACATGCGCAAAACAAAGAACTCCAGCTCTGCAGTAATCCGTCAAAAATTGGAAACCAATAATCAATCCCTTGGGACTTTTGTGACTTGGAAAAGTTTAGCAAACGTTTCAATTTTGACCGCTTTAAAAACAATTTGAACACAAGTATGTAAAGGTAACCACTAGGCCAAATTGGTTAAAATGTGAAATCAGAAACAACCTACAAACAACTGTTTAATATTTAGCACATTAGACATTGTATGTTTGTCCCGAACTGCTGGTAAACCAAATATTGGGGGAACAAAGGAGGCTGCAGATCAATTGAATTCAACAAACCGTTACAAAATGCTTAAAAATAATTTTGAATGCACCATCTAACAAACTATATAAGTCCTAGATCGTGTGCAGTGGTAACTATGGTCGTTTAAAAATTCGCGTTTGGGAACCCTATGCAAGAACCACTGGGTTAAACTTTGGAAGGATTAACTTTAGATAGCTAACAATCGTGTCTGTAAATTAACAGTTTAAAGCATTTTTGCGTTTAGCGAAAATGGGTGGAGCAAACCAGTGTGGGAGAGAAAAAAACGTGGGATCCATAAATACAAAAAGGGGATCTATAAATACAGGCTTGGTATGGGGTGGATAAAAACAAGTGAGACAAAGTTCATTAAATTTTAAAAAGTAGCGATCCTCGATCGAGGCAAATACAATAAAACAGCGTCGTAAAAACTCAGATAAAAGAAACAAGTGGCGAAACAAACCCATAAGTTGTGGTAGTAAATTAAAAACCAGAAGATCAAACTATCTACAAATGGAAGTTGTTGAATTTAAACCAACTATTCCTGCACATTCACTAACTTATAAGTTTCTGTGTATTTTCAGCTGTCATCCAGCAAGATAGTTTCCATATAAAACATTCCTTATTCGGTTCTACGCACTTTTACACAATACTGGTGTTACACACTGCTCGTGTGATACTGTGACGGCATAGTGTTTACAATATCTAACATATACGGTCAATGAAAACCAAACACCCAAGTACGTTCGAATATACCTCAACTAAGCGCTTTTATGCATATTCCAAACAATTTTGTATTGATTATAGTTGAGATTCACTATTACGCTTAATTTCAAGATTGATAAAAAGCATGCCAAGCATGGGTAAAGACATATCTGATGTTGTTGTTTACGTTAAATGGGACACTACTGTTCCATTGTCATAGCTTTATTAAAACATCTGACTAAACTAGAAAGGTTTTTCTACATGTATATATAACCTGCTGTTTGTTGTCAAATTTTGAGTGACATTTTTGTGTTACGTACACGACGTGAGCTTAGACATTGTAATGTTGGGTAAGTAGTGAAATCAAACTATCAAAGGAACGTAAAATAACACGCTGTTACTACTTCAGCAACTCAAAAACTCACCACTCTTACTGCTGAACAATGAAGAGAAACTGAAGAATGTAGAAGTAGAAGGGCAGATCAGGTCTTGCTGTCGCACTTGGTATGCGCAGATAATGTTCTGTCAACAAATATAAGTGGTTAGAAACGTCTGTTGGAATGTCAGTTGTGTAAAGACATTTATACGGACTATATTACGACACTGCGTTTTTGTGTAGCTAAACCTGGATAGCAAAGCAGGAAAATACAGATGATTACCAATAATCGAGACAAATTGCGCCTATCTTTGAAACTGTTGTGGGTAGTCTCTTTTTAGGCCAGTTGCTCTCCAATACGCAAACAGTCTCGGCAAAAAAGATAAGTTAGCCTTTGCAAAACGATTTACCAGTATTACTTTAGTGTGTCCTTCGAATGACCGGCATTCCCTTGTTTTGCTTCCGACCAATGTGCCACCAGGTGTCCCACCCGAGCAATCATTAACCACAAATGTTTTGAGATGGTTCCCACAGAGTCTAGATTGTGGCCTAACATAAAAAAAACAATTCGGAATTAACCTTGAGTGTTGAGCATATATGCGTAAATTGAAAATCAAATTAAATCACAATATCTGCAAGTCACTTTTAAACATAAAATGTGACTGTGTCATTATTTTACAGTGACTTGCATATTTACGCTTTTTGTGGCGAACCCTTGTCGCACTTAAATAATTATTACCAATTCTAAATGAAAGAATAACAGCACATGTTTACTTTGCCTAACGATCATTCTAGCACTCTACCAAAATAAAGTTGGATTTGTCAATCCAAACAAAATAAATCACACTGGGTCGAAAACTTAATGTTTTTTGTCTATGTCTTTCTATTCTCTGATACTAATTTGCAGTACATGTTTATGTTACACACCAGTTTCGACATTTCACTGACGTAAGTAGAAACGATAATGAATATAAAGATGATTTTGTGTTGAAACAGTGTGCTTGTGACCCCAAAATAGCTCGCACTGGATTTTATAATAATTTTAAAACCCATAGTTGTCAATGTTTTTCAGTCAACGTGTGCAAAAGGTAGTGTTGAAGATTACGTAAATTGAGTCATAGCAACAAAAAACGCTAAAATAGTAAATGAAATAAGGTTGAAAAACAAATAACAGAACGGTTAATAGAAAATATAGAAAAAACTGGTCCGCAAACTAGATTGATTTTAGGCCTTCGCCGCTAACAGTTTGTTAAATTGTCCACAGCACATATAAGTACAAAAGGTAATATAACTTACATTGCACGATTGCAGCCACCGTCATTTTGTTTCTCACGCCACGACTGGTTGCTAAACATTGCCTTTTTCTTCAACTCAGTGGAGATTTGAAAACACTTCAGGGTTAACACGTTGATTGCCAGATGTGAAATACCTGATGGAACAACAATGTTTTGTCACTCATGGAAAAAGCAATTACAACATTTTTACAAACATACAGGAGTACAAATTGCACTGGTGTTTATACTTATAACGGTGTAGCGCGTCTACCGTCTATCCAACAATCATTTCCTTAACTTTGTCGCGCTTTTTAACGTCTGAACGTTGCGCAGCTTTTTGCGACTTGGTGAAAATTGTTGCGCAATTTTGCTGCTACGATTTTGGCCGGCGAAATAAACTCAAACACAATACTTATACCATGCACTACGTTTCAAATTGATGCATTTAATAGATGGTCACCTCTTAACAAACACACAATTTCGAGAATGTAATTGCAAAATTACAACACAAACTTACTTGTAGTTACAGAATGTTGCTAAAACCTTTGTTTCCTCTTTATTGTTGTTTAAATCGATGCAGTTTGCTTTAGGACGAGGTAGACATGCAACCGACTGCTCCACGTTAACCAGCAACTGAATGTGCTGTTGGTGACTTGTTGGCCTGAGTGAGTGATAATGGACAATATTCTATTGTTACAATGATACATTATTGCCATTGTTTCGCAATAGTTAAATCAATACATTAAATATAAGCAATGTGTATTTGCAAAAAACAAAACAAAAGCCAGTATTATTAATCCAACGGTTCCCAACCTGGTGTTCGCAGCCCTTATCAGTTCCGGTTCGTGTTCTTTCTTCCCACACAGTTTGTCTGCATTTGAGTGCTTTGTTCCTGTGTCCCCTGTGTCCCACCTCGAAATGCAAACATGAGATCGTCAATTCATTGCCTACAAATTGTTCTGTAACAGAAATAGTTGAGGATGATTGAATTAGAAATTAGTGTTGCGATGAACTAACTTACTAAGTGTGCTCGCACAAATTAATTTACAACAGCAGTCTACATTGCACAGAAACAGGACTACGAAGTTTTTGTCAATACGTCGTTACATCGAACAAGCGAAACAAAGTGAAACCTTAACCCTGTTTTTTTATTTACTACTGTATGTTCTGCAGCAGGGGTCTTTAACCTTTTTAGCTCAATCGCCCTCCTTTTTTAAGGCACTGGCTTAAAATCGCCTAAAATTATTTAGATGAACTCCTCGCCTTTTGGGCAATGTTGGCGGTTAGATAAATACAGCAACACGAAAGCTTCAGTTAACAATTAAAAAATAATTTAATTGCTATTACAATACGCAAGGTCCATTTCACGCTATACAAACGCATCTGAGAACAATTTGTTACATAATAGACAAAAAATGTTACGATTATGGGGCGATTGTCAACAAGAAGCACAGTTGCTTTAAAAAGTCGTACAACGCTGTGGGACAGTTAGCGTTAATTATGTCAAATCAGTGCTCTTGATAGATAACATCAACTGTTTTTTAGCTTAAGCTACACATAGCGTATGTTAGTTGTTAGCTAAAAATTGATCGGAATAAAATGTTCAATAACAGTTACATTTCAAGAGGTAGTTTGTGCTTCATAGTAGGCTATAGTTCTATGAAAGTACCGATACTGGTGGTAAGGTGATAATGCAGGAATGTAAGCAGGGATTTTCAGTGATGATAAACATTAAATCTAAAAATCGAAACCACTTGGTGCGCCCGGAAATGACTTTCGAAGCGCTGTTAGCAAATTTACACCTCGTATCGACCAATTGATGGACAGTAAACAAAAATCTCATTGAATTTAAATGTGGCCGGACTAAGGATCTGCAGGTCTGTAGGCACATTTTATAAGTGGCCCGAAAATCAGGGTTGCAGACTCAAAAATTAGAATTATCAGTGTTGCCAAATTACTGTCACAAAGAAAAGTGGCCTGGATTTTTGACTGGCCTGTAGGCACGTGCCTTCTTTGCTAATGGTTAATCCAGCACTGGTTTTGGTGCTTTAGTGGTTTTTAAATAGGCCAATATTATTATTCTAAATAAAATATGATTGGATCAAATTTGTTGTTCGACAAGAACTGGTACGCGTGGCAGTACAGAGCGTCCAAGAGGTACGGGTTCGTAAAAAGGTTGGGAATCCCTGCTCCAATGCAACAAACGTAGACGGCAAAGCAAATACTTTTACATTACAGGCATAGTAAACCATAAATGTTTTAAAAAAGTTTTACAATGCATGTCCTACATTTATCAAACAAACCAACCAACCCCAACTAATGTATAGTCTGTCCAGAAAAGTTTCCTTTACTCGATTATGCCTCATAGCATGTGATAGGGCTCACCGCGAAATTCCATGAATTGCCAGAACTGTGGCCAAAGATTGCAACGTAGATGAAATCCAACACAATCTGCATTCGAGTGCTTCGCTCCTGGTGTGTACCTCATATACATGTAGTATACCACCTGGTGTCCTACCAAAACAACCTGAGCTGAAGAAGCAGTCTACACAAGGAAAACGTGGTGTAAATGAATGTACGTATCCAGCAAAGCAATCAAAATCTTGCAAAAATAATTAAATTATTTGTGTCCTCTAGAAGGTTGTTTAAGTAGCAAAATACGACACGAAAGAAAAGTCCCCAAAAGCAGTGGTTCTTAAGCTTTTTGTAGTCACGGACCCCTTTTAAGAATTTTATAAGTCTGCGGACCCCCAACGCAATTTACCATGTGCCTTTTTATGTTTCACGTTTCTTGCATCATATCCTGCCATGCTTTTGAAGTATTTAAATCCGCCTAAACAGTCCCTTAAAATCAAAGTGATACTATTTCTGTTATATTTACTTTGACAAATTACTTGTCCTATAAAGTCTATTGTCCATGTGGGTTATGATGTCACAATAAGGAAGACAATCACAAAAAGTAATTGTTTTTGACATAATTAAGGTGTAGCCTAATAAACAGCGTGCACTCGTATGCAGGACTGTAAAAACGGTTGAGAGACTTAAAAATATTATTCTGTTGGTTAACGATACTTAACATATTCCCCTCCCTGGACCCCCTCAAACCATCTCCCTTGGGGGTCCGCGAACTCCAGGTTAAGAACCACTGTCCTAAAGCATTAAACTTTTAATGCTTGCATCAAAAGTAACACATTTTCACAAAAGCTCACCACTCTTCGTTTTGATCAATGGATCATTGAGAAGTAGAAGGGCAGATCAGGTCTTGCTGTCGCACTTGGTAAGCGCAGGTAATATCCTGCCAACAATTATAAGTGGTTAGAAACGTGTGTAAACTTTGTCAGTATCAACTTATTTGACCTTCAAGAGAATTATCAGGAAAAACATTTAACATGTTAAAGTGCAGTAAAAAAAAACATCTTACCAGTATTTCGTAACTAAAACATATTTTTCCTAATAAACAAGTTACATAACTTAACATTAAAGTGAAAACTTTCGGCTTCGGTTGAGCAGTAAACGTTAGGTGGCAAAATAGCATTAAACTGTGTAATGTTACGAGTTTAGGGTTAAGATTTGCAGATTAAAGAAGCACACAACAGCGAAATCTTCTTAATGTGCCCAAAATATTTAGCGTTGTTTCGGTTTGTTGTTTTTCATGCACTGTGTTTTTAATTAACGTACAAAACACATTCTACATTAATGTTATGACGCTTTAAAACTAACATATCTTTGTGGGTATATTCAGTGGTGGGATTCAGCCGGTTTGCAGTGGTTCCATAGAACCGTCTCACGAATTTATATGAGATCAGCGAACATGTTAGCATTACCGGTTACTGTCAATGGACTTTTTGTGACAGAACCGGCTGAAAAATATAACTTTTGGGATAGAACCAGCTGACAAAATAATTTGAATCCTACCACCGGGTATTTTTGTTAGTTGTCACAGTTACAGTTACAACCCCTGATAGGGGTTGATGATGTTTTTCAAAGAACATGTGATATTAAATAAAAATTAAAATAGTCTTTAAATATACAAATTATTTAGCGTGATTGGGTTTACAAAGTGCAGAAACAAAGTGCAGAAAGCCCGGCTGGTGGAAAAAACAGAAACGGCGGATTTAAGTGTGCTTATGTCGGCAACAGAGCGTGAAATATAGTAGAAAAGTAGAATTTAACTCGCCAAATTTTACGGTTATTTCACTTGGGCGCATAGAAGTGCAGGTTATAAACAGAACCACATAACGTCATAATAACGTGAGGTAATACCAGTGCCACAAAAGCACACTGCCGACTGACAACTTAGTATGGCACATTTATTCCATTATGTAACCTAAATTGTAAGATGTAATTTAAATAACACTACTAAAGCAAAGAAAAACCTTTTTATTCAATGTACTCTTTACATTGGTTTTCTCTGGGACTCACTAAAAACAACCACGCGTTTTTGTTACAAACTATTTTAAGGAAACGTCGATAAAACGTTCCATTATTGACGTCAGTAAGCCAAGACAGAAGCAATCTGGTCATCAATAGAAGAAAATAACAATGAATACAAACACAAATCATTATGTTATGAATACTTTAGGCGTAAAGTAACAGTATAATTTGTGATGTACTTTTCCACTTATCAATGGCATTGTTTACATGGCCGGAATAAATTTTATGGCAGCAAATTTTACAAAACTAATTTTGCTATATGCTTTAAAGCAGTGATTCCCCCCTTTTCGCATTGTCACCGCGTACCACCCGGCGTCCTAACTTTGCACCAACATGGCAAGTGATACGCAACCCGGTGTTTTAAATAATAAACGTTTACTGTCCGTACCAGAAATGCCATCCAGTGCCACTCACCAGTTTGTAACGACTGCATTAAAGTGTGCACAGGTGATTTTTTTTTACTTCGCTTGGTTTTATACAAAATTGCTATTGTGAGATTTTGTTTTGCGCGAGTAACCGAAGCAGCGCATATTTGACATGTAAATCATTTTCATTCGTGGTTAAAAATTTCAGTTCGATTCATCACAAATAATTCCCACGAACGACATCGTCATTGGAAACAAATTTTGGCATAGTTTATAATTTTTGGTTATTGGAACAACGAGACAACGCAAAATAAAAAGTAGGTAACAGATGAACGAGCTGCAGATGCGAGAGTCAAATTATGTCTTTCAGCATCAAACACTTCACACGATTACAAACTAGGACGATAATCTACTGCCAACAATATTAGCTTTTAAAAATAAGACAATAATGCATGTTCAGTGTAGATTACCTAAACCAGGGGTGGCCAACCGGTCGAGGCCTAGGAGCCATATTTTTTATTGCGTTACCACAAAGAGCCACATTAAATACATAAGCAGATATGTTCAATGCCTTCTCCCTTTCTCACACACAGATACCTGTGCTTAGCTAGATTTATTCCAAATGTCGCACACCAACATAATAATGACACAATTGGACTTGTACAGACCACGGCCAGTCATTTTCAACACCGTCTCTCACACAAAACTCTCATTTCAACGAATCTCACATACAAAATCAAATAAATTAAAAGATCCTTTTTGTCTCATTGTATTACTAACGTGCGGTGAGATTAATGTCTGGTGAATTGCTAAAATCATTTTTGTTTCTTTTTTGCCATTTTGAAGGCTAACTTGACAAAAATTGTTTACTTAAAAAAGATTTTCCCTGGTGAAAAACTTTGCGGTATTTTCAGCTAATGCGCATGCGCCCCAAACGTAGGCGCCGAGTTTAACAAAAATGCAAAGTGGCGAAACTAAATTCATTGCGACGTCACTAATGCATTTACCACCAACAGTTGCTTAAATCTGTATCGGACTCTGGATTTCATGATCAAACTTTGGACTTTAAATTCAAACATTTGTCACATGTGTTTTGTTTTCTTGCAACGTTTTCATCGACCTTTCGCTCATAAGTGTTTGCAATATCTTAAACAACATTTCACACGTAAGTGATTGCAAACTATGGCAGAACATAATAAGCATTTCGCGTGTACGTGTTATGCAACTAATCTCGTGACACTATCGCTATATAAACAAGCATTTCAAAACCTAAAAGATAGAGGATGGAGAACACAGAAGACAGTAAGATAATAAGTAAGTGCTGTTTGGTACTGGTGTTCGCTGTTGTTTTGTTTCGCTGAAATATAGACTTGTAAATATTAAAGGTAATGCTTGGCGTCATTTGGACTTGATTTATGCGGCGTTAGATTTGTCTAGTCAGATTGGAGCCAGATTCGGAGTGTTCCTATTGTCTACCTTTCATAGGTCAGTGCAAATCAAACCTAAGACAAACTTCCTGTAAAATACAACGTTCGTTATAACCCGAAAACCAACGGATTGAAGCACTATTATTTTACTTGGTACACTTTGTTGTAAATATTGCTGTTGCTTTGTGTCTCATTCGCATTGTACGCAACAATAAGCAACCATTCATTGTTCAACAATTGAATATATGAGATCACAATCAAGACATTTGCCACGAAAGGTTGCAGTTTTATGGCAAGGTTTGTGACCATTTCGATGTTAAGTTTGTTTGAAAGCAAAACTGTTGAAGCTTTACTTTAAATTCAACGATTTTTTTACCAGATCGCCTCATACTAACCAAAATATACACAGTAGGCCCCAAACTTCGACAATGACGTAAGAGCCGCATATAACCAGGCGAAGAGCCGCATGCGGCCCCTGACCTAAACAATGCTCACTCTCGATTAGATGACATAAAATACACAAATACATGCAAACAACATACACCTCAAAGTAGACATAAACGCAGGATATATACATTTGGCTGAATGTATATATATACACGAATCAGTGTTAATAGCAGCTAAAGTTGCTTCAAAGCAAACTGTCGCAACAAAATTACTTTATAATTTGTTACTTGTTATTCCAAAACTTTCTCTTGCAGTCAGACAGTTTTGGTTTCAACTGGCAATCCAACGGCTTTCTTGTCCTGTGGCCCCGATTTGTCGTAATTTTGGATGATGACGATTACATTTTCCAGGCGCACTTTTTCTGCAAATCAACTGTAATCAAAACGAACAAGTTCTTATTGACAACTAAAAATCTTTACACATGCAGAAGTGCCAAGCAGTTTTACCAAGAAGATTTACTTCCTGTTTTATCAATATTACGTCAGAAAAATTAAAAAAAAAATTCCAATGTTGTTTCCGGGTGTTGAACAACACAGAACTGAACAAATGAACGTGCAAGATTAGACCAAACATTGTCGTCGTATAACTGATGTTCTGCAAAAATAGAGGAAAAAAAGTTTAACGAAAAAGTAATAAAATAGACCACAACCATAACCAATCAATCCCCTTGATTAATGCAGTAGTTAAAAAGGCTCCGGAATGAAGTAGCGTTTAAAACAAGTACACAGATTTGTATCTTTGCAAAGGACTTTGTGCGAGCTGATATGGAGCATACATAAATATTTCGTCAAAGCTATGATTGCTGCTACAAAAGACTTGACTTAAAAAAAGTGACTTAAAATCGGAGCTTAGAAAGTGTTCGGCATTAGGTGATAAGTGCAGTTATTTGGCACTCACGTACTAAACCTCTATACTACGCACTTTTAGTGTGTTTTATCACCGGTTTTGTGCCAACAAGCACTGGGATATCACTACAAATGTCGCACTTGCTAATACTGTGTGGTCAACCATTGCGGGAAAATGTAATCTTGCAAAATAAGGCGTCAGAAAACCAATTTAAATAATATCGAAGGTCAGGTTCAAATCTAAACTTTTTTGCCAAGCAAATACTAAACAGTGGGAAGGATTGAGTCATAATCGATAGTAATACTACAAAACTTTTCTGCTCAAACTAGGAGGGTAAAAAGCTGGTGCTGAGGTGACTGAGCAAACAATGTTCAGCTTTCACGAAATAATCTTTCTAGCACACTTCAAAAACAATATATACCTCAAAGCAGACATAAACGCAGGATATATACTTCTAGTTCAAGGGTGGGCAATTAGTTTTTAAGAGGCCACATAAAAAACCTGACTTGTGTTCGAGGGCCAAACCAACTAAAATTTGGGTAAACTTTATTCTACATTCTAGCGTTATAATTCTTATATTTATAGTTTGCATAAAAAATAAGGGGGCAAATTGACACGAAAAATAGCAATTTAGCTTTGCTATATTACGCTAAAATATTAAAATCCAAAGTTTTAATTCAATTAGGTTCAAATTCGCGCTTAGGCTTTCTAGTTTGTAAAAATCAGGTTTACGTGTTTTTCTCCAAACCCTGCTCTATTATTTTGACACAAAAGAGCACTATGGGCTTTATCGCGTAACAATGGGTTGAACAACTTGTGTTTTATAACCATTTTGACCAGCATCACACGTAGCTGTTCGCCTACGCACGTGCATCACTACGTAATCATATTTATAACAAATGGGTTTTTAAAATAACAGCAAAATTCCCGTACTTCATGCGTAGCATAAATAAACCTACATTGAATTTATGTTTTAATTTACTTAAACCGGACAAGGACAGCCAACGCGCCGGGTGTGGCCCGCGGGCCGTACAATGTCCAGATCTGTGTTAGCTGAATGTATATATACACGAATCAGTGTTAATAGCAGCTAAAGTTGCTTCAAAGCAAACTGTCGCAACAAAGTGACTTTATAATTTGTTACTTGTTATTCCAAAACTTTTCTCTTTTGTTTACATGGCTGTAAACGTTAAAGTAGGTGAGAATTCGAAGTTAAAAAAACATGAAATTTACCTGACGTGTACATCCAAATTAGTCAACCACAGCATCACAGAATTTGCAGTCAGACAGTTTGGGTTTCAACTGGCAGTCCAACGGCTTTCTTGTCCTGTGGCCCCGACTTGTCGTAATTTTGGATGGCGACGATTACATTTTCCAGGCGCACTTTGCCTGCAAATCAAATGTAATCAAAACAAACAAGTTCTTATTAACAACTAAACCTTTACACCGATGATAAAACACATGCAGAAGTGCCAAGCAGTTTGACCAAGAAGATTCTTTTCCTGTTTTATCAATATTACGTCAAAAAATTAAAACAAACTTACCATTGTTGTTTCCGGGTGTTGAACAACACAGAACTGAACAAATGAACGTGCAAGATTAGACCAAACATTATCGTCGTATAAATGAAGTTCTGTAAAAATAGAGGAAAAAAAGTTTAACGAAAAAGTAATAAAATAGAAAACAACCATAACTAATCAATCCCCTTGATTAATGCAGTAGTTAAAAAGGCTCCGGAATGAAGTAGCGTTTAAAACAAGTACACAGATTTGTATCTTTGCAAAGGACTTTGTGCGAGCTGATATGGAGCATACATAAATATTTCGTCAAAGCTATGATTGCTGCTACAAAAGACTTGACTTAAAAAAAGTGACTTAAAATCGGAGCTTAGAAAGTGTTCGGCATTAGGTGATAAGTGCAGTTATTTGGCACTCACGTACTAAACCTCTATATTACGCACTTTTAGTGTGTTTTATCACCGCTTTTGCCCAACAAGCACTGGGATATCACTACAAATGTCGCACTTGGTAATACTGTGTGGTCAACCATTGCGGGAAAATGTAATCTTGCAAAAAAACAAAGGCGTCAGAAAGTCGAACAAATTCAAATAACACCGAAGGTCAGGTTCAAAAACTTTTTTTGGCAAGCAAATACTAAACCAAGCAAATAATAAACAGTGGGTAGGATTGAGCCATAATCGATAGTAATACTACAAAACTTTTCTGCCCAAACTAGGAGGGTAATAATACTGATGCAGAGGTGGCTGAGCGAACAACGTTCAGCTTTCACGAAATAATCTTTCAAACGCAGTTCACAAATGCCACATCCAAATATTCACAGAAATATTGTAAATACATTTACAAAATTACAACACAATAATTTATATTTTCTACGTTTAATCCAAAACTGTCTGCATTCTAATGATTCGCTTCTCGTATTTGCCTCGTATTCATGTAGTATGCCACCAGGTGTCCTACCAGAGCAACCAGCACTGACGTGGCAGTCTGCACAAGGAAAATGTTGTAAAGCAATTAATGTGCGATCTTCACATACAAAACGCTGCATGGAATACATTTTCAGTAACATTCTTTGTAGCTGCCCGAAGGTTATTTGTTCGAAAAACGCCACAAAACAAAACTACATATTGTATTAGTAACTTACAAGGTATATTCGCACAAATTAAGTTACCCTTTTTTTCTTTTCTTAGGAACACGTCGTTCACTCGAACAAGCGTTTCGGCTGACTTTTCGAGTTTCTATCAAAAGAAACGTTTCTATTAAAAGTAAAAAGGAAAAGGAAACTTTAGCCTGTAGTGACGACACGCATTACGTTTGCAAGAAACGCCTTTTTTCTCGTTTTGCCTTTTTCCTGCGTTTTGTTTTCGTCTCTCGTTTTGGCGTGTCCAGGCTCATTCTTAACAGGACACGCTCAATAAAAGCAACTTCGCTACATATTGGTGACCGCCGACTACAAGATACGTTTTATCTTGCTTCAAAGATGACAAATGAAGAAAACGCTGTGTCTATTAAACTGCCAACTTTTTGGGCAGAACAGCCAAGGATTTGGTTTCAACAAACCGAAGCACAATTCGCCCTAAAGAGAATTACCTGCGACCAAACCAAGTACTATTATGTGGTCGCATCACTTGATCAACAAACAGCAAGTAGGTTGATTGACTTATTAGAAGAACCACCAGAAGAAGGAAAATACACCACGATTAAACAGCGACTTCTGAGTGTATTCAGTCTTTCCGAATATGAAAGAGCCGCAAAATTATTCCGTATAAACGATCTCGGAGATAAGAAGCCGTCGCAACTTATGGATGAGATGCTGTCTCTGATGTGTGGTCATGTTAACTGCTTTTTGTTTCGATTTATATTCTTGCAATCTTTGCCAGAAGATATACGTTTGATTCTAGCAAAAGAAAGCTTTGATGATCCTCGGAAACTTGCTCTACGAGCTGATATGCTTTGGCAGGCGAAAGGGCATGAGTTGCAAATATCAAAAATCAACAAACGGGATGTAGAAGTGCCCAGAAACTACACGTTCCGGTCTAAAAAGCAGTCTGGACTA
The DNA here is from genome assembly GCF_965637545.1 of Phallusia mammillata. NCBI lineage: Eukaryota > Metazoa > Chordata > Ascidiacea > Phlebobranchia > Ascidiidae > Phallusia > Phallusia mammillata. The sequence continues at coordinate 30,544,858 of NC_137255.1, forward strand.
TGCTTTTATCACGAGCGTTTTGGTGAAAAAGCTATAAAGTGTCAGAAACCTTGCAGTTGGCAGGGAAACTTACCAGCCGGTCGCTCCTAACATCTTCAGCGACCGGCCAAATCAACAATTTGTTTTATGTGTGGGATAAAAATACCTGTCAACGCTTTTTAGTTGACACAGGGGCGGAGATTAGTGTTTATCCTGCGTCTGCGTTTCAGCGCAGGAATTGCCCTCGTGGTAAAGAACTTCAAGCTGCCAATGGCACCCGCATCTTAACATACGGCAAGAAGCAACTTCAGTTGGATTTAACAATTGGAAGGTTTTCCTGGAATTTCACGTTGGCGCAAGTTTCTAGACCACTCCTTGGTGCTGACTTCTTGCGCGCGCATTCCTTGATTGTCGACCTCAAGCACAATTGCCTGTTGAATGCTAAATTGTTCTCGAGCATTCCTTTGCATGCCGCCAAGCAAGCTGCCCCCAAGCTGAACAACATTGCCTTAAACACAGACGCATACGCGAAGCTTCTTTCTAAATTTCCGGTGATTACAGCACCCACTTTACCATCCACGCCGCCAAAACACAACGTCAAACATCACATCGTGACAACAGGGCCACCGGTGCATTCAAGGGCTCGCCGATTGTCTCCTGAAAAACTGGCTATAGCCAAGCAAGAATTCAAAAAAAATGCTTGACATGGGAATAATTCGAAGATCAGCTAGTCCCTGGGCTTCGCCCCTACATATGGTTCCCAAAGATGGTACAGGCTGGCGCCCTTGTGGCGATTATCGCAGGTTAAATGCAATAACAGAACCAGACCGATACACACTGCCACACATTCAAGATTTTTCAGCAGGTCTGGCTGGCTCAAAGATATTTTCAAAAATAGACTTGGTCAAGGGTTACCACCAAGTTCCAGTAGCACAAGAAGATATTCCAAAGACGGCAGTTATAACGCCTTTTGGTTTGTTCGAGTTTCTGCGAATGCCATTCGGTATGAAGAATTCCGCGCAGGTTTTTCAACGATTGATGGACAGCATATGCCAGTCGCTCAATTTTGCATTTGTTTACTTAGACGACATTCTGATAGCAAGTAAATCCAAGAAGCAACATCTTTCTCATCTTGAGGAGATTTTTCAGCATTTATCTGCAAATGGACTGGTAGTCAATTTAAATAAATGCTTATTTGGGAAAACTCACATTGAGTTTCTTGGTCATCGCATTGATGCAAACGGAGCTAAACCTCTGACAAGCAAGGTCGCAGCTATTCAACGCTTTCAACGCCCACACACAATTAAAGGTCTGCAGCAATTTGCAGGAATGGTAAATTTCTACCATCGCTTTATTCCTTCGGCCGCAAGCATTATGCTACCAATTTATAAAGCTCTTTCAAAAATGGCTAAACAGTTGGTTTGGACAAAAGAACTGCAGTCCAGTTTTGATGAGGCGAAAACTGCTTTAGCTAAAGCAGTTACACTTGTTCACCCGCAGCCACAAGCACCTGTATCATTAACCACGGACGCATCGGATCATGCTATAGGCGGGGTTCTAGAACAAAGGGTTAATGGCTCCTGGGAGCCTCTTGCGTTTTTCAGTCGTCAATTAAGACAAGCTGAGAAGAAATACAGCACGTTTGACCGAGAACTACTCGCTTTGCATCTAGCAATTCGACACTTTCGCTATTTTCTGGAAGGAAGAGCATTTACTGCATACACCGACCACAAACCACTAACTTTTGCTTTCAAAAAGGTCGCAGAACCTTGGTCAGCTCGACAGCAAAGGCATTTGACTAATATTTCTGAATATACAACTGATGTGCAGCACATAAAAGGCAAGAACAATGTTGTAGCAGATGCTCTTTCTCGGTCATACATGGCATCAGTCCGACAACAAACAATCGATTTGGATTATCACCAGTTAGCAGAAGCTCAACATTGCGACGAAGTTGAAGCATATCGCACAGCTGTGACATCGCTTAATTTAGAAGATGTTCCCATTGGTCCATCGCAAACTACTGTGTTGTGTGACACATCCACCGGTTCTCCCCGACCAATAGTCCCCTCAAGCTGGAAGCGAAAAGTGTTTGATGCTGTACACGGATTATGTCACCCATCTGTGCGTACTACACAGAAGATTATGTCCGACAAATTTGCATGGCATGGAATTAACAAGGAAGTTCGCTTATGGGTGCAGCAATGCATCGAATGTCAGAGGGCGAAAATTCATCGTCACGTGAAGGCGCCACTGGAAGAGTTTGCTGTTCCAAACATACGATTCAGTCACATACACGTGGACATTGTCGGACCTTTGCCTGAATCAAGAGGTGCAAAGTATCTTTTTACAATAATAGATCGTTATACCCGATGGCCGGAGGCAATTCCGATAGCAGAAGCCACAACCGTTAGTTGTGCAAGGGCAATAGCTTTTCACTGGATAGCAAGATTTGGAGTTCCGAGTCTTATCACATCAGACAGAGGACCACAATTTACGTCCAATCTGTGGAAGGAAGTCTGCCAAATGTTGGGCACCAAACATCAATGCACTACCGCATTTCACCCACAGTCTAATGGCCTGGTTGAACGCTTCCACAGGCACCTCAAGACTGCATTAGTTGCACGACTTACAGACGTAAATTGGTGCGACGAGTTACCGTGGGTGCTTTTGAGTATACGCACTTTACCCAAAGAAGATCTGAAGACCTCCAGTGCAGAATTGGTGTACGGCTCAACCATACCAATTCCAGGAGATTTCATTCCACCTACACAGCAAGAACCCCTGCCCAACGAATATGTGCGAACGTTGCGCAAGGCACTGTCGAGATTGCTACCGGTGCCAACATCACGCCATTGTAATCCTAAACATTCTGTACCGCAATTGTTATTACGTTGTCAATTTGTTTTCGTTCGTAGGGATTCTTACAAACCCCCACTTAATCCTCCTTACGAAGGTCCTTTTAAGGTTCAACAGCGCCATGAAAAATATTTTGTTTTATATGTCGGGGGTAATCAACAAACTGTGTCTATTGATCGTTTGAAGCCAGCAATAATTGATGTTTCGCAGCCGTTGCCAACCCCAAATATAAAAAAACGGGGACGTCCTCGCAAAATTTAAAAGTCGTTTCTGGGGGGAGCTGTGTAGTGACGACACGCATTACGTTTGCAAGAAACGCCTTTTTTCTCGTTTTGCCTTTTTCCTGCGTTTTGTTTTCGTCTCTCGTTTTGGCGTGTCCAGGCTCATTCTTAACAGGACACGCTCAATAAAAGCAACTTCGCTACAAGCCCTGTTTTTAAAATCCCTATTTTCTGCAATTAAACTTTGTAAGTTCTATTTTACCCCAAAGCCTAAAATAAAACTATCATCAATAGATTATGGGGCGTTTGTCGAGGAATAGGTACAACAAACGTACAACAAACGTAGAAGGCAAAGCAAAAACTTTTACATTACGGGCAGGGCAACCGCTATTTCCTGGGCAAGCGCTGAAATAGCAGTCTACATAAAAAAATGTGCCACTTTCACATACAAAACAGTGCATGGAATACAAAGCAGTCAAACTTTTTCAAAAAGAAAACATTTAGCGTAGCTGCTTGAAGGTTGCTTATGTAGCAAAATGCGCTACAAAACGAAAGCCCCCTATAGCCTTAAAATCAGTTTAATTGCTTGCGTTAAAACATAACATGTTAACACCAAAGCTCACCACAATCATTCTTGACCAACACAGAGAAACTGGACCATGAAGAAGTAGATGGGCAGATCAGGTCTTGCTGTCGCAGTTGGTAGTCGCAGGTAATGTCCTGTCAACCAATGTATGTGGTTAGAAACGTGTGTAAATTATTTAAGTTCCAGTTATGAGTTGCGAAATTCGCCTTGGCAGAATACCACGAATCTACCTTTAAAGCAGACACTAGTTGAGAGTTTTGGAGATATAAGCCGAAGCCGAGATTGCACATTTTTTCATGAAGCTCTACATCTTGTAACGAAGCTCGAAAATTGAGTTTTTATCGCTATCCACACATGATAAACTTATCTTGCGCAGCAAAGTTTGCTTATTTTAGAAATTTTTAAAAATTAACAAAAAAATGATATGTTAAACAAACTTGTAACAATATTAGATAAAAAACATTAGTTCTGGACGTCGATTTTTGTTGTTTTATAGCGACACAATATCACTAGTGCGCAACGTTAAAACGTTATGGAGAGCAAGACAGTGGATGGCAGAACTGGTGGATGACGGCTATACGCGCCGCAGCCACACCGTATTATAAACTGTTAAGTGACTGGGGCTCACATGAATGTAAGGTTGGTGCATTGAGGTTAAACACGACTGACGGAAACGATAGTGGGACAAGTCGAGGGGGCCCTATAAACTAACTACCCGTGTTAGTAAAAGATGGTGGGATTCGACAGGAAAAAAACACCAAAAGAAACCTTGCCGGATAGTTAACTTTACAACAATAATCATAATGTAATAATGTATAACATCACGTGTCCACAAAAATATTACTGCAAAACGTACAATACAAGCAAGCTATAAATTGTGAATGGAAAAGTATAAAATGAAAAGCACGAAAATACCACCTCTGAAAAGTTTTGCGAATGGTTAGGTCTGCAGCTTAAGTGATAGAAGAGTGAAAAGGAATATTTCGAATGCGTTCTAAGACAGAGTTTACGGATGGGCAACAGACCGTAAAAATGTTGAGTTGAAAAGTACAAAGCGGAATATAACTAATCCTGGATTGTTTTGCGACGAGTTATCGTTGAATTTCGCTGCACAATAAAAAGAAGGTTTTGCTAAAACCTCAAAACGAAAATAACCCGAGACGAGTTCTATGACATGTTTTCTCGGTATAATACAAGCCACGAAAGTGCTTAGGTTGTCAAAAAGCCGTTACTATTACAGTTTTTGCAACACTAAATTAAAACGCCAAACAGTACAAATATTTGCTAGAAAACAGTTGTATATGCCTGACAAAATATCATATATATACCTTATAAAACTATAACATAATTTTACTATCTCATAATCAACCAGAATTTCTAGAGTGATAGTCTGGTAGCATATAATTTAATCGATTAAGTTAGCAAAATAAGAACCAGCAATGTTGCAGTTTATTGCTAGCAAAAAGTGATAAAACGAAGTTTATAGTTTATTAAAACTCCATCAAGGGACAAAACTTGAATGCAAATTTCGGTTGAGAACTGAGGTGGTGTTTGGGCAAATTACAAAGTTCTGAAACTAAACAATTATTTTTATGATGTCCAACTTATTTCAGGTGTTAATATTATGCCAAGTAACCTTTTTGTGTCGTTAAAATATTTGAAAATAAATTCGACTCGCAAATGAAAGCACAAGCTAATAATGAAGAATGTCTTGTTTCCTATAAACCAGAAACAATGTTTGGTATTTACATGTTAAAAACAGCTTTGCATTCGCTCCGAGACAACGGGTTTACAGCTCCTTTGATGGGCAACAGACTGTAAAAAAGTTTGCAGGTTTGAAATATAAGCCCGCAACTTAAGGGATAACCGAATGGATAAACTTCATTAACAATTGAACGGGAAAACACCCGAAATAATCCACAGTTTAAAATAAAAAAATCAGTGTGTTAACAAGTTACAAAACTTAATATTAAAGTACAAACTTTCGCGTTGGGTTGGGCTTTAAAGTTTTGGTGGCAAAATAGCATGAAAGTAAAACCACGACTGTATAATGTTACGAGTTTAGATTTAAGATTTGCAGGTTAAAAACAGACACATTAATGTGCATAAATTGTTTAGCGTTGATGAGTTTATTGTTTTTCATGCACTGTGTCTTTAATTAATGCGCAAAACACATCTTACGGTTATGTTGTGACGTTTTGAAACTAACATATCTGTGTGGGTATATTTGTTTGTTGTCACAGCTACAATCCCTGATAGGCGTTTATGGTATATTTGAAAGATCATAGGGTATTTGAGCTTATATTCGGCACGGATGTCGAATATAATAAAACACTGTGGCACAAGTAGATTGGACATATTTGATTAGCTTTAAATATAATAATAGAACAAAACAATTGCTGTGTTGCATTAAATGTCCGGTAAACTGTGACAAACACGTCAAAACGATGTTAACACCCCAAACAGTTTTGCAAACAAAACCACAAACGATTTCTCTGAAGTATGTGAAAATGATTTTCGCGTTTGACGGGATGTTCCAGTCGCTATGTTCAGCAACAAACGGTTGCAGAGTGGAAATTACTAGGCGGAATAATCCATCTATGTGGCGTAACTGAGCTCTAAGGATTTGGACATATATGACACAGAACAGAAACGCACGATAACCGAACTTCAATAAAACATGTCAAACACTGGGATTGCCGCAAATCAGAACAAACTTGTGTGAATTCATATGGTAACTTTTTTGGTAACGGTATAACCTTACGTAATCGAAATTGCAATACGAGACACCTAACGGCAACACTTATTCTGTGGGAATGTCTGTTGCGTGTCAACAAACGTTTACATGTCAAATGACAAGGGTATTTTAAGTATTTAATTCGTATTCCATGAGGAGCAGAAAGAATGTTAGTGAGATAACATGCATTGGGTCGCGGAAGAAAAGCATCAGATTTGTTTGTAATTTTGATCAATTTGCAAATCCTGTTTATTTCAGGAACAAAGCTATGATGCAAATGTGAGAGTTAACTACAACTGACAACATCGGCAAACACAGTATCTTGCAGATGCTTACAATTGCACATATGTGACAGACAATTACAATACTCAAGCTTATTGAAACGTTGTATTATCGAGGCCAACAAAACAAAACGCATAATTTTGCCAGAAACAGACATTATCTTACTAAAGCCTTTTTAGATAAAAAGCATAAAAAGAAAAAGAAAAAAAAAACTTTGACATTATGCCAAGCAAATGTAATGTGTTGAGCTAATGAAAAAGGTGTTTCAGCAAAAACAACAGTTGCGTTCACGACAATCTTGGGTACATGATTGTTTCATCAACAAATACTTGATCTTTACCCAGAGGCTGTCAAATTAAACTTTTTTTAACTATAAAAATACAGCGCGCCTGGCACGTATCTGTAGAATAGAAAACCAAATAGAATGTCACGCAACAAGGAAATGCAACGACAGGGCGCGAAAGAAAATTTTGTGCGTTTTATTACCGTGTTTGTGTTAGTAAGCACCGGGATTTCACAATAATTTTGCAACCATGGTTATCACTGGTTTGAAGTTAACGATTACAAAAAAGTATTGTTTGCTGACTACGCTAAACGCATTATAGCAAATTTAAATCACACAGGTAAACAAATCAATAAAATTGCAATGAAACGGGTTTGAACACAAATAACAAAGATACAGAATAGAAACATTCCCAAATAAATACTTAACAATCGTTGTGTTTTAAAACTGGTTCCGATTTACCTAATTGGAATCAATTTTTTTACCTAATTGGAATCGGCGGTAATTGGAATCAATTTTGATAGTTATGAAAAATATTTCAGCACAAAACTTGATAACATAAAATAAATGAAGTCCAGTTTATTAACACAAGCATAGAAGTTTTATGTAACTCATATATGCTGTGGGTAAGCAAACAATGTTTAACCTATGCTAACAATCTCTAGCCCACCTCTTCATCAATGTTAAAACTACAGTAACTACAAAACTATACATGCCGCAAACTAGGTTGATTTTGGGCCTATGGTAACAGTTTGTTAAATTGCCCACAGCACATATAAGTACAAAAGATAATATAACTTACTTTGATAGCTTATTTTGCCCCTTGTCTTATACACGATTCCTTCACTCAACCAAGTTCGCGCTTCTTTAGTCGACATCAAGCACTTGCAGCCTTTATAGCAAACTGTAAACCGCCATTTGTTTCTCGCGTCACGACTGGTTGCTGAGCAGCGCCTTTTTCTCCATCTCGGTTGAGATTTGAAAACACGTTTGCTCCAGGCTTGACACGTTGTTTGCCTAATGTACCTGATGGAACAACATTGTTGTGTCACTCATTTGAACAGTAGTACTAACAATATTTTTAACAGACAAGAGTAAATTCAAATTTAGCTGCGGAAAATGCACACTGTTTCGACCTATAAGGTCTCATCAGTGCAGCTGGCGACAAGGGATCTGCCGTATTGGCTTGTGTAGCCATCCATTGGCACTCAAGTTTGTTGGGAGTAATAGTGTAAAAAAGCATCTCTCGCCTATTTTGTGCGATGCCACAACTGGTCTGCTCCACAGAGGAAATTGGAAAGAGGTTTCCAAGTAGTTGCTTGGCCGTGTAATTCAAAAAACATTTCATTACTGGAAGGGTGGTTTAGCACATATTGCCTTTGCCCCTGCACTATAACCTATTTTGAAACGGTTATATATTCTACACTTATTTTGTAATCGGCGTATTTAACAAATTTTTCATCTTGAATGAAATTCAGACATTGTTTAATAAGTTAATGCCTTTTCAGAGGCTAAGGGGGTAACTGATGGGACTGCAGGGCGAAACGTGAAAATTGACACATGTAGGGTAAATATAGTAGGGGCCTAGTATTGTAAATGATGGCTATGACGAAATTGTCCTGATTTCATTCAACTCGGCCAACGTTAACAATTGCACCCATTTTAGGGGTTAATGTGGTAAAGATGTGGGACTTACAAAGTAAAACACATCAATGGACGATGTATTCTATAAACCGTCCTAATTTCATTCAATTCGTACTCTTTCAAATCAATCAAAGATTTGTGGCCAAAAGTGCTGGGACAAACTTCAGGGCAGAAAAAACAAAAACAAAAAACTGAGTAAAATCAGGATACGGAAGGGATCCATATTTACTATTTTATTATCTACTTAATCGACTTATGCATTCGAACTTAGAAATTACCACGGTAATAATCGGTTTTGTTAATTTAAAACTATTTTCCTATTTGCCAATTGCCTGTTGATGTCATACCACTGAAAAAAAAAAAACTAAATTGTGTTTAAACATTTTGACTCATATATTCGTTTTCGTTACAAGCTTTTCAAATACTAATATCGACTATTCTAAATGAATTCCTGCATTTAAAAATAAATAAATGTAGGCACATAAGTACAGCACGACGTCGGCAAAGCCGTTACCTGAAACTATTTTAATAAAAAATACGATGTGCACCATGTATTGCACTAAACCTGGATAATTTTAACTTACCAATCGCTACTTAATGTTGACTCTTTTGACGCAAATAATTGATACAACAGCTCACCACTCTTCTTCTTGATCAATACAGAGAAACTGGAGCATGGAGAAGTAGAAGGGCAGATCAGGTCTTGCTGTAGCACTTGGTAGTCCGATGTATGTCCTGTCAAGAAATACATGATTTAAATATGTAATGGAGCATGGACAGAGAAGTAGAAGGGCAAATAAATTTAGCGGAATGAAGTGTTTTGTTCCTGTTTCGCCGGTGACACATACAGTTCGAAGTGCTTTGCTCTCTGTCTAGGTCTCATCTTCAATTCATATGCCATAAGGTGTCACACTAGAGCAAATATTATCCGCAAATGCCTTCTGCAAAACGAAAATAGTTTTATTGACAGTAAATATAAATTAAATGGATAAAATGAACCAGGCCCAATGTCATTTACTCCAATATCACAAAAATGGATGACAGGACAACCTTATATTAAAAAATTTCTATCAAATCATGCCCCAAAAAAGATCCCCTTATTCGACAATGGCTCCTAAGCATGGTAGGTTAACAGCTAACTACGAAAGCCAAGCGTATGATACAACCGTTAAGCAATTTTAATGAAAATAAAAATAAATTTCAAAAAGGGCACAATTCGTCTATACTTTTACATTACGGGCATAGTAAAGCACAAATGTTTTAAATACGTTTTTACAATGTACGTACTAGCTTTTCCCAACAAACCAACTAACCCCAACCAATCTAGTACAGTGGTTCTTAACCTTTATATAACGACCGAACCCCGGTTAAGAACCACTGATCTAGTATCATGTCCAGAACAGTTTTCCTTGCTCGACTATGCCTTACAGTATTCGATATGGGCTTACCACGAAATCCATGAGCATCATACAATGGGTAAGAAAATTGGGTAAAACAAAAACAAGTTTCAGAATTAGCACCTGAGAATCAATTGCCACCACATTTGCCTATAACGTCACGCAGATAAAATCCAACGCACTCTGTATTCGAGTGCTTCGCTCCTGGCCTGTGCCTCATATACATGTAGTATGCCACCAGGTGTCCTACCAGAGCAACCTGCACTGAAATAGCAGTCTACACAAGAAACATGTTGTAGGTCAATGAATGTGCGACCTTTACATACAAAACACTACATGGAATACATATCCAGCAAAGTTCCCAGCTCCTTCAAAAAGAAAACATATATCGTAGCTGCTTGAAGGTTGCTTAGGTAGCAAAATACGCCACAAAACGAGTCTCCTATAGCCTTGAAAGCAGTTTTAATGCTTTCGTTGAAACATAATATGTTAACACAAAAGCTCACCATTTCACTTCTTGACAAACACAGTGAAACTGGAGCATGGAGAAGTAGATGGACAGATCAGGTCTTGTTGTCGCACTTGGTAAGCGCAGGTAATGTCCTGTCAACAAATATAGGTGATTAGAATTGTGTGTAAACGTTGTCAGTATCAAGTCATTGATTGAAACTCAAGTGCCTGTAATGAGTTGCGAAATTCGCCTTGACAGGTTTACCACAAAGTCTGTCATCAAAGCAGACACTAGCTGAGAGATTTGGCCGAAATCGAAATGGTACAATTTGTTTGGAAGCTATACATCTTGTAACGAAGCTCGAAAATTGAGTTTTTATCGCTATCCACACATGATAAACTTATCTTGCGCAGCAAAGTTTGCTTATTTGAGAAATTTTTAAACATTAACAAAAAAATAATATGTTAAACAAACTTGTGATAATATTAGATAAAAAACATTAGTTCTGGACGTTGATTTTTGCTGTTGTTTTATAGCGGCACAGTAGCACTAGTGCGCAACGTTAAAACGTTATGGAGGGCAAAACAGTGAAGGGCGCTATAGGATAATGGCTGAACGGGGTATTATACCGTATTATAAAGTGTTAAGTGACTGGGGCTCACATAAATGTAAGGTTGGTGCATTGAGGTTAAACACGACTGAGGGAACCGATGGTGGGACAAGTCGAGGGGGCCCTATAAACTAACCACCCGTGTTAGTAAAAGAGGGTGGGGTTCAACAGAAAAAAAAACTCCGAAAGAAACCTTGCTGGATAGTTAGATAGATTGAAATAGTAATCATCATGTAATAATGTATAACATCAGGTGTCCAAAAAATATCACTTCAAAAGGTAAGGTACGATACAAGCAATCTATAAATTGTGAACGGAAAAATATTAAGAGGAAAATACCACCACTGAAAAGTTTTACGAATGGTTAGGTCTGCAGCTTAAGTGATGATAGGGTATATTTCAAATGCTAGGACGTGGTTTGTGGAAGCTTAGGTCGGCCACAGACTGGAAAAAATGCTGAGGGGAAAAGTGCAAAGCGGAATATAACTAATCCTGGAATGTTTTGCGACGAGTTAGCGTTGGATTTCGCTGCACAATAAAAAAAGGTTTTGCCAAAATCCCGAAAACGCAAATAAACGCAGACCACTTCTATGACATGTTTTCTCGGTAAAATACAAGCGACGAAACTGCTATGGTCGGCAAAAAGCCGTTACTATTAAAGAGTTGAAAATTTTCTAAGCAATATAAACTTGACATTATCTTAAATTGGAACTGGGGTATAGGCCTATAACTTACGGTTACAGAAGTAGGAAATACCTTTAACACAATTTACAGCAACTCGTTTTCGTATTCTATGAACTGATAATACCAAACATCTCGGATTATTACAAAAGAAACCACTATTGTGAGATTTATGGGAATACAGGAAATTCGGAAATTTTGGGGCTTGGATTCAGACTAATGACGACTTTGGTAATATCGCCGATAACACAGTCGTTTTCCTTCTATTTATCCAGTTAAATTAAAGTTGTTAAAGCCGTTTCCAACACTAAATTAGAAGATTAATCAGAAAATAAATTGCAAACATTACGAAGTCTGAAATATTTATTAGATTGATACAAAATAAGTTTTGTTCTAGAGAAGAGTGTAAAAACTAAGGTTACAGTATATTGAAACCCCAACAAGCGATAAACTTGAATGATTGTGGTTGGGTTTGGACAAGTTAAAGAGCCCTAATATTATTCCAAGTAACCTGCTTTTTTCAAATTTAAACATGAAAATTTTATAAAGTATTTTAATTCAGATCTAATGACTATGCAGTGGACCTTGCCAACATAGAGACATAAAACAAGTATTTCTTCGTGTCGCAAATGCAAGCGCAAGCTAATCACAAGAAATGTCTACATTCCTCTAGGAAACGAAACTTGGTATTTACAGGAATAAACAGCTTTGCATTCGCGCCGAGACAGGGGGTTAACGGCTACTTGGACGGGCAACAGACTGTGAAAAAGTTAAAGAATGAAAACTACCGAGCAGAGTTTAACACACTGTATTGTTTTGCAACTTGTTTTGCAAAAAATGTAAGACTACAATTCAAGGGATAAACGAAGGGATAAACGAATGGATAAACTTCGAAAATAATTGAACGAAAACTTTGCCTTACAAAACTTTAACATAATTGTAATATCCCATCTTCGAACAAAATTTCTGAAATGATTGGCTGATCGCATATTATTGAATTGATTAAATTTGCAAACATCAATCATAAAACTAAGGTTACAGTATATTGAAAATTGAAACCCTATCAAGGAACAAAACTTGAATGCAAAATTCGGCTGAGAACTGAGGTTAGGTTTGGGGTAAATACACAGTTCTTATATTAAACAATTATTTTCGTGAGATGTAACTTATTTCGGATGTTAATATTGCCAAAAAAATATTGTTTTAAAAAACTGTTTTCTACAAAAACATGAAAACTTTAGTAAGTAATTTAATTCAGAACTAATGAGCATTTTAACTTTTTTCACTTTGCAGTGGACCTTGGCCACATAGAGACACAAAACAAGTATATCTTCGACTCGCAAATACTTGCACAATGTAATCACGAGAAATGTCTACATTCCTCTAGGAAACGAAACTTGGTATTTACAGGTTGAAAACAGCTTTGCTTTCGCGCCGAGACAACGGGTTTACGGCTACTTTGATGGGCAACAGACTGTGAAAAAGTTATAGGGTAAAAATCTACCGAGCGAAATTGCAACTTGAGAGATAACCGAATGGATAAACTTCATAAACAACTGAACGAAAATACGCCCGTAATATTCTAGAGTTTGACATAAAAAATCAATGTCTTTTTTGGGGAAAACAATACTTGCGTACGACACATGTGATCAGAAAAACGCTTAACACGTAAAAATGCAGTAAAAGTAAACCATTTTATTTTGCAACTTGTGTTATGATGCGAGTTTACAGTTAACGTCTGCAGCCTGAAAACAAACACAGAATTGAAATATTTCTTGTAATAAACACTAAATGTCGTCGTATCAATTATTTAGCGTTGATTGGTGGGTTGGTGTTTTCATGCACTCAATGCGCAACCCCTGATAGACGTTAATGATGTATTTGAAAAGACATGTGATATTTAGGCTTTTATGCGGTACTGATGTCGATTGCAACAGAACACTATGGTGTACGTAGATTGAAAATATTTGTTCACATACAATAATACACCCAAACAAAGGATGTGTTGCATTACAAATAACCTCCTCACAAGTAATGTCGTAACAAAAAAGTAAACTGATTAATATTTTTACAATGTTACTTTTTCGCAATCAGATGTCCAGTAAATTGTGACAAACACGTCAAAACGATTGTTACCAAAACTAAAGTGATAACTCCCAAACAGTGTCAAAAACAAAACTACAAACTAAACTTTCGCAACCTTCGCAAGGTTTCGCAACTGGAATTGAGTAAAGGTCGTCGCGTTCGTAGCCGGGATGTTCCAGCCACTTAGTTCGGCAACAAACAGTAATAGTTGCAGAATGGAAAATTACCAAGTGGAATAATCTATCTATGGGACTTGACCGAGCTCTAATACTTCAGACATATTTTCAACACAACAGAAACGCACGAGAAACAACCTTTGATAGAAAACAAATTCGGGGTATTTCCATCAACAAATTATCGCGTTCACGGCAATCTCGGGTACACGATTGTTTCATAAAAAACTCCTTAATTTTTACCAAGAGGCTGTCAGATTGAAACGTGGCGACGCAACAACAGGGCACAAAAGACGATGGGTGCTAAGAAACTATAAAAATAACTTTTAGGGTCTGGAGTGTTAAATTAGACCTCGTTTATAAAGCGGCATCTTAAAGGTTGTCAGCACTCATGCACTCTAGCATCACTAAACTTGTGCGTTTCCCGTGTTTGTGTCAGTAAGCACCGGAATCTCACAACAATTTTGCTCCCAAAGTTATCACTGGTTTGAAGTAAGAAGCTATTGCTGCTGATTACGCCAAACGCGCTATTGCAAATTCACAGGTAAACAAATCACCAAAATAACAAGGAAATGGGTTTGAACGCAATTAACAAATGTTGAGGGCCAGTGTACAAACATTTCCAAATAAATACCTTACAGTAGTTGTGTGTTAAAACTGGTTCCGATTTATCCTCGGTCGTAATTCAATTTCAATATTAATGAAAAACATTTCAGTAAAAACTTGTTAATATGAAATAAACGAAGTCCGGTTTGCTAACAATTAGCAAAGATTAAAGGGGAATTTTGTGTAACTCGTATATGCTGTGGTTAAGCGAACATTGTTTAGGCTGATAATCTCCTGGCGACCTTTGCAGCCATGTTAAAACCACAATAACTACAAAACAATACCTGCCGCAAACTAGGTTGATTGTTGTTTATAAGTTCAAAGGTTGATATAACTTACTTTGTATCTTTTCTTCTTCTTCACGATTCCTTCACTCAACCAAGTTCGCGCTTCTTCAGTCGTCATCAAGCCAAATTTATAGCAAACTGCAAACAGCCATTGTGTGACTGTCTGCTGAGCAACGCATTTTTTCTCCATCTCGGTTGAAATTTGAAAACACGTTTGCTCCAGGCCTAACACGTTGATTGCCTGATGTACCTGATAGGACAACATTGTTGTGTCACTCATAAAAACAGTAGTACTAACAATATTTTTAACAGACAAGAGTAAATTTAAGCTGCAGACACTGCACACAATTTCGGCCTATAAGATCTCATAAGTGCAAAACACTCAAATACTAGGGTGGCTTAACACACATTGCCTTTGCACATACACTATAACCTATTTTAAACCGGTTTATATATTCTACACTTGCTGAAAGCTCATGGGTCCCCAGACATGCAAAGTTGTTAAAACTGTATTTTACAAAATAAAAAGGCCATTAAAAAATTCTGTAGGCTCAAGGTATAAACGTTGCAATCAATTTGACCATTATGTGGAAAAGTTTCCCATTTTACGGGGTTGGGAGGTAAATATTGGGCCTACATGGTAAAACTTAACAATCAACACCTCAAACCGCTTCGTTTAATAAGTAAACCCCTTTTCAGAGGCTAGTGGGGTAACTGATAGGACCGCAGGACAAACCGTCCCTAAGGTTTCGAAACTGAAACGGAGAAAAGGTTGTCACGTTCTTAGACGGGATCTTCCAGCCGCTTTATTTAGCAACAAACGGTAACGGTTGCGAGGTGGAAATTACCAGGCAAAGTAATCCATCTATGTGGCGTGACCGAGCTCTAAGGCTTTCGACATATTTTAAACAGAACAGAAACGCACCAAATCAATCATGGATAAAAACAAAATTCTGTGTATTTCCTTCAAGAAAACATGTCAAACACTTTGGATTACCGCAAATCAGAACAAACTTGCGTGAATTCATATGGTAACTTTTTCGGTATATGTATAATCTAACATAATCAAAATTGCAATGCGAGACACCTACTGGCAACAATTATTCTGTGGGAATGTCTGTTGCGTGTCAACAAATGTTTACATTTAAAATGATAGGTATATTTTAGGCGTTAAACTCATATTCCACGCATTGCAAAGCAGCAAGAAGGCTAATGAGATGAGATGCATCGGGACGTGGAAGAAAAGCATCAGATTGTTTATAATTCCGATTATTTTTGCAAATCCAGTTTGCTTCAATAAAAAAACTATAATGCAAATTAGAGAGTTAACTATAAATCTTGCTGCACGACAATCTCGAGCACACCACTGTTTTGTAAATTACTCCTTGATTTTTACCCAGATTGAACTTTTTCTCAACCAAAAAAGTTCAACGGCATGGCGCAAATAACGATGTGTGTTTTAGAAACTATAAAAATAACTTTTAAGGTCTGGAGTGTTAAATAGATCTCGTTTAGAAAGCGGCATCTTGAAAGTTGTCAGCACCCATGCACTCTTGCATTGCTGAACTGCGCGATTTTGTGCGTTTTATTACCGTGTTTTATGTCAGCAAAATTGCAAATAAATGGATTTAAACACAAATAACAAGTATTTAAAGACAGTATACAAGCATTCCTAAATAAAATCTTACTGTCGTTGTGTGTGAAAACTGGTTCTGCTTTACCCTTGTGGAAACAGTTATGGAAAATTTTTTAACACAAAACTTGTTACATGAAATAAATAAAGCCCGATTTCACTAACACAAACATTAATTAGAAGTTTTGTGTAACTCGTATGTGCTGTGTGCGAACAATGCTTAGCTTTTGCTGATAATCTCTTGACAACCCTGCATCAATGTAAAACTGCAGTAGCTACCAAACCATACATGCCACAAACTTGAATCATGAATCAGCTTTCGATGCTAACAGAGTGTTAAATTGCCCACAGCACATATAAGTACAAAGTTAACATAACTTACTTTGCCGTTTGTCTTTTCCACGATTCCTTCACTCAACCAAGTTCGCGCTTCATTAGTCGACATCAAGCACTTGCAGCCAAATTTATAGCAAACTGCAAAACGCCATTTTGATTATCGCGTCACGGCTGGTTGATCGGCAAAGCCCTTTTTTCCCTCTTGCCGGAGATTTGAAAACTCGTTCCCTCTCAGCCTAACACGTTGATTGCAAGATGTGAAATACCTGATAGAACAACAATGTATTGTCAATTAACCTATAATAAAAAGCAGTAATTACCTTTTTTAAACAATCAGGAGTTAATACAGCGTTGGTGTAAATACTTGTACTGTGTACTACGTTAAAATTTGGTTGCTTTTCATAGATGACCACTTCTTAACAAACACACATTAACGAGAATATATTTGCAAGATTACAACACAAACTTACTTGGAGTTATAGAAAGACTCCCAGCATGTTGTTTAAATTTTTCTTCCAGCTTTTTTCTGGTTTAAATTCATGCTGCTTTTGAACAAGGACGAGGTAAAATGCAACCGACTGCATTTTACCTCGTCCGCGTCAACTAGCAACTGAATGTGCTGTTGGTGACTTGTTGGTTCTGTAATGGACAAAGTTCTGTTGTAACAAATATATCAATTGTTTTGTAATACGTAGATAAATCCTATAATGTAGTCCCATAATAAGCAATGTGCATTGCAAAAAATCAAAGCTATTTGAAAAGGCAGTGTAAAAATTTTTATTTAAAAGAAATATCATAAGGATGAGGCCATATATAATCGTCGCAGTTAGACACAATTAACTTATGGGACTTTTTTGCCCACTATAGGTTAGTACCAGTGTTAACGCCTTTAAAACCTCACAAAACTTCAGGTTTGTAACTCTTCCGTTGGGATTTAAGTTTAAACAAGGGCGCAATCTGCAAATATTGGTCCGAAATAAGAAAACAATTGTACGACAAAGTGGCGCATTAGATACTGCAAAACTCTAAATTAACACAAGCACCAGACAACCTGTAATATCCAAAGGCAAGCGACCTCGTCCGATGTGCTCAGTAGCGCCACCGCCTGTCTGCTGTTATCACCTTATAAATCAGGTTTATAACGTTGCTCAATTCTGAATATTATATATTCTGTAATTAGCCTTTAAGTTGTGCACTGCTGTAGTTTTTTTGACAGCGTTTGTAATTAGCTCATTTCCCTTTTTAGAATGGGCTGGGTCGACATCGACGGAATAGAGCATGTTCAATTTCCCTCCAACGTACACATGCGGTTGTCGGTCCAGTGCCAGTGTGAGCACACATATAGTTCGGCGTTTGTTAAAATAGTTGTTTTGCTTAATACTAATGGAAGAATAGCATTAAAGACCGAAGTAACTACTTTCATAGAAACCTGCTTTGTACAAAATACATATATCTCATTAATGCCTGGAATTCATTTGGAATTGAGTTTGGTTTGAAAGGTAATTTACTTAATTACTTAGGTTATAAAAAATGTTTTAAATCTTTCCGATAAAATATTTTGACAGGTTTTCTGTGAATGTTATGTATATCTTGCTTCCTAAATACACATTTGTAAAATAAAATATGTGACTGTTGTTTACTTTTTAACCACAAAAATGCGACCACCACCATCACTTCATCTTCGGCAAATCAACACAAGTTAGCTACTAAAATCGGTTTTGCATTTCTCATTGTTCTAAAAAAGCGTTAGGGCTTGCTCGCAGCCCTCCTTTTTTAGATTCAGACCCGAACCGGAATATTTGGCAGTTTGACCAAATAAATTCGGTTGATTCATTTGTGACGTCACGCAAAGTTGTACGCTACGGTTTTAAAATGTTTTGTTTCCAGGAAAACAGTTGCGGTTTGTTTGGAGTGGCATAAAATTAGCTCTTTAATAAAAATTGAAGTGATGACTGTTATTGCGTAGCTTTTTTTGTTCGTTTAACGAACAATTCGTAAAAATTGCTGAATAAATTTCACCACCGAGACTTTTTTAAATTCTAAACCGCTTAAAACAAAAACATCATATTTTAAGTCGGTTTAATCTAAAGCAAAAGTTAAAGAATTATTTCTATGTTTTTGTATGTTTGAAGTTATTAAATGGAAAGAAAATCATAGGGTTGGGGTTGTTGTTTTTTCCACGGGACAATCCAGTTTCAAACCAGTTAGGGCCGGATTATTCCGCCTACCGAACCTCTAAACCGGTTTAAATCTATTTATTCCTATTTTGTTTTTTTGGGTCAAATATTCAAATCAGGTAGTAGTGAACAACTTTTTGCATTCTGTAATACTTTAGGTTTGTTTATTGGCTGCTAAGTTACAGAATAAATTGTGAATTTAAATGATCGCATTCCTTAGTGGTGCCAACTGGATTGAATGTTCGCACACCACACATATGTTGTTGTGAAATAAAACTTAAAACGTCAAGTTTTACTCGGGACTGAAAAGGTCGTCGAGCTGTGGCGCTCAGGACAGGAAAATCATGTGCTGCTGCGTGCTATACTGGACAATCATCATCAACAATTTTCAGCTTAATTTTACAGTAAAAATTCATACTGAGTTGGTCATTTTGAGTTTTAAACCTTGATATTCATGACCTATTAAAATTTGATATTCAGACTTTTACGGGTCCTGTGGCAGCGAACTAGCTGTACGCTCTTATGGGGCCTGTCGATCTGCGCAAAACTGTAAACCCAAAACTTCGTTTCTCGCGCCCCTGAACCGATTGTTGTTAAACCCGTCAGACACACAACTGTTGATTTGTCTTATCAGTATTGCACAGCCAGGTATTACATGTCCTGTTTATCACGTCGTGCCCACTGTTTTGTGCTTCCATGCTATTGCTTAAGTTACTGCTTGGGTCACGTGTCCCCTGATGATTAATTTGTCAAAATGTCAAAAAGAAAATATTGATTTAATCTGAGCTTGTAATAAAGATGCGACCAACGTATGAAACATGCATCAGAATAAAGTTTTTATTTGCAGATGCCCCTCCCCGCCTCAACACGTGACGACCGGCCGATAAAACAAAATATCATGTCGTCTCCTTTCATGAAAATAGTTACAAAAGGACAAAACAGAAACGTTGGAACACAAAAATGTTACGCCAAGTAGTCACATAAAAATGTCTCATATGTTAACAGGGTAATAACTTAATGTTTACATTTAAATTAAGTTGTACAGACCAACACTACAAGCGGAAAGTTAAGACAGCATAGATTGCTGGCGGTGGCGTCCCTTGCTAGATAGGCCAGCAGGGACGCAAGAAACATTTGATAAAATAGGAAAACAATAGTTACATAATAAAGGAAACATTTCAACACAATATGTACAGATCTACAATGCAGAAAGGCTGCGCAAAGCATAAAAACATGAGAATATACATTATATATGGGCGTCATAATTTGTTGAAAACAATTTAAGAAACTTTAAAGTGAAGACGCCACTAGATGGTGTGCGAGATATGAGACAATTTTAGACTTTTTATGACGAAAACGAAGAAAAACGTGTAAGGAAAGTTAAAACTTGTACAACTTATGTGTTATTACCAGTATTTACGTTTGCATACATCTAAGAAGGTTACTTTAGTATTATATTTAGACTGTTTCATAAAGAATATATTACTGATAAGAAGCAAGAATCTTTCTTTTTACATTCTATTGTTGGGAGATTCCTTAGGTGACAAAAGTTTTTCAGCAAGGTTACTTTAGGTCATATACGCAACCAATTAATTCTCATAACACAAGCATCGAAACATTTACATCCAGGTTAAAATCTGTCGGATGTCTTACTTAGTTTCACAATGTTATGATCACAAATTAGTGGTCTGCATAGACGCCGAACATTATGCCAGAAAATTCGATGTGAATATGAAACGGAATTGGTGACGTCAGACAACTTACGTCACGATATTAAAACAACAAACTGACGAGGCCCAAATTCGTCACAATGAGAAACAAACCAACTCTTATGATGGCAACTTTACAAAAAAATCTAATTAACATAAAGGCGACGTAAAAGTACGGTGGTAGATTGAATAGTAAAGCAAAATAAAACAATACTAACAAGTATGTAGAAAAATAATTACCGCGATTGTAGGAAGATAGTTTACATCTATGTATTGCCTATTTAAAAACTAAACTAATTGGTATTTAAATGTCGTTTGTGAACAATATAATATTATTTCTTGCTACTGTTTAAATTCTCTAATAAGCCAAATGCAGTGCGCGCTTTGCGACAGTTTATGCGTAAAATCGGTTTGACACAAAACGTCAGCTAGTTTTATTTTTACGTTGATGCAAAATACCTTGCACACACTCATGTTCGGCGCCTATACTTGTCAGTGTTAAGCGCAAATAATAATGTTTGAAACAAACATGACAGTTGATAATCGTCAGGAAAAGATACTGACCCAGACAGTGGACAATAATGACTTATTCCATCGGACGTTCAGGCAATGACCAATGCCATCATTAGTGATGAAATAATGTCACTTTGACACACTTTCTGGTCAATTATTTATTGTAAGGATTTTTGCACAGATTGAGATTGTTTAAGATTGTTATGGAGACAAGTGTTCAGGTTTTACTTCAGATTTAAAACACAACTTTTCCTCGCAACTTTGATCTGATGAGATTCTTCCCTGCTTCTGTGAAGTGATTGCCCCGAACATTCAACACATTAATGTTGTGAACCACTCCTGCCAATGACTCAGTACTTTCATCTGTCAGCTTGTTCCAAGATAGATGAAGAAGTTCCATCTAAAACAAGAATAAGTTAAACACAAGTAACACTCTAGTATGTTGTAATAAATGGTGCAGTATGACGACATAGTACAAAATATTTTTGAGTAAAAAACGGATGTCACGTGTTGTGAAGTATGAAAAATAATTAATACTATAAGAAAAAATTAACAAACAAACAACTACTGATGTGTAGATTTGCTCGGGTTGTTCGTAATCACATGAAAATCACCAAATAGCATTAAGTTGCCCTATTTTAAAAGTACCATTTTTCAATTGTCGTTTAGAATGCATATAATATGTGTCAGTAACTAATAAAATCACACCACTTTATTACATCAACAATCACAAAATAAGTTAACTTAGTGTGCATTTTTTGACTCGTGACTTTGTGTTTTTTGTGCAACTTGTACTAAGTCACCACATTTTTAGGTTATTTCCTCTTTACAGTCACGCTTATCTTTCAGCTGCAGTTTTGCTGAGCAAGCTAGATAGCAGCGGCGAAATCAGGAAACTACAAAGCTTTCGCGAGAATTATTTGTTCTTTTTGTCAATTGGACGGGTAGAGAAAGCGTCAAAGTCGAAAGATAGGCCGTGTTTCGGTTTTGGTACTTTTTGGTTTGAGCCTGCTTAGAATTTTGAACAAAGCGCTTTGCCGCTTAACACGTCGTTTTGAACCAGAAAACTAAATAGGCAACGGGGCATTTTAGTGGCATTTTGACGTGTAAATTACGTATTCAGCCGTGCGGTCTAGTTTCGTATCGTGCGGACATTTGTGTGGGAAATTTTTCAAAGCAAACTTAGGACGTATATGACGTCATTAGGGAAATTCCCAAAAGGAAATGTTGGACGCCCCCCCAAAAATTTCTGGATACGCCCCTGCTGGTGACCGTAAATTGATTAAAACTCGTTTCCTAGACAAACGGCCTTAAAAACTGGTCTAAATGGACTTTGTGTGAATGAATAGATACTACAAGCCCAGTAGCCATCTTAACCGGATTTTTCTATACTTATTATGTGTAAACAATTTGAATAATGAAACAAGAAACAACGTTTCGATACACATGGTGACGTCATAAAAAGTTATTACTGATAACTAAATCGTTCAGATTTAATTGATCAAAAAATAAATAAATTGGACTTTTAGCAACCAGTAGATAAGATATAATGAGATAATTCACGTTTCTTTGCATCAGCAAAATATAAATGAAAATACCCAAATATTTGGCGGTCCTTCGTGAAATATGAACCTGTGATACGGCCACCATTGCGTAAAGGTTATGCACCTCTGCTGTGGCGTTTAAACTGAAGACTTTCCCATCTGAATGTGACACTT
The DNA here is from genome assembly GCF_965637545.1 of Phallusia mammillata. NCBI lineage: Eukaryota > Metazoa > Chordata > Ascidiacea > Phlebobranchia > Ascidiidae > Phallusia > Phallusia mammillata. Next base: position 30,567,825 of record NC_137255.1, read on the forward strand.
TTTGCCATTAGTTATTTGTGTTGTGTGGAGTGACGTGTATTGCGAGAAAATTGCCCAACCCTGTCATGAGGTGAATCTGACTTATTCAGAAAAATGTTATTTGATGTAGCAGGAATGGAACAGAAAGACGCACGGGTTGAAACTCATAAATCGGCACAAACTTTCATGTTTTAATGTTAAGGAGTTCGAACCTAGGATTCGCCCTGCGCGGATCAAGACGGAAGCAGAAAACATATCGTTGACATCTTACATGACGTAATTGAAGGATTTCATTACCACCTACGTGTCTTGTTGCGTCAGATATAACCCAATATTACATAGAAAACCAAAACAAATAGTAAATCTTTGCTATAAAGCAAAAAAAATATTTTTCGCAAGGTAGAATTCAACAATATTTACCGGTTTTCTTAGCTTTTTCACTCCATCGCAGAGTTTCTTGACACCTTCACTTTCGATCTCACATCCCTCCAGTATAAGTTGTTCCATGTTGTAAAGGCAAGGACCCAGTAAAGCTGTTCCCTTGTTGTCGATCTTGTTGTGGGAGAGTTCGAGTTTCTTCAGCTTATTTTAATGCAACAAATATTATCCCACTCATCGTAGTGACAAATTTAAGTAACTAGAACTAAACAACACAACTTGGGATTACGCCTTGTTATTAATGCTACGACTTTTTAACACATAATTTCTGTTAAACTTTAAATTTGGCATTTCATCAATTAAAGATAAAGTAAGACATGAAAACATGAAAATTAAGCTGTAGAATGTTCACACTATTTTTGTTAAAGAGAATTTACAAACCAATCCTGGCTTTGCTAGCTTAATGTAAGAAATATATTTATTTTAATTGCGTTGTTTAAATTCCGCGTTTAAGCGCCCTGGCCTTGCTGCTTCGATTAAATTTCACATCCGTGTGTCGAGTGATGTGGTGTTATAGCAACACACGAGTAAAAAGTATGCGCTGCACGTTTGTTTTACTATACGTTGTTGTACGTCATGCTGAATACAAAAAAGTGTGACAAAGTTGTTTGTTAGAAACAAAATATGTGTATAAGAGACAGTGTCGCATTCAAAATTCAGATTATCGCATAATCCAGTTAATCTTCTAAGAAAGCTACGTGTATTCATTATACCAGGGCTCGGCAACCTTTTTTGCTCTGCTCTGGATTCATATGCGTAGGATTCATATTTCATAGCGACCATGGAGTCAGGATAAAAATTTTACGTTTTTATTCTGACACCGTCCTATGACATCATTAATGCATTTCTATGCTGTGTCGCTGTAGCGCAGTAGTTTCCAAACTGTGCGTCGCAACGCTCTGGTGCATCGTTTCAATTTTCCAAGGGGGTCGCAGAATAGTTCCGTTTCGTGGATTTTTGTTGTTGTATCAATAAACGCAACTTTAATAAAAAGTGTCCTCATTAATTTTAATATGCTGGTGCGTCGCAAGTCCAGAAAACTTTTCGAGAAGTATCGCAGCAAAAAAAGTTCATTTTTGGACTTTATCATTTTAGTACAGTTCGATTTAAGTACTGACAGCCCGTTATTGCTACAGAACCTAAAAAGGCCGTTATAAAAATTGGCGAGCACGACAAACTGTTGACAAATTGGCGACAAAAAACTGTTGTCAGAAGAATAAATCTCAATTCGTATCGTCCACAATATTACACTAGTTTGACATCCTAGAAAACTAAAAATGAAAACTGTGACTTATGAGGAGTTCAGGAAACGAGCCACCGCCATAGTCGCATGCAATTATACGAAGTGAAGGGTAAGGCTCCGACTGGCGAGACGCACTCAAACAGTGGATGAAACCAACCGAGATTTCGTATTAGCTCTTGTAACGCTTGGATACCAAGACAACAAACTAAGAAATACCATCCTGTACACTTCTCTGCCTCCTGTGCTAATCGGACAAACGCCTTGCAGACTTTACCGCGTGAAAATTGCTCGAAGGAAGAACCAAACTTCAGAGATGCGCCGGGTTGAGCAATTAACGCGAACGAGTTTGTTGTTAACAGTGAAAAGACGCAGTATTAATGTTGCCCAGCTTAAACCTGAAGTAAACCTGGTCGCTGAAGAATTGAAACGCTTGGCTGAGGAAAATAAACATTTGCGGCTGGAACTAAACGATTTGAGAAATGAGACCAAACGTTTTTCCTCTCGTCTGTGCTTTCATTGCAATGGCGATAGACATTCCGCAAGAAAATGCAGGCAAGGGAGACCACGTTCTCCTATCAGGAGTCTGGGGTAAGCTCCAGGGCACAAAAACTCATTTGACACCAACGAGAGCATGCTGTACAAATATGCCAACGTTAACTTCAATGATATTTCTTGGTTTACACTAATCGGCACTTCGCCCACTGTCAGTGTGGTGTCAAGTGTAAGAAACTTACATATGTCAAGATGGAGTCTTGCCGAATAATTCAAGAGCTAATATGTGTTTGATTTAGCGTCGCTGATATCAAAGTCACTGCATCTGTTTATATGTTGTCGGATGTCGTCGAGGAGTGGCCTTCATCAAACGGCCACGTCGTCAGATACGACAGTCAAGATTTTATCGAGCGCCTGAATAAATATGCAGCCAAAGAGCCGTGTATTTTTTGAGAGATACTTAACACACCTAGTGACCCAATTTTGGGTCGCAAGACCTTCCAGTCTGGGTCGCAAATTATTTTTAAGTTTCCAAGAATATAAGCATCGCATCCATAGGCGCCGAGTTTTGCAAAAAATGCAATGTGGCGGACGTAAAATATGACGTCACTTTGTGTGACGTCACCAATGCGGGCAACCACAAGAACTCAAAAGCCCAACAAACTTTCAATAGAATGCAACGTTCGTCAAAATCAGAAAAATACGAAATATTTGAAATAATATTCCGCTGGCAATTGCAACATGTTGCTGTAGCGTTTATCATTGGTTTAGTAACGTTTAAAAAATGTTTCGTCAAGTTGTTGCTGCTTTATATTACGTTAGATAACAATTTATTACTACACATTTGCATTGTACAAAGTAATGGCCGAACATTCACTGACAGGCAATTGTGTGTTTGACGTCATAAACAAGGCACTAACCACAACAGGTTGCAGTTTTAAGCCACGTTTTGTGGTTGAATCGCCATTACGCTGGTTAAAAAGCAAAATTGTTTCTAATATTCTTGAGATTTCACGATATTTCGTACGATACCGCCACGAACTAACCAAAATTTCCACAGTGGCCGCCACCGTGCTTTACAAACTCAAGGTGGTGGCGCCACCACGCCACAGCCTACTTGGCGCCTATGATCGCATCTATAGTTTTAAAGATTTTCAGCTTTTTCAACCTCCTAATTATTATTGCATTGTTACATATGACTACGTAACTGTTACATCCAGCCTTTGTAACAGTCCAACCTTTGTAGCGTTACATCCAGCCTTTGTAGCGAACATTCGGTTTGCCCAACTAATTCAGTCGAAACGAATAATTTTACAAATATGCGGTTTTGGCTGAATAATATGTTGCGTTTCAGCCCAAACCGAATATTTTACAATCACAATTTTAAAGCGTAAAACGAGTCATTTGTGCCAAAAAAAAAAACACAATCTTCTTAAATACTATCAACTACTTGCTAATAAAACCTACCATTACGCCAACTCATACAAAACGTCAGTTATATTATCATCAGACTGGCAACTATTCTTATGCAGCAACATCATGCTTGCCAGCTGATAGTAAAGCTCTATGTTACAAGAGAATAAGGAAGCATCTGTGTCGGTGTAAACAAACGTCGTAGTAACATAATTTCAGCTATGAAGGTGGAAATTAGAACTTCTGTTAAAAACGTGTATTGCATTCAGCTAAGCGCACAATCCAGTTAAGCGCATAATAAAGCTTGGCATATTCATTCCACCATTTACTGGATATTGTGCGCAGCATATATCATAGTGATCATGAATTCAGGATAAAAGTACTGCTTATATTTTTGGTAATGTAAGAAAGGGATTGAATTGTTTTGTACTACAATAAAAATCTGCCTCAGCAACATGCCCAATAGCCGCGATATTGTATAGTGTTTTTCTCAAGGAAAGCACGTGCTGCAGGCTAGAAAAATAACTTCGTGTCGTCATAGATAGTACACCGCTCTCGCGCGTTATGCGCCAAAGTCCACCCTGACCAATCATTACCCCTGGACCAACAACATCGGTTGAAATTCCCCCCACACACACCAGTGCATACCTAGATTTTAGTAAAACAAGTCAATTTAATGTTAAAGTTTGGATAGGTGGGAGCTAAAGAAAAGGCTAACCTGCGTCAGTTTAGGCTATGCTCAAATAGTTCCAAAGTGTTTGAGTTTAACTTGAGGGTTGCGGATTTGGTCAATTTTATTTGAAATCTGCGCGAGGGCCAGCGGATCTTGATTGCCGGCCAAATAAATATGGCGACCCTGACCTCGAACCTTCGTGTGGCTATTAGGCATGCTAGGCCGGGGAAAAATAATTTATTAGCCGGCAAATATAAACCGGATTCATTAGAGCTGAGACATAGAGTTGCACGGTGATACATAACCGTTTTTGTGAAATATAACCACATACCAAGTTTTGGAACAATCATGTTACGATTATTTTCCATTAAAACGTTCTATACTATTAATAGTGCATGTAGTATGCGAAATATTTTTTCGGGTCTTATGATTATTAATAGGGATGTACCGAATATTCGGTTTGCCGAATTTATTCGGCCCAATTATTTTTGCAAAGATTCGGTAAACAAAATATTTTACGAGACCAAATTTAAAGCGTTAAATTTGTCTTTTCTGCTTATTAAGGGTACCACGCAATCTTTCAAAATCCAAAACATAACCAAAATCGCTTCAATTTTTATTTTTTCAACACATTATTGTTTTTCCCACTGTAGTAAAGAAATTAGTAATTCTTCGGCAGGTTGCCAATCATGCTTTTTTCAACGACATATGACTAAAATGAGGGTGAAAAACACAAAAATTCTCTACTAATTGCCTGGTAGAAAAACAATTTTTCATTTAAACGCTTAGCGTAGCACTTTGCGTAACGTCATGAATGATTCGGTTGATTCGGCCAAATTTATTCGGCAACACAACTTAGGATTACGCCTTGTTATAAATGCTACGACTTTTTAACACATAATTTCTGTTAAACTTTAAATTTGGCATTTCATCAATTAAAGATAAAGTAAGACATGAAAACTTGAAAATTAAGCTGTAGCATGTTCACACTATTTTTGTTAAAGAAAATTTACAAATCAATCCTGGCTTTTCTAGCTTAATGTAAGAAATTTATTTAGGTTAATTGCGTTGTTTAAATTCCGTGTTTATGCGCCCTGGCCTTGCTTCTTCGATTAAATTTCACATCCGTGTGTCGGGTGATGTGGACTTACTATTAAGAGTTTGAACTGAGCACTGTCAGCCCGTTATTGCAGCAGAACCAAGACATGTTTAACACATGTTTGTATCACTATGAGTTTTGCACTTGATGGTAGATCATAAAGTGACAGATCAAAAATGCCTGAACATCCTATGACGCAGCTACAGACGAATCCAGTTAATCCAATAATGTTTAGTCGCACAATCCGTTTAGTTGCATCAAGACCGTAATCCAAAACGGTAGCTCATTTGGTTATAAAATCGCCCGGTTAATCGCACACCTCTTCAGAACATAATCTAGATAATCGGACGGATTTTGAACAAAATATGTGACTAACTGGAAAGTGGATTTCTATGTAAATGATTTCTCAAAACACAGTAAACGTAACCCATCGCCCATGGTTTAAAAGTGTGACTTGCTGAGTGGGAGATGAGACAGGCCTCTTTATCTTTTCCTCTTTTTCTCCATTATCGTAACACTCTTTATTGCTTTCAAAAATTGTCAAAGAAAACCGTCGTGGGCAATAAGTCCGAACATCTGAATTAGGACAAAAACAACTATAAAAAAAAACTAGAAGAGTGGCTTTCTGATATACTTCCATTTTATATATTCTATACGATATTTACCAATTAACTATACACATCATTTGATCTACACATATGATTGTTTTTGTAAACAAAAACTAATGGGTCCCCACACGCGCGTTTGTGCGGATTTACAGTAAACAAATGTTGCGGTGATTTTTACATTCTTAAGGACAAATTTTTAGAAACCATTAACCCAACAATAAAAAAAAAATTGTTCGTATTCTTTTTGCACTATGATTGTCATGTAATTACAAAATTAAAAAAACGTAACAAAGACTTAAATCTAATCTCTTGCCTTGACCCAGATATAGTCCTCCAAGGTCGGGTTTTGAACAATTTTTTTAGAAAAGCTGTAACAGTTGTGTTACAGACACTTTAAATTAAAAAGCAATTTGCTACAAGTGTATACATAACAAATTGTTTTTCATTTAACTTTGTTTCGCAAAACGAGTACCATTAACCAGTAGTAACCTCTCAGGGTGCACACGCCAAACGACTGTTTGACCTTTTGACACCGTTTTCAATAGCACGCCGTCATTCGTGTTCAACAATACTGTTAAGCCTAATTCATACATGCCTTGAGTATTGACTCCTTAATTGATTGTCAAAAAAACGCTACGTTATGAAGAAAGTTCTGAGCTGTGTTTGTAATACCGACTAGTTGACCTTAAGTAACCCGTGATCATGCGGCAGCCAACCTGACAACGAGCATTTAAAAAAACATTTATTTGGCAAAACTCAAGTTAATTTTTTCATCTTAACTTTTATTAACAAAGTTTTTCTTGACATATACAAAACCGAAGCACGGTTATTAGGTTTAAATCACGTCATAGGTGTAAAACCTTCGCCAAAACTAAAAATGTGAGTGATAACTTAATAAAACGACATAGCATTGCTGTGCAAAACAGCTGATTTCTAATCACTGAAACGACGTCTCGTAAAACGTCTGTCCGACGTCAAGCTGAGCCCTCCCGCTATCGTAAACCAGTGAGTTACTCTCTTGGTACTTCTGCCTACAGTGTTTTTCTTGACCAAACGGGCGTTAGACACATCTATGTTTCGGGGGCCTATGGGTGAACCTCTGGGTCATACGGGGTCAAAATTCACATGGACCATCTATAGACCAATATCTGCAATGTGTGTAAATTTGAAAAAGTTTAAACCATTCTTTCTTGACCAAAACGTGGGAATAATAGCCGCACTAAAAATTTCACGTTTTGGGGGGCTGTGGGTGAACCGGGAGATCAAACGGGGTCAAAATTTACATGGACCATCTTTAGACCAATATCTTTAATGTGTGTAAATTTGAAAAAGTTTAAACCATTCTTTCTTGACCAAAACGTGGGAACAAATCTGCGTTAGAAAGAAAAAAAGAAAAAAGAAAAAAGAAAAAAAGAAAAAAGAAAAAAAAAATATAGACAAAAACAATATGTGTCCCCTTCAGGGAAGGGGACCCATAACCAATCGGTTTGTGCCATATTGTAGAATGTGTGTGTATATTGCTAAATCACGACTTTGCGCCGTTTTGTGAAAGTTGATATGCTTCTGAAAACGTAATTTTACTTACGCCATGCTACAGTAAAGGGAAAGGAAGCATCTCTGTCGACGTGAACGGGCGTCATCTCTGTCGACGTGAACGGGCGTTTTATATTTTTCATTTGTGTTGCTGACTATTCTTGAAACACACGTTACCGATGACCCATTACATGCCATCTCTGTCGGTGCAAACAAACGTCCTAGTAACGTAATTTCAGCAATGGAAGTGGAAATTAGAATTTCTGTTAAAAACGTGTATTGCATTCAGCTAAGCGCACAATCCAGTTAATGGCATAATAAAGCTTGGCATATTGATTCCACCATTAACTGGATTCTTCTGCGCAGCACATATAATAGTGATCATTCAGGATAAAAGTACTGCTTATATTTTTAGTAATGTAAGAAAGGGATTGAATTGTTTTGTACTGAAATAAATATCTGCCTCGGCAACATGCCCAATAGCCGCCATATTGTATAGTTTTGTCCTCAACGAAAGCACGTGCTGCAGGCTAGAAAAATAGCTTCGTGTCGTCATAGATTGTACACCGCTCTCGCGCGTTATGCGCCAAAGTCCACCCTGACCAATCATTACCCCTGGACCGACCACATCGGTTGAAATCCCCCACACACACCAGTATATACCGCGATTTTAGTAAAACAAGTCAACTTAATGTTAAAGTTTGGATAGGTGGGAGCTAAAGAAAAGGCTAACCTCCGACAGTTTAGGCTATGCTCAAATAATTCCAAAGTGTTTGAGTTTAACTTGAAGGTCGCGAAATTGGCCAATTTTATTTGAAATCTGCGCGTGGGCCAACGGCCCTTGATTGCCGGCCACACCAAAATGCGACCCTGACCTCGAGCCTTCGTGTGGTCATTAGACATGCTAGGCCGGGTAGAAATAATTTATTAGCCGGCAAATATAAATCGGATTCATTAGAGCTGAGACATAGAGTTGCAAGGTGATACATAACCGTTTTTGTGAAACATAACCACATATCAAGTTTTGGAACAATCATGTTATGATTATTTTCCATTAAAACGTTCCATAATATTAATAGTGCTTGTAGTATGCGAAATATTTTTTTGGGTCTAATGAGTATTAATAGGGATGTACCGAATATTCGGTTTGCCGAATTTTTCGGCCATATCGGTCATTTTTGCAAAGATTCGGTCAACAAAATCTTTTACGAGCACAAATTTAAAGCGTTAAACGTGCCTTTTCTGCTTATTAAGGGTACCACGCAATCTTTCAAAAGCCCAAACATAACCAAAATCGCTTAAATTTTTATCTATTTCAACACATTATTGTTTTTCCCACTGTAGTAAGCAAATTAGTAATTCTTTGGCAGGTTGCCAATCATGCCTTTTTCAACCCCATATGACTAAAATGACGACGAAACACAACCATTCTGTACTAATTTTTCCGTACCACTTTGCGTGACGTCATGAATGATTCGGTTGATTCGGCCGAATTTATTCGGCAAAACGCCGAATATTGGGTTTCGGCGAACCGAAATTTAGACGAATCGGTAGATCACTAGGTATTAGTTTATCGCTTCCAAAACAAATAGTAAATCTTTGCTATAAAGCAAAAAAAAATATTTTTCGCAAGATAGAATTCAACAATATTTACCGGTTTTCTACGCTTTTTCACTCCATCGCAGAGTTTCTCCACGCCTTCACTTCTGATCTCACATCTAGCCAGTATAAGTTCTTCCATGTTGTGAAGGCAAGGAGCCAGTGAAGCTGTTCCCGTGTTGCCGATCTTGTTGTTGGTGAGGTCGAGTTTCTTCAGCTTATATTAATGCAACAAATATTATTACACTTATCGTAGTGACAAATTTAAGTAACTAGAACTAAACAACAAACCTTAGGATTACGCCTTGTTATAAATGCTACGACTTTTTAACACATAATTTCTGTTAAACTTTAAATTTGGCATTTCATCAATTAAAGATAAAGTAAGACATGAAAACACGAAAATTAAGCTGTAGAATGTTCACACTATTTTTCTTAAAAAGAATTTACAAACCAATCCTGGTTTTTCTAGCTTAATGCAACAAATTTATTTAGGTTAATTGCGTTGTTAAAATTCCGTGTTTAAGCGCCCTGGCCTTGCTTCTTCGATTAAATTTCACATCCGTGTGTCGGGTGATGTGGTGTTATAGCAACACACGAGTAAAAAGTATGCGCTGCACGTTTGTTTCACTATAAGTTGTTGTACGTCATGCTGGATACAAAAAAGCTGTGACAAAGTTGTTTGTTAGAAACAAAATGTGTGTATAAGGGACAGTGTCGCCTTCAAAAGATTTTCTAAAGTAGATTGCTAATGTTTAAACACAACATTTGCACAACCCCAAGATCTATTGAAAATGTAATCTACATTTTGCTCTGTGATTTAAAAGTTGATCTGGCTTTAAAGAAAATTTTCATCTGTTCTATGCTACAAAAAAAGAAAGGAAGCATCTCTGTCGACGTATACGAGCGCCGTAACGTAATTTTAGCTATGAAAGTGGAAAGTAGCACTTCTGTTAACAACGTGTGTTGCATTCAGATTATCGCATAATCCAGTTAATCGCATAAGAAAGCTAGATATATTCATTATACCAGTGCTCGCCAACCTTTTTTGCTTTGCTCTCGATTCATATGCGTAGGATTTATATTTCATAGCGACCATGGAATCAGGATAAAAAAATTCGTTTTTCTTCTGGCACCGTCCTATGACATCATTCATGCATTTCTATGCTGTGTCGCTGTAGCGCAGTAGTTTTCAAACTGTGCGTCGCAACGCTCTGGTGCGTCGTTTCAATTTTCCAAGGGGGTCGCAGAATAGTTCCGTTTCGTGGATTTTTGTTGTTGTATCAATAAACGCAAATTTAATAAAAAGTTTCCTCATTAGCTTTTATTTGCTGGTGCGTCGCAAATTCAGAAAACTTTTCGAGAAACTTCGCAGCAAAAAAAGTTTGAGAACCACTTCTGTAGCGAATTGCCGAAGAGACATGGGCCAAGGGGCTTAGAAGCCGGCAGTTGGAGTTAGAGCCGAGAGGTGGTTGTGTCGGGACTGTTATATATGTGCTGCTTGCTTTTTATCGTTTTTAGACTTCATCATTTTATTACAGTTCGATTTGATTACTGACAGCTCGTTATTGCTACAGAACCTAAAAAGGCCGTTACAAAAATTGGCGAGCACGACAATCTGTTGTCAAATTGGCGACAAAAACTGTTGTCAAAAGAATAAATCTCAATTCGTATCGTCCACAATATTACACTAGTTTGACATTCTAGAAAACTGAAAATGAAAACTGTGGTTTATGAGGAGATCAAGAAACGAGCCACCGCCGTAGTCGCATGCAATTATACGAAAAGAAAGGTAAGGCTCCGACTGGCGAGACGCACTCAAACAGTGGATGAAACCAACCGAGATTTTGTATTAGCTCTTGTAACGCTTGGATACCAAGACAACAAACTAAGAAACACCATCCTGTACACTTTTCTGCCTTCTGTGCTAACCGGACGAACGCCTTGCAGAGACTTTACCGCGCGAAAATTGCTCGAAGGAAGAACCAAGCTTCAGAGAGGCGTCGGGTCGAGCAAGTAACGCGAACGAGTTTGTTGTTAACAGTGAAAAGACGCAGTGTTAATGTTGCCCGGCTTAAACCTGAAGTTAACCTGGTCGCTGAAGAATTGAAACGCTTGACTGAGGAAAATAGACATTTGCGGCTGGAACTGAATGATTTGAGAAATGCGAGCAAACGTTTTTCCTCTTGACTGTGCTTTCATTGCAATGGCGATGGACATTTTGCAAGATAATGTAGCCAAGAGAGACAACGTTCTCCTATCAGGAGTCTGGGGTAAAGCACCGGGACACAAAAACTCATTTGACACCAACGAGAGCATGCTGTACAAGTATGCCAATGTTAACATCAATGATATTTCTTTGTTTACACTAATCGGCACTACGCCCACTGTCAATGTGGTGTCAAGTGTAATAAACTTACATATGTCAAGATGGAGTCTTGCTGAATAATTCAAGAGCTAATATTTGTTTGATTTAGCGTCGCTTGCATCAAAACCACTGCATCTGTTTATATGTTGTCGGATGTCGTCGAGGAGTGGCCTTCATCAAACGGCCACGTCGTCAAATACGACGGTCAAGATTTTATCGAGCGCCTGAATAAATATGCAGCCAAAGAACCGTGTATTTTTTGAGAGCTACTTAACACACGTAGTGACACATGCTGTTGCGTAACCGTTGCCGTTGTGTTATCACGGAGTATCAATGGGGCCGTATGTTATCTTTGTTACAAATTATATACCTATTCTATAACACAGGGGTCCGCAAATAGTGGGTTGCGACCCAAATTTGGGTCGCAAGACCTTCCAGTCTGGGTCGCAAAATATTTTTAAGTTTCCAAGAATATCGCATCTATAGGCGCCGTGATTAGCAAAAAATTCAATGTGGCGGACGTAAAATATGACGTCACTTTGTGTGACGTCACCAATGCGGGCAACCACAAGAACTCAAAAGCCCATCAAACTTTCAATAGAATGCAACGTTCGTCAAAATCAGAAAAATACGAAATGTTTGAAATAATATTCAGCTGGCAATTGCAACATGTTGCTGTAGCGTTTATCATTGGTTTAGTAACGTTTAAAAAATGTTTCGTCAAGTTGTTGCTGCTTTATATCACCTTAGATAACAATTTATTACTACACATTTGCATTGTTCAAAGCAATGGCCGAACATTCACTGACAGACAATTGTGTGTTTGACGTCATAAACAAGGCTCTAACCACAACAGGTTGCAGTTTTAAGCCACGTTTTGTGGTTGAATCGCCATTACGCTTGTTAAAAGGCAAAACTGTTGCTAATATTCTTGAGATTTTACGATATTTCGTACAATACCGCCACGAACTAACCAAAATTTCCACAGTGGCTGCCACCGTGCTTTACAAACCCAAGGTAGCGGCGCCACCCCACCACCGCCTACTTGGCGCCTATAATCGCATCTATAGTTTTAATGAGTGTCAGCTTTTTCAACCTCCTAATTATTATTGTATTGTTACATATGCCCACGTAACTGTTGCATCCAGCCTTTGTAACAATCCAACCTTTGTAGCGTTTAATCCAGCCTTTGTAGCGAACATTCGGTTTGCCCAATTGATTCAGCCGAAACGAATGATTTTACAAATATCCGTTTTAGGCTAAATAATATGTTGCGCTTCAGCCCAACCCGAATATTTTTCAATCAAAACTTTAAAGCATAAAACGTGTTTATTGTGCCTAATCACCACACAATCTTCTAAAATATTATCAACTACTAATGAAACCTATCTTTTTGCCACTCGTAAAAAACGTCAGTTATATTATCAGCAGACTGGCAACTATTCTTATGCAGCAACACCATGCCTGCCTGTTGATAGTAAAGCTCTATGTTACAAAAGAATAAGGAAGCATCTCTGTTGGTGTAAACAAACGTCGTAGTAACGTAATTTCAGCTATGAAAGTGGAAATTAGAACTTATGTTAAAACGTGTATTGCATTCAGCTAAGTGCACAATCCAGTTAATCGCATAATAAAGCTTGGCATATTGATTACACCATTAACTGGATTCTTATGCGCAGCATATATCATAGTGAACATAAATTCAGGATAAAAGTACTGCTTATATTTTTAGTAATGTAAGAAAGAGATTGAATTGTTTTGAACTGAAATAAATATCTGCCTCGGCAACATGCCCAATAGCCGCCATATTGTATAGTGTTTTTCTCAAGGAAACCACGTGCTGCAGGCTAGAAAAATAGCTTCGTGTCGTCATAGATAGTACACCGCTCTCGCGCATTATGCGCCAAAGTCCACCCTGACCAATCATTACACCTGGACCGACCACATCGGTTGAAATTCCCCCCACACACCAGTATATACCGCGATTTTAGTAAAACAAGTCAATTTAATGTTAAAGTTTGAATAGGTGGGAGCTAAAGAAAAGGCTAACCGCCGTCATTTTAGGCTATGCTCAAATAATCCCAAAGTGTTTGAGTTTAACTCGAGGGTCGCGAAATTGGCCAATTTTAATTAAAATCTTCGCGTGGATCAGCGGCCCTTGATTGCCGGCCAAACCAAAATGGGGACCCTGACCTCGAGCCTTCGTGTGGTTATTAGGCATGCTAGGCCGTGTAGAAACAATTTATTAGACGGCAAATATAAATCGGATTCATTAGAGCTGAGACATAGAGTTGCAAGGTGATACATAACCGTTTTTGTGAAACATAACCACATATCTTAAAATATTTAATCAAGTTTTGGAACAATCATGTTACGATTATTTTCCATTAAAACGTTCTATACTATTAATCGTGCTTGCAGTATGCGAAATATTTTTTTGGGTCTTACGGTTATTAGTAGGGATGTACCGAATATTCGGTTTGCCGAATTTATTCGGCCGAATAGTTCATTTTTGCAAAGATTCGGTAAATCAAATATTTTACGAGCACAAATTTAAAGCGTTAAACGTGTCTTTTCTGCTTATTAAGGGTATCACGCAATTATTCAAAAGCCCAAGCATAACCAAAATCGCTTCAATTTTTATCTTTTTCAACACATTATTGTTTTTCCCACTGTAGTAAAGAAAATTAGCAATTCTTCGGCAGGTTGCCAATCATCCTTTTTTCACCCCATATGACTAAAATGACGACAAAACACAACCATTCTGTACTAATTGCCTGTTAGATAAACTTTTTTTTCAGTTAAACGCTTAGCGTACCACTTTGCGTGACGTCATGAATGATTCGGTTGACTCGGTCAAATTTATTGGGCAAAACGCCGAATATTGGGTTTCGGCGAACCGAAATTTAGACGAATCGGTACATCACTAGTTATTAGTTTATCGTTTCCAAAACAAATAGTAAATCTTTGCTATAAAGCAAAAAAAAATATTTTTCGCAAGATAGAATTCAACAATATTTACCGGGTTTGTTAGCTTTTTCACTCCATCGCAGAGTTTCTCGACGCCTTCACTTTCGATCTCACATCCCCTCAGTATAAGTTGTTCCATGTTGTGAAGGCAAGGAGCCAGTGAAGCTGCTCCCGTGTTGCCGATCTTGTTGTTGGAGAGGTCGAGTGTCTTCAGCTGATTTTAATGCAACAAATATTATCACATTTATCGTAGTGACAAATTCAAGTAAATAAAAATAAACAACACAACTTGGGACTACGCCTTGTTATAAATGCTACAACTTTTTAACACTTAATTTCTGTTAAACTTTAAATTTGGCATTTCATCAGTTAAAGATAAAGTAAGACATGAAAACATGAAAACTAAGCTGTAGAATGTTCACACTATTTTTGTTAAAGAGAATTTACAAACCAATCCTGGCTTTTCTAGCTTAATGTAAGAAATTTATTTAGGTTAATTGCGTTGTTTAAATTCCGTGTTTAAGCGCCCTGGCCTTGCTTCTTCGATTAAATTTCTCATCCGTGTGTCGGGCGATGTGGTGTTATAGCAACACACGAGTAAAAAGTATGCGCTGCACGTTCCTTTCACTATACGTTGTTGTACGTCATGCTGAATACAAAAAAAGCTGTGCTAAAGTTGTTTGTTAGAAACAAAATGTGTGTATAAGGGACAGTGTCGCCTTCAAAAGATTTTCTAAGTAGATTGCTAATGTTTAAACACAACATTTGCACCATCCCAAGATCTATTGAAAATTTAATCTACATTTAGCTCCGTGATTTAAGAGTTGATCTGGCTCTGAAAGAAAATTTTCATCTGATCTATGCTACAAAAAAAAAAGAAAAGACACATCTTCAGATATGGAAGTGGAAAGTAGTACTTCTGTTAACAACGTGTGTTGCATTCAGATTATCGCATAATCCAGTTAATGTTTAAGAAAGCTATGTATATTCATTATACCAGGGCTCGGCAACCTTTTTTTGCTCTGCTCTGGATTCATATGCGTAGGATTCATATTTCATAGCGACCATGGAGTCAGGATAAAAATTTTACGTTGCTATTCTGGCACGGTCCTATGACATCGTTAATGCATTTCTATGCTGTGTCGCTGTAGCGCAGAAGTTTTCAAACTGTGCGTGGCCAAGCTCTGGTGCGTCGTTTCAATTTTCCAAGGGCGTCGCAGAATAGTTCCGTTTCGTGGATTTTTGTTGTTGTATCAATAAACGCAAATTTAATCAAAAGTTTCCTCATTGACTTTTATTTGCTGGTGCGTCGCAAGTCCAGAAAACGTTTCGAGATGCGTCGCAGCAAAAAAAGTTTGAGAACCACTGTTGTAGCGAATTGCCGAAGAGACATGGGCCCAGGGGGCTTAGAAGCCGGCAGTTGGGGTTAGAGTCGAGAGGTGGTTGTGTCGGGACTGTTATATATGTGCTGCTTGCTTTTTATTGTTTTTACACTTTTATCATTTTAATACAGTTCGATTTGAGTACTGACAGCCCGTTATTGCTACAGAACCTAAAAAGTGCGTTATAAAACTTGGCGAGCACGACAGGACTGCTGTTGTCAAAAGAATAAATCTCCATTTGTATCGTCCACAATATTACACTAGTTTGACATTCTAGAAAACTGAAAATGAAAACTGTGGCTTATGAGGAGTTCAAGAAACGAGCCACCGCCGTAGTTGCATGTAATTATACGAAGAGAAGGGTAAGCCTCCGACTGATGGCGAGAGGCACTCAAACAGTAGATGAAACCAACCGAAATTTTGTATTAGCTCTTGTAACGCTTGGATACCAAGTATCTTAAAAGACAACAAACTGAGAAACACCATCCTGTACACTTCTCTGCCTCCTGGCCTCCTGTGCTAACCGGCCTTGAGAACAAACGCCTCGCAAAGACCTTACCGCGCGAAAATTGCTCGAAGGAAGAACCAAGCTTCAGAGATGCGTCGGGTCGAGCAATTAACGCGAACGACTTTGTTGTTAAAAGTGAAAAGACCCAGTGTTAATGTTGCCCTTCTAAAACCTGAAGTTAACCTGGTCCCTGAAGAGTTGAAACGCTTGCCAGAGGAAATTAAACATTGCGGCTGGAACTAAACGATTTGAGAAATGAGACCAAACGTTTCTCCTCTCGTCTGTGCTTTAACTGCAATGGCGATGGACATTTCGCAAGAAATTGCTGGCAAGAGAGACCACGTTCCCCTATCAGGGACCCGGGTTAAGCACCAGGACACAATAACTCATTTAACACCAACGTGAGCAAGCTGTACAAGTATGCCAAAATGATATTTCTTGGTTTACACTAATCGGCACTACGGCTGCTGTCAGTGTGGTGTCAAGTGTAGAAAACTTACATATGTGCAGTGCAGTCTTGCCGAATAATTCGCGCTTTGCCCCAACAGTAGCCGCATTCGAATGGAAGGTTTCAAAATCACTGCATCTGTTTATATGTTGTCGGATGTCGTCGAGGAGTGGCCTTCATCAAACGGCCACGTCGTCAGATACGACAGTCAAGATTTTATCCAGCGCCCGAATAAATATATAGCCAGAGTGTCGAGTATTTTTTGAGAGCTGTTAGTGTTACTATGAGTTTTGTACTTTATGGTAGATCATAAAATAACGGATCAAAAATGCTTTAGCATGCTGTGACGCAGCTACAGACGAATCCAGTTAAACCAATACTGTTTAGTCGCACAATCCGTTTGGTTGCATAAAGACCGTAATCCAAAACGGTAGCTCATTTGGTGATAAAATCAAATTATTTTACGAGCACAATTTAAAGCGTAAAACATATCTTTTCTGCTTCTTAAGGGTACCACGCAATCTTTCAAAAGCCCAAACATAACCAAAATCGCTTAAGTTTTTATCTTTTTCAACACATTATTGTTTTTCCCACTGTAGTAAAGAAATTACTAATTCTTCGGCATGGTGCCAATCATGCATTTTTCAACCCCATATGACTAAAATGACGACAAAACACAACCATTCTGTACTAATTGCCTGGTAGATAAACATTTTTTCATTTAAACGCTTAGCGTACCACTTTGCGTGACGTCATGAATGATTCGGTTGATTCGGCCGAATTTATTTTGCAAAACGCCGAATATTGGGTTTCGGCGAACCGAAATCCAGACGAATCGGTACATCACTAGTTATTAGTTTATCGTTTCCAAAACAAATAGTAAATCTTTGCTATAAAGCAAAAAAATATTTTTCGCAAGATAGAATTCAACAATATTTACCGGTTTTCCTAGCTTTTTCACTCCATCGCAGAGTTTCTCCACGCCTTCACTTTCGATCCCACATCCATACAGTATAAGTTCCTCCATGTTGTGAAGGCAAGGAGCCAGCGAAGTTGCTCCAGTGTTGCCGATCTTGTTGTGGGAGAGGTCGAGTATCTTCAGCTGATTTTAATGCAACAAATATTATCACACCCATCGTAGTGACAAATTTAAGTAACTAGAACTAAACAACACAACTTAGCCTTGTTATAAACGCTACGATTTTTTAACACCTAATTTCTGTTAAACTTTAAATTTGGCATTTTATCAATTAAAGATAAAGTAAGACATGAAAACATGAAAATTAAGCTGTAGAATGTTCACACTATTTTTGTTAAAGAGAATTTACTAACCAATCCTGGCTTTTCTAGCTTAATGTAAGAAATTTATTTAGGTTAATTGCGTTGTTTAAATTCCGTGTTTAAGCGCCCTGGCCTTGCTTCTTCGATTAAATTTCACATCCGTGTGTCGGGCGATGTGGTGCTATAGCAACACACGAGTAAAAAGTATGCGCTGCATGTTTGTTTCACTCTACGTTGTTGTACGTCATGCTCAATACAAAAAATCTGTGCCAAAGTTGTTTGTTAGAAACAAAATGTGTGTAGAAACAAATCTGTTCTATGCTAAAAAAAAGAAAGAAAGCATCTCTGCCGACGTATACGAGCGCCGTAACGTAATTTCAGCCATGGAAGTGGAAAGTAGCACTTCTGTTAACAACTTGTATTGCATTCAGATTATCGCATAATCCAGTTAATCTTCTAAGAAAGGTAGATATATTCATTATACCAGGGCTCGGCAACCTTTTTTGCTCTGCTCTGGATTCATATGCGTAGGATTCATATTTCATAGCGACCATGGAGTCAGGATAAAAATTTTACGTTTTTTTTACTGGCACCGTCCTATGACATCATTAATGCATTTCTATGCTGTGTCGCTGTAGCGCAGTAGTTTTCAAACTGTGCGTCGCAACGCTCTGGTGCGTCGTTTCAATTTTCCAAGGGGGTCGCAGAATAGTTCCGTTGTGTGGATTTTTGTTGTTGTATCAATAAACGCAACTTTAATAAAAAGTTTCCTCATTGACTTTTATTTGCTCGTGCGTCGCAAATCCAGAAAACTTTTCGAAAAGCTTCGCAGCAAAAAAAGTTTTTAGACTTTATCATTTTAATACAGTTCGATTTGAGTACTGACAGCCCGTTATTGCTACAGAACCTAAAAGGGCCGTTATAAAATTGTCCAGCACGACAAACTTTTGTCAAATTGGCGAAAAAAAACTGTTGTCAAAAGAATAAATCTCAATTCGTATCGTCCACAATATTACACTAGTTTGACATTCTAGAAAAATGAAAATGAAAACTGTGGCTTATGAGGAGTTCAAGAAACGAGCCACCGCCATAGTTGCATGCAATTATACGAAGTGAAGGGTAAGGCTCCGACTGGCGAGACGCACTCAAACAGTTGATGAAACCAACCGATTTCGTATTAGCTCTTGTAACGCATGGATACCAAGAAAACAAACTAAGAAATATCATCCTGTACACTTCTCTGCCTCCTGTGCTAACCGGACAAACGCCTTGCAGATACCTTACCGCGCGAAAATTGCTCGAAGGAAGGACCAAGCTTCAGAGATGCGTCGGGTTGAGTGATTAACGCGAACGAGTTTGTTGTGAACAGTAGTGAAAAGACGCAGTGTTAATGTTGCCCGGCTTAAACCTGAAGTTAACCTGGTCGCTGAAGAATTGAAATGCTTTGCTGAGGAAAATAAACATTTGCGACTGGAACTAAACGGTTTGGAAATGAGAGCAAACGTTTTTCCTCTCGTCTGTGCTTTCATTGCAATGGCGATAGACATTTTGCAATAAATTGCAGGCAAGGGAGACCACGTTCTCCTATCAGGAGTCTGGGGTAAAGCACCAGGACACAAAAACCAACAAGTATGCCAATGTTAACATCAATGATATTTCTTTGTTTACACTAATCGGCACTTCGCCCACTGTCAGTGTGGTGTCAAGTGTAAGAAACTCACATATGTCAAGATGGAGTCTAGCCGAATCATTCAAGAGCTAATTCATGTTTGATTTAGCGTCGCTTGTATCAAAACCACTGCATCTATTTATATGTTGTCGGATGTCGTCAAGGTGGCCTTCATCAAACGGCCACGTCGTCAGATACGACAGTCAAGATTTTATCGAGCGCCTGAATAAATATGCAGCCAAAGAACCGTGTATTTTTTGAGAGCTACTTAACACACGTAGTGATACATGCTGTTGCGTAACCGTTGCCGTTGTGTTATCACGGAGTATCAATGGGGCCGTATGTTATCTTTGTTACAAATTATATACCTATTCTATAACACAGGGGTCCGCAAATAGTGGGTTGCGACCCAAATTTGGGTCGCAAGACCTTCCAGTCCGGGTCGCAAAATATTTTTAAGTTTCCAAGAATATAAGCATGGCATCCAGAGGCGCCGAGTTTTGCAAAAAAATGCAATGGGGCGGAGGTAAAATATGACGTCACTTTGTATGACGTCACCAATGCGGGCAACCACAAGAACTCAAAAGCCCAACAAACTTTCAATAGAATGCAACGTTCGAGAAAAATACTAAATGTTTGAAATAATATTCAGCTGGCAATTGCATTATGTTGCTGTAGCGTTTATCATTGGTTTAGTAAGGTTTAAAAAATGTTTCGTCAAGTTGTTGCTGCTTTATATCACCTTAGATAACAATTTATTACTACACATTTGCATAGTACAAAGGCCGAACATTTAATGACAGACAATTGTGTGTTTGACGTCATAAACAAGGCACTAACCACTACAGGTTGCAGTTTTAAGTCACGTTTTGTGGTTGAATCGCCATTACGCTTGTTAAAGGGCAAAATTGTTGCTAATATTCTTCAGATTTTACGATATTTCGTACGATACCGCCACGAACTAACCAAAATTTCCACGGTGGCCGCCACCGTGCTTTACAAACCCAAGGTGGCGGCGCCACCCCGCCACCGCCTACTTGGCGCCTATGATCGCATCTATAGTTTTAATGATTTTCAGCTTTTTCAACCTCCTTATTATTATTGCATTGTTACATATGACTACGTAACTGTTACATCCAGCCTTTGTAACAATGCAAAAAGTTAAGCGTACCTGTGCTAGCAGTCATGCTTTTCTGTTACCATTTTGCAGAATAAATGCGTTCGTTTACCTATTGTTTTATGTGCTTAGTTTCGCTTAATTTTGTGCAAAAAAAAACAGCAACTGACAAAAGCCCAATATCAGTCTTAGTATTGATATCTAGTTGCTTAGTATTGTCCACAAACTTACATTCTAACAAAATGCTTGGGTCGCAAGAATTTAGAGCATTTTTTGATGGTCGCGCCAAAAACTCTTTGCGGACCCCTGCTATATCACACTGTAGCTTGGTAAACGTGTTACGTATTTACTTTGATACCGTTCTTTGACGTCAAATTTTGCATGGCATGTGTATGTTACGTCGCTTTAACGAATTTTAAACGTGACGTGGCCCCACGAGGTTTGAAAGACGGTAGTTGGATATGAGCAGGGGTTGTGTCGCGGCTTCATAACTGTCGCTGCTTGTCTTTCATCGCTTTATATTTTACTATTTTAATAAGAGTTTGAACTGGGTACTGTCAGCCCGCTATTGCAGCAGAACCAAGAAAAGGCGTAAAACATGTTTGTTTCACTATGAGTTTTGCACTTGATGGTAGATCATAAAATGGCAGGCCAAAAATGCCTAAACATGCTATGACGCAGCTACAGACGAATCCAGTTAATCCAATACTGCTTAGTCGCACAATCCGTTTAGTTGCATAAAGACCGTCATCCAAAAGGGTAGCGCATTTGGGGATAAAATCGCCCGGTTAATCGCACACCTTTTCATAATATAATCTATATAATCGGATAGATTTTGAACAAAATATGTGACTAACTGGAAAGTGGATTTCTATGTAAATGATTTCTCATAACACAGTAAACGTAACTCATCGGCCATGGTTTGAAAGTGTGACTTGCCGAGTGGGAGATGAGACAGACCTCTTTATCTTTTCCTCTTCTCTATTTTCGTAACACACTTTTTTGCTTTTAAAATTTGTCAAAGAAAACCGTCGTGGGCAATAAGTCCGAACATCTGTATTAGGACAAAAACAACTATAAAAAAAGACTAAACGGTTTGTGCCATGTTGTAGAATGTGTGTGTACATTGCACATCACGACTTTGCGCTGTTTTATTTACGCCATGCTACAACAAAGGGAAAGGAAGCATCTCTGTCGACGTGAACGGGCGCCATCTCTGTCGACGTGAACGGGCGTTTTATATTTTTTTATTTGTGTTGCTGACTATTCTTGTAACACACGTGACCGATGCCACCATTACGGTCATAGTTTCAAAGAGTGACGTAATCTGTTGACCGGGAGAAGATATCGGTTTTTGTTACAACTTTTAATTTTTTTTCTTCATTTGGGTAACTTACATCTCTCACTATTTTTCGCTTCTACAAATCACCAGAGAAAAGCAACAAATCCGAACATCGGATTTAATACAAACATTAATACTTAAAATGAAATAGAATTGGCGCAGCAATTATTTACAAAGTATGGTCAAACTTTTGGCCATGTTGTAAAGTGTGCGTGCACATTGCTAAACTTTTTTAATACACAACATTGGCAAAATTCCACGACAATGAAATTGTGAAAATTTAATATCATAATTTGCGCTGTAAGAGTTGATGTGGTTCAGAGATGGAAATTTCATTTGTTTTATGCCACAAAAGAGAACGGAAGCATCTTTGTCGACGTAAAAGAGGTTAAAATGTCATTCAGCTATGGAAGTGGAAATTAGCACTTCTGTTAAAAACGTGTTCTGCATCCAGATTTTCGCATAATTCACTTATCGCACCAGTGTAGCGACCTCACTACCGTGTTTCACTTATGCGCATGTCTATGTCATAGCAACCATGGATTCTAGTTGTTTGGATTCAGGCCAGATGCTTTGATACATTTTCCCGTGTTTCCCGGGGATTGTAAACTATTTTAGGCGTTTTTATTCCTAAATATTTGTGGTTTTTTGAAGGCCGGTCCGCGATAAAATTCAAAAACGGTCCGCAGTGCAAAAAAGGTTGCCGAACCCTGTGCTAAGTCACATACAACTACGGAATTTAGATCGCCAACTGCTTATAATGAACACACAATTTAACAAAAAATGCAAATAAACAGTTATGGTGTAAATTGATTATTTAGTTTAAATTGTGTTGAGAAACAGGTCAAACTGCTTTGAGACGAAATGAATTTCAGTTATCAACATAACATCGTCTTTGCTGTTGCGTCACTAATGCCCAGTAAACATATTTTATTTTTATTATGTTTTTTAATTTACCGAAGTTACGCTACAATTGTTTTGATGTCAAATTCTGCTTTAAGGTGTTTTGCGTTTATGTTAATATTAATTAACACCACAATAAAGTTTCAACAAAGACAGAACTGCTGGGTCTTCTACCTTTTTTGTGTTGTGTGAAATTTTACTTTTGATTATTGCGACCACATTAACTTTACAGTTGATTTAATTGTGACGACAGATTTGAATGCTGTCGCAACAAAGGTATATTAGAGTGACAATCATCACCTGTAATATTTAAAAATCTTTCGCACCCAGAGCAACGATTTTAAAGCACCGGTTGTCAGTATAAAGATATCTGCAAAGAACAATTACATGCTTATAAAAATGCATTTTTTAAGATTAAATGAGGTTGAAATAAACCGGTTGCACCGTTTGTAATTATATAAAATCTTGTATATTACTTAAATCGAAATTCAACATTTTTTACCGGCTTTGTTAGCTTTTTCACTCCATCGCAGAGTTTCTCGACACCTTCACTTCCGATCCCACATCCCCACAGTATAAGTTGTTCCATATTTTGAAGGCAAGGAGCCAGCGAAACTGCTCCCGTGTTGCCGATCTTGTTGTAGGAGAGGTCGAGTCTCTTCAGCTGATTTTAATACAACAAATATCATCATGTTTATCGTAGTGACGAATGCTAGTAAATCAAAATAGACAAACCAACACAAATTCTGATTACGCCTTGTTATAAATGCTGCGACTTTTCATTGACGGATTTAATTAAAACCTGCCATCAGATTTTTGTTTTTTCTGAAGCTTGTGCTTTGCCAAACATTCCTTATATCGTTGAAGCATATTGTTATATTTTTTCATTTTGCAAACCCGCCAAAATCGTTGCTCTTATGAAAATACACCTAAAGCGAGCGTTCGCTGTTTATTTTGTGAAGATCAAAAACAGAATGATTCCCAACGCGCGACAAACATGAAAGACACAATTAAGACGCTTCGCCAGTCGCGGGCCTGTAGAGACGCCACACAACTTCCCCCAGAAGTTGGATAAGCACAAATATAACGATACTTATATTTCCCACAGCACAAACTTCCGCGAGGTTTATATGCGTAGTGTGAGTTGTGATTTGCTATTTTACAATTCGTAATTTAAGTTGATGTTGTCGACAAATAAAAGACGACACAAAGACAAAATCCAATGAACTAAGCTGGTCAACCAAAACTTGCCCCGTGTTTTATTTTTTGATTTTTTCAATTATTTTTATGTTTATTTTACATTGGTTTAATTTCTTTGTACTTTTGGTTATTTATGCTTTTGTCATTCATATCTTATTGTACTAATAACATGATTTTCCTGCTAGGTTTCTTTTCCCGTCAAACCCCACCTTCTTTCCCTAATACGGGTGGCTGGCATATAGTGCCCACTCAACTGGTCCCACCAAGTTTCCTCCACTATTTAACGTTGTGCGCAAAATTGTATGTTTTTCGGGCCCGCCTTTCCACTTGTTTATATTTACCCTTATATTTATATGATATATACAGCGATGTTTACTTCTCAGCCTGTAACGACCCCATTATATACTGAAACATGTAACCATCAATTTCAGCCAGCCAAACGCACAAGTAAAGTTTTTACCCGACATGCGTGCTTGGTAATGATTGGATATTAGTCATGTGACATTTTATTGAATTTCCTTTTATAAATGGTTGTAAACGTGGTGATATAGAGTGTCGCAGTTGTGCTGTTTATAAACGTTGAAGTTACGCAGTTTTGCCTTGATTTTAATTGTTTAGATATGCATAAGGTTGTTTACAGTTGAAACCCTGTTTGTTGTGACCATCTCACCGCTTTCTCGTTGCCAACAATAGCCGCATTCGAATACAAAGGCTAATAAATGTTTATGTTAGCGTTGCTGATATCAAAACCTCGGCTTCTGTTTATGTGTCGTTGGATGTGGTCGAGAAGTGTATTTTGTAACACTGTGTGGTTAAATACAAGTTGATGACGCGCCCCGGAAATGATGGGACAGTGCCCTTGTTACCCAAACCATGGATTTTACTGATTCCTCACTAGTGATCGAGAGAAACATCGAAGCGTGTTTAACGATATTGCAGTAAGTCGCAAACAAACAGTGTTTGGGGAATGATGAACACCAAATGCTGCTTAGCAAACTACGTTTTTCCAGATGTCATTGCAAAAACAAGAAAATGACGCAATCTAACAAGTACTTGCAAAACACTGTGTTTCGTTTGCAGTTGCATCAGATTGTCTTGTCTTTTTTTAAACTCCACTTAATATAGATACTGGACAATCGGCTACTATTCTACAACACCCTTGGCGAACGGCCACATCGTCAGACATGACAGCCAGAATTTTATCCAGCGCCCGAATAGATATGCAACCAAGGACGGAGTTTAAGCGCAATAAATTGGTGCTGTGTCTTGACACATGTATGATATATGCTTTTACATAATATCGTGTTGTTTGTTTCATTTTAGTTCTCCGCAGACGAATCCAGTTAATCCAATACTGGGTAATCGCCCAATCCGTTTAATTGCATACAGATGGTGAATCCTAAACTGTAGCTAATTAAAACATCGACTGGTTAATCGCATACCTTTTAATAGCATATTCCGTATATTTGCATAAAAAGGATTGGTATATTGATTTTGCGAATAACCGGATTATGCCATTAACTGAGTCGTCTGTACAGCATATGTCATAGGGACCAAGGATTTTAAATTCTTGGATATATAGCTGACTAGTTTTCGCTGCAAAGACATTGAATATATACTGTTAGCCAGTGTGTCAGTGTTTGTAATTGTTAATCCTGTAGAATAAAGTGAATACTGCTCTGTACAGATCTAAATACGTGAGTTAGGTAAAATTACATTTACAATTTTATGGTGTGTCACAAACCACTCATTTTTACATACAAAAGCGGTTTGTTACTCAGTTATACTGGTAACATTTTTTACCACTATGTGGTTTGCATCGCTTCTTCCAATATATCAGTCAACACTATTATAGTTTTTTATGCTCATGTTTGTATCATGCAAAACATTTATTTTGCTTTCTCGCGTTTTGTGATTTTGCTTCGCAAATAGTTTACCGTTTCTCAAACAGATGTGTTTGTTGTTAAAAAATTCTCTCAACACATATTTCAACAACTTTTACCGGCTTTGTCAGCTTTTTCACTCCATCGCAGAGTTTCTTTACGCCTACACTTCCGAACTCACATCCACGCAGTATAAGTTCTTCCATGTTGTGAAGGCAAGGAGCGAGAGAAGCTGCTCCCCTGTTGCCGATCTTGTTGCAGGAGAGGTCGAATATCTTCAGCTGATTTGTTTACAATAAATATTATCACATTTATCAGAGTGACCAATGCTAGTAAATGAAAATAGATAAACCACAGTGACTTCGGATTACTCTTTGCTATAAATGCTACGACTTTTCATTGCCCGGATTTATTTAAAAAACCTGCATCAGATTTGCATTTTTCCGGATGCTTGTGCTTTGCCAAACATTGCTTATTTCGTTGGCTCATATTGTTGTAATATTTTCATTTTGTAAACCCGCCGAAATCGTTGCTTTGAACAAAATACACCTAAGGCGAGCGTTCGCTGTTTGTTTGTTGAAGAACAAAAATAAAATGATTCCAAACGTGCGACAAACATGAAAGGCACAATTAAGACGCTTAGCCAGTCGCGGGTCTATAGATTTGCTACACAACTTCCTCCCAGAAACGGGTGAAACACAAGTATAACGATACTTATATTTCCCACAGCACAAACATCCGCAAGATTTATATGCTTTGTGTGAATTTTTTGATTTGCTATTTTACAATTCGTAGTTTAAGTTTATGTTGTCCACAAATAAAAGACGACACAAAGACAAAATCCAATGAACTAAGCTGGCCACCAAAACTTGCGCTGTGTTTTATTTTTTGAATTTTTTAATTATCTTTATGTTTATTTTACATTGCTTTAATTTCTTTTTACCTTTGTTATTTATGCTTTCGTCATTCATATCTTAGTGTACTAATAACATGATTTGTTCCTAAATGTTTTTCTAAACTATAGTTTGCATGTTTGTTTGCTTTTTCGGACAAGTCGGTTAGTTTGGTTTGGACCTAGTGCCAGGTTTAAGTTTCAATGAAACAGGCTAGATTCGGGTCTGTAGAACAAAGTGATTAATGCTTTGTACAGATCTAAATATGTGAGTTAGGTAAAATTACATTTACATTTTTATGGTGTGTCACATACCACCCATTTTTACATACAAAAGATTTTTACGGTTCGTTACTCAATAATACTGGTGTCATTTGGTTACCACTGTGTGGCTTGCATCGCTTTTTCCAATAAATCAGTCCATACTATTACAGGCCCACTTTGAGAGTTGATCTGGTTCTGAGAAAGTAATTTTATTTACGCCATACTACAAAAAAGAGAAAGGAAGCACCTCTGTCGCGTAAACGGGCGTCGTAGTAACGTCATTTTAGCTGTGGAAATTAGTACTTCTGTTCAGAACGTGTTTTCCATCCAGATTTTCGCATAATTCACTTAATCGCACCAGTGTAGCGACTTTACTGCCGTGTTCGCTTATGCGCATCGAAACGTGCTATTTGCCGTTTTCTTTTAATCGCCATTGCCTCGTATAAAGGCAGGTTTCGCGTTGCTCTATCTCTTACACGCTACAACATAACTCGGACATGACGCCACTGCTCAATAAAGATTCGACCGCTTCACAAGAAATCTTTGTATAATGATTATGTGATGAAGTTGATTCATATGCGCAGCATCTGTTATAGCAACCATGGATTCAAGATAAAAACATGTGCTGTTTATATTTCCAATTATAGAAAAAAATGGTTAAATTGCTTTCTACTCAAATAAATATCAGTCAATCAACAGAACATTTCATTTTCAGTTTTACATCTACACAACAGATACCAGGTCGTATTCGCAAGTTAAGTAAAGTTACATTTAAACGTTTCTTCTTGTGGCGTCACATGCTAAGTCAGGTCCGCGAGTAGTTTGGTTTCAGGCCAGATGCTTTGATACATTTTCCCGTGTTTCCCGGGGATTGTAAACTAATTTAGGCTTTTATATTCCTAAATATTTGTAGTTTTTTGAAGGCCGGTCCGCGATAAAATTCCAATTTCAAAAACGGTCCGAACTGCAAAAAGGTTGCCGACCCCTGTGCTAAGTCACATACAATTACGGAATTTAGATGACCAACTGCTTATAAAGAACAGAGTTATGGCGTAAAGTTGATTGTTTAGTTTAAATTGTGTTGAGAAACAGGTCAAACTGCTTTGAGACGAAATAAATTTCATTCATTCAACATAACATTGTCTTTTCTGTTGCGTCACTTATCCCCACCAATCATATTTATTTTTATTATGTTTTTTAATTTACCGAAGTTACGCTACAATTGTTTTGATGCCAAATTCTGCTTTAAAGCGATTTGCGTTTATGTTAATATTAATTAACACCACAACAAATTTTCAATGAAGACAGAACTGCTGGGTCTTCGACCTTTTTTGTTGTGTGAATTTTTACTTTTGATTATTGTGACCACATAATCTTTACAGTTGATTTAATTGTGACGACATATTTGAATTCTGACGCAACAAAGGTATATTAGAGTGACAATCATCACTTTCAATATTTAAAAATCATTCGCACCCAAAGCAACTATTTTAAAGCGCCAGTTGTCAGTATAAAAATATCTGCAAAAAACATTTACATGGTTATAAAAATGCATTTTTTTAGATTAAACGAAGTTGAAATAACCAGGTTGCCACGTTTGTAATTGGATAAAATCTTGTATATCACTTAGATCGAAATTCAATATTTTTTACCGGCTTTGTTAGCTTTTTCACTCCATCGCAGAGTTTCTCGACACCTTTGCTTCCGATCCCACATTCATCCAGTATAAGTTGTTCTTCGATGTTGTGAAGGCAAGGACCCAGTAAAGCTGCTCCCGTGTTTCCGATCTCGTTGCCGGAGAGGTCAAGTATCTTCAGCTGATTTAATGCAACAAATATGATCATATTTATCGTAGTGACGAATGCTAGTAAATCAAAATAGACAAACCAACACAACTTCGGATTACGCCTTGCTATAAATGCTACGACTTTTCATGGACGGATTTAATTAAAACCTGCAATCAGATTTGTATTTTTTCTGATGCTTGTGTTTTGCCAAACATCGCTTATTTCGTTGGCGCATATTATATTTTTTTTCATTTGTAAACCCGCCGAAATCGTTGCTTATATACCTAAGGCGAGCGTTCCCTGTTTAATTGGTGAAGATCAAAAATAGAATGATTCCAAACGCGCGACAAACATGAAAGGCACAATTAAGACGCTTCGTAAGTAGCGGGCCTGTAGAGAAGTATAGGTTATGAACTAATAAATAAATATTACAGACTGACAGGTGTGACAAGATGGCAGATATACAAGTTGGATATGTGAATGAATTTCAATAAATATTCGTATATTGTCACCAAGACACAGATATATAGACAACACGATTCTACTTCTGCTACAGACATATAATCGACAATCGGTACACATGGCGATTCTACATATTGGCTCAAGTTGCATTAATACTTTGGTCTGTTGTGACACTTGCAAAATCGCATACGAATATTGTTATTTTCTTTCTGTATTGTGCACCCTGACTGTTTTCAGTTTTACTTTTTAGGTCATGCTTTGACTTTCAACAGTTTTGTTTTGTCTGTTTATTTGCGGACGTTATATGTTTTAATGCATTTGTTCTTGCTCTTGTGTATATCGAACTTAACAGTTTTATGTGGACAATTTCACATTTCACTTTATTTTCCACGCCCTTCTTTGTTTATATTTACCCTTATATTTATATGATATATACAGCTATGTTTACTTTTCAGCCTGTAACGACACCATTATATACCGAAACATGTTACCATCACTTTCAGCCAGCCTAACGCACAAGTAAAGTTTTTACCCGACATGCGTGCTTGGTAATGATTGGACGTTAGTCATGTGACGTTTTATTGAATTTCCTTTTATAAATGGTTTTAAACGTGGTGATATAGAGTGTAGAATTGTGCTGTTTGCAAACGTTGAAGTTACGCAGTTGTGCCTTGATTTTAATTGTTTATATTTGTGTAAGGTTGTTTACAGTTGAAACCCTGTTTGGTGTGACCATCTCACCGCTTTGTTGGCGCCAACAGTAGCCGCATTCGAATGGAAGGGCTAATAAATGTTTATTTTAGCGTTGCTGGAATGAAAATCTCTGCTTCTGTTTATGTGGTCGGATGTCGTCGAGAAGTGCATTTTTAACACTGTGTGGTTAAATACAAGTTGATGACGCGGTCCGGAAATGATGGGGCAGTGTCCTTGTTACCTAAACCATGGACTGATTCCTCAGTAGTGATCGAGAGAACCATGGAAGCGTGTTTTAACGATGTTGCAGTAAGTCGCAAGCAAATAGTGTTTGGGGAATGATGAACACCAAAAGCTTCGATTTTCCAGATGTCTTTGCAAAAACAAGAAAATGACAAAATCTAACAAGTTATTGCAAAACATCGTGCTGCGTTTGCAGTTGCGTCAGAGTATCTTGGCCGTTTTTTAACTACACTTAATATAGTTTGACTCCTATTCTGCAACACCCTTGACGAACGGCCACTTCGTCAGATACGACAGCCAAAATTTTATACAGCGCCGAAAATAGATATGCACCGAAGGACAGTGTTTAAGCGCAATACATTGGTGCTGTTTCTTGACACATGTATGATATATGCTTTAACATAATATTGTTTTGTTGTATGTTTTGTTTTAGTTCTACGCAGACGAATCCAGGTAATCCAATACTGGATAATCGCCCAATCCGTTTTATTGCATAGAGATGGTGAATCCTAAACCGTAGCTAATTAAAAAATCGACTGGTTAATCGCATACCTTTTAATAGCATAACCCGTATATTTGCATAAAAAGGATTGGCATATTGATTTTGCGAATAACTGGATTATGCCAATAACTGGAGTTGTCTGTACAGCATATGTCATAGGGACCAAAGATTTTAAATTCTTAGATATATAGCTGACTAGTTTTCGCTGCAAAAACAGTGAATATATACTGTTAGCCAGTGTGTCAGTGTTTATAATTGTCAATCTTGTAGAAAAAAGTTACTACTGCTTTGTACAGATTTAAATATATGAGTTAGGTAAAATTACAATTACATTTTCATGGTGTGTCACACACCACCCATTTTTACATACAAAAGCAGTTTGTTACTCAATAATACTGGTGTCATTTGATTACCACTGTGTGGCTTGCATTGCTTCTTCCAATAAATCGATCTATACTGTTATAGTTTTTTTATGCACATGTTTTTATTTTGCTTTGTAATTTTGCTTTGGCGCAAATAGTTTACCGTTTCTCAAACAGATATGTTTGCTGTTAAAATATTCACACAACATATATTTCAACAAACTTTACCGGCTTTGTTAGCTTTTTCACTCCATCGCAGAGTTTCTCGACGCCTTCACTTTCGATCCCACATGCAATCAGTATAAGTTGTTCCATGTTGTGAAGGCAAGGACTCAGCGAAGCTGCTTCCGTGCTGCCGATCTCGTTGAAGGAGAGGTCGAGTATCTTCAGCTTATTTTAATACAATAAATATTATCACATTTATCGTAGTGACGAATGCAAGCAAATAAAAATAGATAACACAACACTACATTTGATCAGATTACGCTTTGATATACAGTGTTGTAAATGTTGCAATTTGTTTAATCCCAAAAAAATAAACTCAACCCTGATTTAACTCAAACTAATAATTATTTTCAAACGATTCACAGTGGTGCATTTGCGTAGCAATTGTTTGATGGACGTTTCTGACAGAACATTTTTTATATCATTGCATGCAAATGTAGCGAAATTTTATTTGCTTGTTAGTTTTTGTCACTTATTGTTTTCGTTCTTTTTCGTTGTGGCACCTTCATTACGTTTTTGTGTTGTGGCACCCTCGCTGCTTCCCCTTAGGAGTGATTAGGTATGAAAGCGTTGATTGCGCCGGAATATGCCTTCCTGTTCCGCATGCCTTAAATAGGGCGTCACTAGTTGATGGTATGGCTTTTCTCTGGGCGCCGTGAAACTTAGTGATGTTGGTAATGGTATTGGTGGTGGGTTGCCACGTGCCCAGTGTAACGTCGTCGTTTTTACATTGTTTTAAATATAAGTCGCGCCCATAAGCTAGTGTGAGGGAGTATAATTGGCTTTAGTGGTGAGCCGTTATTGCAGGGTTCTGGACCTAAGCAGGTTTGGTGCATAAGATCGAGTTAGCAGGCCTGCCGAAATAATTCCGTAACAAATTGGCGAGCACGTCAGGACCCTGTCACCACAACACCGCTGTTTTAGTTTAAGAGAGAAGCCGGTTTCCGTTCGTTTTAGTTTGTTTTCGCTCATGTGTTGTATTAACGATGTTTTTTAATGTAATGATGAAATCTCCGCGTTATGGTGGAGATTTAGGTTTGCGTAATTTTACCGTGGTGCTGGCGACCTACTGTCGCGATGTTGGAGCTCCAGAAGGACACAGGACCAAGTTGTTACTTGATCTGGTTTCAGACGAGCAGTTGGCTTATTTTCGACGGGCGACGCCCTGTTCTGAAGTCAGCTATGAAGATTACAAGCGACTCGCCATGTGGGGTTGGTTGCAGACGTTTGGTGAAGGGCTTCGGGCCCATGTCGCTTCACCAAACTTGATGCCGGTGCTAGTCGACGGAAAATCCAGACGAATCGCTTCTCCTGATATATGCAAGGGGTCAGAAAATGAGTCCCATTAATTCGAAGAATCTATTCGACGAGCCGGTTGCTCTTTTTCTGCGTTTTCGCAAAGTGCATTTGGTATTTTTGTGACTGTGTGTTTTTTGGAAACACCTCTTGCGCCCATTAATAAGAGACGCATGAGTCGGAAACGCTGTGTTTGCAAACCTATGTTGTTGTGCAACAACCCCGTTATGGCCAAAAGTTTGTATTCCAGGCCGATATGATGTTTTGACTGTTGATGGCGCTGAACTGCTCTGTGTGCACTTTTAGAGCTGCTAACTGAAGTTTGCTTAATCCTACGGGAGTAGGACGAATTCAGGTTGAGGGGAATGTAGCGAATTTTTATTTTGCTAGTTTTGTCACCGTCACTTATTGTGTTCGTTGTGGCACCTTAATTACGTTTTTGTGTTCTGCCCCCCTCGCTGCTTCCCCCTTAGGAGTGATCAGGTGTGAAAGCGTTGATTGCGCCGGAATGTGCCTTACTGTTCCGCATGCCTTAAATAGGGCGTCACTAGTCGATGATATGGCTTTTCTCTGGGCGCCGTGAAACTTAGTGTTGGTGTTGGTATTGGTGGTGGGTTGCCACGTGTCCAGTGTAACGTCGTCATTTTTACATTGTTTTGAATATAAGTGACGCCCATAAGCAAAACCAGCGTGAGGAAGTATAATTGGCTTTAGTGGTGATCCGTTATTGCAGGGTTCTGGACCGGTTACGAATTAAGTAAGCAGGCTTGGTGCATAAGATCGATTTATCAGGCCTGCCAAAATATTAGGTAACAAATTGGCGAGCACGCCAGGACCCTGTCACCACAACACCGCTGTTTCAGTTTGTGAGAAAAGCCGGTTTCAGTTCGATTTAGTTTGTTTTCGTTTATGTGATGTTTTTTAATGTAATGATGAAATCTCCGCGTTATTGCCGAGATTTAGGTTTGCATAATTTTACCACGGTGCTGGCGACCTACTGTCGCGATGTTGGAGCTCCAGAAGGACACAGGACCAAGTTGTTACTTGATCTGGTGTCAGACGAGCAGCTGGCTTATTTTCGACGGTCGACGCCCTGTTCTGAAGTCAGCTACACTGTAAATGCTAAAGATGGATTTGTGTTAGGTGGATTTTTTTTCCACCCTTTTTCGTAGGTTGTATCTTTTATATGTACCTTTCCGGGCATATTTTACTCCTTTTGCCTTTACATTAAAGGTGGAATATGGTTTTTTTCCCCGTTGTGCCAGTTTCGTGGTCAACATTGTTTCTTACCGGGCGTAGCCCAACTAAATTACACTTTGTGCGTAAATTAACTTATTTGATTGTTGTTTACTGTTTTTTTATTCAGTAGTTTTGTAAAAGGCGTTGGAATAAAACGGCCGCCACCACACCAATGCTCAACTACTGCGCATGCGCGCTTGCATTTTGTAGACCAGGTTGCTGCGAAAAACACGCGTTTGAGTTTGTAGTCTGTGTGTTTATCTATGCTAATCAGGTAATGCTGTGCAGTCAGACAGTAAGAAGTTTAATCCGAAGTTTCTTAAAACAAAACGGTTTGTATATGCTGTGTTTAAATTGTCTTTGTTGACACGTTCTAATGCCCAGTGCAGCTATGCAGTGTTACTACTGAAGATTTCTAAAGTGCCGGGTTACATTACAATATTTGTTGTTTGGAATACGAAACTATGGTGTATGGAAAAACGCATATTTGTCATAAGTTGGACATTAGTATGTTACCTACTGCATTAGTTATTTTTGTTTTTTAATTTTTGGAGATGTTTTTTTCTTATGGTGGCATAGATTTACATTTTGATTGCTGCCACTACAAAATTAGTGACATATGTTTGTGATTAATGTTGTCGATGATCATCCTGTTTTTTTTAAGTGAAATTTGGTTGGTCATTTAAACGTGCTTGGTTTTTAGTTGGCAATATCTATGACCTATTTGTGAACAAACAGCTTCATGCATACTGTGTTCATTTATTATGCAAGTTTTGGCAGGTGGTAAAACTTGGCAGTGAACTTGCTGGTCCTTTTTATGCTTATACTTTACAACAGTTACATTAAATTAAAGTACCTGCATTGTTTGTAGGTTTACCACATTTGTGTTTTTCAGATATTCAGCAAAATGTCATTTACATTTCATGTGACACATAACCAAACAAAGCAACTTGTCACTGTAAAATGCCTCAATGACCTTTATGAGGAGATTGCCAATGTGTTTGGTACAAGTGATTTTAAACTTTAGTACTATGTTAAACAATATAGTGACTGGATTGATTTCGACACGCTTCAAGAAGCTCCTAACACAGGCAAACTTAAAGTAATAATTAAAGATGTGGAACAGCTTTAACATATAGAACAGGGGAATAGCTACTCTTCAACCATACCAGAATCAGACACAGTGGGATTGGTTGCAGGCGTTTGGTGAAGGGTTTCGGGCCCATGTCGCTTCACCAAACTTGATGCCGGTGCTAGTCGACGGAAAATCCATACGAATCGCTTCTCCTGATATATGCAAGGGGTCAGAAAATGAGTCCCATTAATTCGAAGAATCTATTCGACGAGCCGGTTGCTCTTTTTCTGCGTTTTCGCAAAGTGCATTTGGTATTTTTATGACTGTGGCTTTTTGGGGCACACCTCTTGCGCCCATTAATAAGCGACGCAAGAGTCGGAAACGCTGTGTTTGCAAACGTATGTTGTTGTGCAACAACCCCGTTATGGCCAAAAGTTTTTATTCCAGGCCGATATTATGTTATGACTGTTGATGGCGCTGAACTGCTCTGTGTGCACTTTTAGAGCTGCTAACTGAAGTTTGCTTAATCCTACGGGAGTAGGACGAATTCAGGTTGAGGGGAATGCACTAGCCAATGCGGCCAATCTCTCGTCACCAGCTGCACTGATGAGACCTTATAGGTCGAAACAGTGTGCACTGTCTGCAGCTTATCATTTATTGGCTCATATGCTTTAAGAATTTTCATGCTATTTCTTAAACGCCAAAGCGTTTTTTTTTAAATTGCGATTGATTAATCTTGTTTTCCGGAAATTAAGAAGTTGTCGCGGATCCCCTGAAAACGCTTGGCGGAATTCCAGGGTTCCGCGCACCCCCGGTTGAAAACCACTGGGCTAAGCGGTTGTGCAATGCAAACGCGAACAGTTAACATTATAAGGTGGTTATATGAATAAATTTTAGAAAATAATCCAATATTTTGAGACATATTGCCAACAAGACAAAAAGAAATGGACAACACGATTGTACTTCTGCTGCAGATATCTAAAAATGATTGACAACGGATACACATCTTGTGCGTTATACTTTGGTATGTTGTGACACTTGTGATGTTTGCATACGAATGTTGTTATTTTTTATACTATTGTCCACCAGCAGTTTTTGTGTAGTTTTACTTTGTTAGCTCATGCTTTGATTTTCTATAGTTTTGTTTCGTCTGTTTATTTGCGCACTTTATATATTTCACTGCATTTGTTCTTGCTCTTTGTGTAAATCGAACTTAACATTACTATTTGGACAATTTCACATTTCACTTTATTTTCCACGCCTTTTTTGTTTATATTTACCCTTATATTTATATGATATATACAACTATTGTTACTTCTCAGCCACGACTCCATTATGTTCTGAAACATGTAACCATTAACTTCAGCGTAATGCGCAAGTAAATAAAGTTTCGACCTGACATACGTGGTCGGTAATGATTGGATGATAGTCATGTGACGTTTTATTGGCTTTCCTTCCATAAAGATGTTGTGATTTTGTAACGTGAATCGGTGTTCGCTTAGTTTCGTTATTCACTGTTAAGTTCGCACCTTTGTTTTCATGCTTATTTAATATCTAGTTATTGCACTTGTTTTACACAATAATCTTATTTATCTAATAATATATGTGTATGTATGTTTCATAATGTTTGTTTCGATTGTTGTCACGAATAATTTGCATTGATGAATTTATTTTCACGTTTTTTTTTTCACTTCTTGTTTTTCCGCTTTTGTTTTCTTGTCTAACATTTTAGGATTTTTAACTTAATACTTTTTTTTGTATTTTAAGACCAGTAAAATTCGAACGCATCCCCGCTTCAGTGATTTTGCATGGCGCGTCGTGATAGGCTACTTTGCTAGAGGCGTGTGACGTAACTTTCCCTCTTGCTTTGTAAACTAGTTCTCTCCTGGCCCCGGGGATATGTGCGTTATTTTTTTGGTGTTGTTGTGCTGCGCTGTGGCCTGCTGCAACGTAACGTGATTGAAGAATACTTTTTAAAGGTTTGATTTATCATAATATATATTATTTAGTCAAATCACCGTTGTAACTTGGTTTTAGCGATAAGCCGTTAGTGCAGGGTCTTGAACCGTTTCACGAACTAGGAGGTAGCCTCGAGTATTAGAATACAATCGGGATAGTTGCGAAGGTTAAACAGCGCCACCGTATGTATCTGTCAAATAATAATTCCAGTGCTTGCAATGACTCTTATTTACATTTTAAGTTGTCGCAAACAAATTCAATCCCTCCTGTTATGTGGCAATTTCTTTTGTAAACGGAGACTTCATGCTGTAAGAATGTAACAGAAAATTATTATGCACTGACACGTGCGACAGGATGGCTTGTACATTGCGAACACAAACATTGTATATTATAAGTTGGTTATTTGGATGAATTTCAATAAATGTTCAAATATTTAAGGCGACATATTACAAGTATATACACAAAGATATGGGGAACACGATTATTCGTTCT
Source organism: Phallusia mammillata (assembly GCF_965637545.1). Lineage (NCBI taxonomy): Eukaryota > Metazoa > Chordata > Ascidiacea > Phlebobranchia > Ascidiidae > Phallusia > Phallusia mammillata. The sequence goes on from NC_137255.1 coordinate 30,605,464, forward strand.
GCTACAGACATCTGAAAATGATTGGCAACCGATACACATGGCGAATTTGCGTATTGGTTCAAGCTGCATTACAACTTTGGTTATTTCCATCACTTGTAATCGCATACGAATATTTTTCTTTTTTATTGTATTGTACACCAAGGCTGTTTTTTTGTACTTTTTTTTATTGGTTGTGCGTTGATTTTTAATAGTTTTCTGTTGTCTGATTATTACTATATTTTGGTGCATGTGTTGTTGCTTTTTGTGTATATCTAACATTATTATTTTCACAATTGCACATTTTACATTATTTTCCACGCCTTTGTTTATATTGAACCATATATGTATATGATATACACAGCCATTTTTACTTCTTAGCAAACAAAGACACCATTATATACCGAAACATGTAACCATCAATTTTATTCAGCGTGATGCAAAAGTGAATAAAGTTTCGACGCGACATGCGAGGTCAGTGTAACTAATAATAATTTGACGATAGTAACGTGGCGTTGTTTTAACTTTCGTTTGAGAGAATTTCGACAGTTTGGGCCTCGTTGTGTTTGTGTTCTTTTATGGTTGTATGCGTAGTGATATAGTGTCCAGTTGTGGAAAATTTTTTTTACAAATAAGAGATTCAAATTGTAATTGACTGAAGTTGGCTGCTACGAAAATTATGCAAAAACACATATCTTAGATTTTAAAACAACAATTTATGCACAAATCCCAGTGTTACCGGTTTCTCTCTGTGTTGAATCACGAAGGAAAGATTCTCGTAGTCAACTGGGAGGAGAGATGATTGACGAAGGTCGAGCTCATCAGGAAGTAGGGAGGCCACAGATGAAGCAATCTCCGGATCATTTGACTCATGAGCCCAGCTGCAAACCTGCATGATTTCTCCTTTACTGCTGAACTTCGGCTTGGACTGGATGAATTTCAGAAGCAAAGATTTCTTTTGCTTCCAATCTTCGAGGGAACTTTCAGGAACAACTGGCTCGAGTTGATCGAAAACCGAAGAATCGCAAATCCCGAAAACAAACTTGGAAACAACTTCCCATCTGTCGTCATTAAGTTGTTTGAGGATTTTCTCAAACTTATCGGGGGACATGATCATCATCAGGTAGAAAGCAACAAAAAACTCTTGCCAGATAAGATGAGAGAAATATCGAACTTTGTGGCCATCCAATATCGTCAGCTTGAGATTCCCGTGCTTTGTGACTGACGTGTTTGTAAATGCACCGGCTGTGGATTCCTTGATACCTGCTTTTGTGAATGCTTTTAACTTGAATACGATCTTCATCTTTAGAAATGCATCATAGGCCAACTTCGCCAGTTTGTCCAACTCACCTTCTTGGTCCCTTAAATGGTTGGTTGTGAGATATTGGCCACAAGTGAAAGCAAGGACTCGAGTGAGTGAAACAAAGTGAATATCTCCATCGTAATTCATCAAGTACACTAGTGTCAATATAAAATTGACCGGAACATAACAGTAAGCGAATACATTGCGGTTTTGCTCTAGTTTTTGTTGTACATCTTCATATCTGTCTTCACATATCTGACGTCCAAGTTCATTTTGTGATGTTGGGGTCAATCCAAGTATTTGAACAATAAACCTGGGTCGATATGAAGGATGGAGCTTGTATAGCTGAGTTGGTCGTGACGTGATAATCTTACGAGCACGTGGAAGCAAGTTTCCTCCCGCCAAATGCTTCAGGTAGTTTTCCGCCCTGGATTTCGAATATAGTTGGGGTTCGGGAACTTTAGTGGAGAATGATTTAAAAGCTGCCTCGTCACATCCGTCGAAAATCATCACAACATTTGGATCATTGCAAATGGCTTTTAGAATGCTTTTTTCTTGTTCCAAAGTGTAATCTTGTTGAATCGACATGGTGGAGAGAAGGAACTCAAAAAGTGTCATCTTTTTTTTAAAATCGATGTGCCTGACCACAATGTAAAAGAAGAAGGAAGTTTCTCCGAACAACTCTCCTCTTAAACCTTGCATGGCCCACTTTTTGGCTGAGGTCGTCTTTCCTATTCCAGCTTGTCCGACCACACCGACCACGTTTCCATGTTTTTCCACGTAATCTTCTTTGGCTTTTGCTTCATCCGGTTTGAATTTCCATTCCGCTTCTTGTTGCGCTGTTTCTTTTGCACGAACAAACATTTCTTCACCAGTGATCCCACTTTGTGGTATGTTGTAAACCTTTGCAAGCTCCTTTCTGCTGCGATAATGTCCTTCTGCTTGAAACTCATTATCAATTCGCTGTGGTTTGTCTACTATGGCAAGGTTGACAGGTGTTATTTTCCGTTCAGCAATATCAGCTAGAGACGATTCTTCACTGGCGATTTCTTGTGCTCTTTGTTTGAGCAACGACATCAATTCTAAAAAAGAATTAAAATACTCATGTTTTCCGTGGTACTTCGTTGATGTTGAAGGTTTATGTTCAGAAAACCTCTGCCTTTGTGCCGATGATGTAGATGTATCGGGGAGATTGGATGTAGTTTTTTCATCTAAGAATTGTGGAGCAGGCAACTGAGACAAGCAGTGAGCTTGTTCGGGTGAGGGGGACGTAGTAGGGAGTTCAGGTACAGTTTCCTCATCTAAATGGTGTTGAGCAAGCCACTGAGACGAGCAGTGAGCTTGTTCGTATGTCTGATACACTGTTACATGTTGTGTGAAGTGTTGTTGATAGACTGGAGCGTTGTAAACTGATCCAGTTGTGTGGATGTTTGTGTCTCCAATCTGAGGTGCTTGTTCGCTTTCCTGCACAAAAAGAAGATTTGAAGAAGAATACGGTATGATATTGTGTAATACTTACCAAGTTGAAAACCAAATTCCTGCCCTGCACATCAACCGGCAAAGGATGGCCTGAGCTTGATTGAGGTATCATAGCCCTGGATTCTTCCGTTGCGCTGTGCTGAGGTACAACGTCACCCTGTCTTTGGACCGTGTTTGATTGGGGATCAGCATCATCTAGTTGTTGGATCAAGCGAGGTTGGGGTTCAACCGTACCCGGGTCGTCCATTGTAAAGAACTAGGTTGTTTTTCACGTGATTGTAACAAGGTTTGCGTTGGCCTTCTGTTTGTTTTATTTCTTCCACGTCACAAGTTTTCTTTCAGTATGACTGGAGCTTAACAATTTCCAAAATATTGGACCAAAACTACATCAGTTGTTGAAACGCAACATGTCTATTTTCAAAGTAAAAATGTTGTTGTTACAACAATGTGGTCCTATACCTACAAAAAGAAAGTAAAGTTACAAACCAAGGTATCTAAAAGTTATAAAGTCATTAAGGCTGTAATACAACACGAACCTTCATCAAAATGCAAAAAGTACAGAGTTGTGCAACTGTGAGGGAGAGAAAACAAAATTGTGAATAACTAACTGATAAATATAAAAATAAACCAGTGGTCCTCAAGATAATACACTTCAAGAAAAATGAAACGGTACACGCGGGCTTTTGCTTCCCGACTAAGCGGATGTGCGTGAGCTCGCGTCTCGATAGCAAGTCGCAATAAAACAAAATGGCGGAAACACAGCAATAAATACAATGACGAAATGACCATACACAATCAAATACAAGTAGGTCACTAATAGGAACCAGAAAATTAGAAAGGCAGACGCGCGCTTGTGTTCGGGAGATTTGCGTGAGTTCGCGTTTCGGTAGCTGGTAGTAAAGAAACAAAATGGCGACATAATAAACTTAGGACAAAGTCCCTCATTGGCGGACGGTCGGCCAATCAGGAGGCTAGAAGTCTCAAGCGGGATCGTATAATAAACTGGACACAACTAGGAAGAAAACTGAAATAATAGGAGAAGTCTCCGATTCTAAATTTAGGGTCGTTAGGCCGGTTCCTCAGTTCGGAGGTGTTCACTTCAAAGAACCGCTTGCCATCTAGGACGCCCCGTCCTTTAGCTTCTCGGCTTTCTTGATGGTGCCGAGCCTCGCAGGTAGTTGCGCACATCATCAACTGAAAACCTGGTGGAGTTTCTTGATAACAATTACCAACGTCCACTCCTTAAATCGACAGACCTCACAGTTTTCAGTTAGGTGAACAGTTCTTGACCCATCTCACGGGTTCGGCAAGTGAAGTCCGTGTGAGCCCTCTTCGTTCTACGATCCCTGCCGGGTTGCGGACAGAAAAGTGTATCTGGTTGAGCATTTTATAGATAAAGTGTCGCGTCTTCTTCAGTGGACACTTCGCGAGAACCTCGGTGTCATGATGGAATGGAGTAATCCTGCGTTGGAGGCCTAGGTTAAGGACTTTGTTTCATGCAGAAAGGGCTGATCGGTGATCGGTACATGCTGGTGCGTTTTCGTGCACACCTACATCCGGCATCAAGTATAAGATGAGATTGGGTTCAAAATCATCTGGTTTTTGGGTCAAGTTAGGTTGGGGTTCAGTACTATCTGGTTCTTGGTGGGTCAAGCTAGACTGAGGTTTAACATCAGCTGTTCTTTTAGTCATGCTGGGTTGGGGTTTAGCATCATCTGGTCCTTGGGTTAAACTGGATTGGGGTTCAGAATTATCTGGTCAAGCTGGATTGGAACTGGGTTCTTCGAGACAGGTTGGACTTGGTTGCTTTGTTATCACTTTTGCGGGATGAATTAATCTTTTTTAGATAGTTTATTGCCCATCCGTTAACTAAATTCTATTTTGACCTCTTATCTTTGCGTTAAACTGTTTTGTTTTGTAACATTCACACAGTTCTGTCCTTCCTTCGTTTGTTTGTTGTTGTCAAAAACATTTAAAAATACATCACGAGTCTTAAATACAATGAATTACAATCAGGGTCAGATTTTTAACGCAAAACTATTATTACAGCAATGTGGCCCTACATCTCCAAAAGAGGAAAAAACATGAAAGCAAAAAGTTATGAAACCAACTAATTACAACATGAACCATAATCTAAATGCACAAGTGAAGAAATTGAACAATCTGGACTAATCTTAACAATAAACTTCTTATTTGAAAACATTCAAACGTGCAAACAGGTTGTTCAATCCAAGTTGTTAACAGCCTGTTTATCTGAACACATTTGACTCATGTGCCTATGGTCTTATCAAACAATACAACAAGTATATTGGTAGGAAATGAAAAAACCTTCACTAAACCACTTTGTGTTTCAACAAAGAAATTCGGGCCGAAACTTCGGCAAAGCGGCATATTCGGCTGTGTTTTAGCCATCCTAACATCGGTGCATCACTAGTTACAACTGAGATGCAAGTCTATGCGATGATCTGTGACTGGCGACCACACCAGGCAGCAAACACAAACAAAGCGACAAACGCTGGGTAAAATGGTAAACTAACCCAGAAAGCTTATGGAAAGCAAGAAACCGCCAAACACATAGTAAACCTCGCATTAGTTCAACATCCAAACTTATCACATTAAACAATCATAATCTTGAATCAAAAAACTTAATTCTCAAATTTTTTTGCTGCAACGACAGTAACAAAGACCCCACAGATGTCGTACACATCTGTGGGACAAATATCATGAACAAGTTTCGTTTCACACCTAGAATGTTAAATCTTCTATGAAACAAATAACATTTCGATTTAACGGTTATACTAAAGTATTTCAGTTACGAAATTGTTACATAAACAACAGGGTTTTTTAAGGTGATTTAATCAAATACGTTACTGCGTCATACAAATTGTCACATGCAATCTGTTTTATTACTAATTTTTAATACTAATGCTTATTATTCTTAATGTACTCAAACTGTTCGATAAACTATTTAGAATAAAGACAGGCACCAAAGTAAAATAAACACAACTTACCACTCGCTTCTAAATATTCCCTCTTTAAACGCAATAGCATTACCACAAAAGCTCACCACTCATCTTCTTGCGAAACTGGAGCATGGATAAGTAGAAGGGCAGATCAGGTATTGCTGGCGCACCTAGTAAGCGCATGTAATGTCCTGTCAACAAATATATTTAAGATTAGGATTGCTTGTCATTAGTTTAGGTTTATTAACGAATTGCCATAAGCATCCAGTTGACAAACGCAAGTGTAATTAAGGTTTCACAGTTTTGCCATAAAATAATACTGTGGTCAAAAACATCAATCTCAGTTCATCACCCACCACGCTTTGAAATAGGAGGGAACTTTAAGCATTTTTGGCAAGTTCTAAATGCTTTTGCCAAACGACGCAGTTAAGTGCCACGCGCTTCGAGCAAGTTTGCCGAAAGTTTTGATTTCTGACATGAAACAAGCCAAAGGCAATAACTTGTACAGGGGTAATTATAAACACTTGAAGACATTTAAGTTCAATGTTAACCAACCATTTTTTGAACCTAGCTTCGATATGGACATAATTGATAAATTGCGTAATGAGTTTCAAAACGTTGGTAAGAACAGGCAGAATTCAAACCAGTGTGCTTTTAACATGGAAAAACGTTTTACAAATCATTGGGAGGAGTATCACCTCAAATCGGACACACATCTTCAGAGATTAGTTGCATGTGATGTGCAACAAGCTCGAGATGTCGTGTGTGCCGAAAGTAGACGAGTCGTGTCAAGGAGGAAAGACTCCACCTCTTCCACATCCAGGCCATCAAAAACGGCCTGCACCTCGGAGGGCACCGGACAGGAGTTCTACAACACTCAACACCACGAAGACAAGAGTGCTGCATCTCGAGTGCAGTTAAGCCTCGTGGTTCCCGTGGTGTTGAGGTGAGCGCTTATGAGGTTAAACCTCGTGGTCCCCGTTGTGTTGAGGTGGGTGACCATTAGATGCATCCTTCTAGTCCCAGTTGTTGCGGTGGGGGCACCCAAATTGTATCGCTTTGGTACCCGTGTTGCATAAGCGCTCACCGCACAGCGCAACAACTAGAATGATGCATCTCAAGAGCAACCACACTCAACACAAAGGGGGGCAGAGTGATGCATCTCAAGTGCAGCCACACTCAACACAATAGAGGCCAGAGTGATGCATCTCAAGTGCAGCCACACTCAACACAAAGGGGGACAGAGTGATACATCTCAAGTGCAGCCACACTCAACACAAATGAGGCCAGAGTGATGTATCTCAAGTGCAGCCACACTCAACACAATAGAGGCCAGAGTGATGCATCTCAAGTGCAGCCACACTCAACACCAAGGAAGCCAGAGTAATGCATCTCAAGTGCAGCCACACTCAACACAATAGAGGCCAGAGTGATGCATCTCAAGTGCAGCCACACTCAACACCAAGGAAGCCAGAATAATGCATCTCAAGTGCAGCCACACTCAACACAAAGGAGGCCAGAGTGATGCATCTCAAGTGAAGCCACACTCAACACAAAGGAAGCCAGAGTAATGCATCTCAAGTGCCGCCACACTCAACACAAAGTGGGACAGAGTGATACATCGTACCCCGACTTTCACACCACGGTAACCACATTAATACATTTCAGGTGCGCAAACCCCAACACCACGGAACCAGATCAAGGACACAAGGTCGCATCTCTGGTGCCAAGACCCAAGTTTCAGTCGGTTGCTGCTTGTTATATAAACTATGTGAGCGCCCGCCTAAACAACGCAGGGACCGGAAGGCTGAATCTCATCAGCGCCCACATCAATAACACGGGGACCAGAAGGTTGCATCTCATCAGCGTTCACCACAAAAACACGGGAACCAGATGATTGTACATCATCAGCGCCCACCTCAACAACAAGGGGACCAGAAGGCTGCATCTCATCAGCGTTAACTTCAACAACACGGGGACCAGAAAGCTGAACCTCACCAGCGCCCACCTAAATAGTACGTGGACAGGAAGTCTGAACTTCAAGAGCGCCTTCCTCAATAACACGGGAACCAGAAGGCTGCATCTCATCAGCGCCAATTTTAACAACAAGGGGACCAGAAGGGTGCGCCTTATCAGCCACTTCTTCCTGCCCATCCTAACAACACGATGATCAGAAGGCTGCATCTCATAAGACTCATATACACCAACCTTAACAACACTAAATGCTGCATCTCATGAGCGCCCACCTTAACAACACGGAACCAAAAAGCTGCATCTCATGAGCGCCCACTTCTCCAACATTGGACCAGAAGGTTGTAACACATAAGCGCCCACCTCAACACAACGAGGACTAAAAATCTGCATCTCATGAGCGTCCACCTCAACAACAGGGGACCAGAAGGTTGTGCCACATAAGCGCCCACTCTAACCCCACAGGGACCAGAAGGATGTATCTCATGAGCCCCCATATCAAAAACATGGGGACAAAAAAGCTGCATCGCATGAACGCCCACCCCAACAACACGCGGACCACAATGCTGCTTCTCATGAACGCTCTCCTCAATATCACGAGGACCAGAAAGCTGCATCTCATGAACGCCCACCTCAACGCCCTAGGAACCAGACGCCTCCACCTAGTGAGCGCCCTCTTCAACAACACGGGGATAAGAAGGCTATATCTTATGAAGGCCCACCTGAACGCCCTGGGGGCCAGACGGCTGCAACTCATGAGCGCCCACCTCAACAAAAATGGGACCAGAAGGCTGCATCTCATAAGCGCCAACCTGAAAAACATGGGGTCCTGAAGTCTGCATCTCATGAGCGTCCACCTCAACATCATAGGGACCAGAAGGCTGCACCTCATGAGCGCCTTCCTTAACATCATCAGGACCAGAAGTCTGCATCTCATCAGCGACCCCAACAACACCACAGGGACCAGAATGCTGCACCTCATGAGAGCCCTCTTTGACAACATGGGGACCAGAAGGCAGCATCCCATGAGCGATCACCTAAAAGTCCTAGGGACCAAAAGGATGCATCTCATGAGCGCTCTCGTCAACATCACGGGAACCAGAAGGTTGTATCTCTTAAATGCTCACCGCAACACAACGGGGACCAGAAATCTGTACCTCATGAACTCTCATCTCAACGCCCTAGGAACAAGAAGACTGCACCTCATTAGCGCCTCCTTAACAACGCGGGGACCAGAAGGCTGCATCTCATTAACGCCTACATTGTCAATATGGGGACCAGAAGACTGCATCTCATTAACGCCTACATTGTCAATATGGGGACCAGAAGACTGCATCTCATAAGCGTCCACCTCAAAACACCGTAACCAAAAGGCTGCATGACATGGGCTCCCACCTCAACGCCCTAGGGACCAGACGGCAGCACCTCATCAGCGCCCATCTCAACGCCACAAAGAACAGAAGGCTGCACTTAATGAGCGCCCACCTCAACAACACAAAGACCAGAAAGCTCCATTTTATGTACGCCCACTTCAACAACATGGGAACAGAAGGCTGGACCACATAAGCGCCTACCTCAACACAAAAAGAACCAGAAATCTGCATCTCATGACCTCAACAACGCGGGGACTAGAATTCTGCATCTCATGGACGCTTTCCTCAACATTACGAGGACCAGAAAGCTGAATCTCATAAAGCCCACCTCAACGCCCTAGGGGCCAGACGGCTGCACCTCATGAGCGCCCACCTTAATAAAATGAGACCAAAAGGCTGCATCTAATAAGCACCAACCTCAACACAACGGGGACCACAAATCTGTACCTCATGAGCGCCCACTTAAACATCCGGGGACCAGAAGTCTGCCCAACATGAGCGCCCTCCTCAATGTCATGGTGACCAGAATTCTGCGTCTCATCAGCGACCACCTCAACACCACATGACCAGAATGCTGCACCCTACGAGCGACCTCATCAACATCACGGAGACCAGAAAGCTGTATTTCTTGAACGCCCACCTCAACACAACGGGGATCAGAAAGCTGTACCTCATGAGCGCTCACCTCAACATCCGGGGACCAGAAGTCTGCATCTCATCAGCGACCACCTCAACAACACGAGGACCAGAAGGAAGAATCAAATTAGCGCCAACCCCAAAAAGATGATGGATTGCACTGGCTAATTAAAATCTTAAAAATCAAAACTTTTCTTACAAAAAAACATAAACAGTGCAGATACCCTTCTAACTTGTAAGCCACAAGGAAAAAAAATTAATCAAATTTAAACTTTTCAAGAATGACAATAAGGTTTCATTAGCAACGAAATTTATAACTTTTATGACCTCATAACCTCTTCGTGCTTCGCTTCCGGCGTTTGTCTCATCTCGTATGCCACCAGGTGTCACACTAGAGCAAACGTAGACTGCGAAGTGCAACTTGCGAACAATTGCGGTCTGATAAAAAGTGTTACTGAACGTATCACCCCAAAAATGAAATTCTGTGTGGAATATAGAGCAATATAAGCAAAGCAATAAAATTTTTGCGAAACTTCGCTTGCTTTGCAGAAGCTCAAATGTTACTTTTGTAGCAAATTACACCAAAAAAAGTTGCTTTAATCCAACTAAATGCGGTAAATACATTTTTGTTGTTTGTTTTTTGAACGTATTGACACAAAGCTCACCCCTCTTGTGATCGACCAATCTAATACAACTGGAGCATGGAGATGTGGAAGGGCGTATCAGATCTTGCTGTCGCACTTGGCAAGTGCAGGTAATGTCCTGTCAACAAAAATAAGTGGTTAGGAACTTGTGTTGGAATGTCGGTTGTGGAAAGTCATTAGGAGAAACCCGCAAGTGAATCGTTACTAGTTGCAAGATAATGCAGACATTCAACAGAAAAACAACAAATTCTACCAATTGCATGACAACACTAAACACCGACATATAACATGTAGAGTTTTTCTGTCAGGTGCGTTACATTACTGGTTGAACGCAAAAGGATATGGCGAAGTGGAGTTTAAGATAGGGCGTGTGCAATCCCACCAAAGGTTAGATTTTTGTAGCCTGTTCCTTGCCATATATTAGAATGCTTGGTGACCGGCTGATTCAGTATAACGCCTTCAATAGGCCAGCAGTACTATGATTTTTTCACATCGCTACTTCTTGTGCGTATTTTATACAGTGATTGTTTTCTGCAACTAAACTCATGAGTCCCAAAGCATGTGCTTGAGCAAGCGGAAATGGCAACAAGTTTTCTGAATTAAATCAATGCCAATCATTTTGCACTGGTAATTAATAATTCCAAAAATCGAAACGTTTCACACAAACAAAAACCAAAGCAGTTTCTTCAAACTACAAATCCACAAGAAAAAAATACTTTTTTCTGCATTTCAACAATGGCAATCAAGGTTGCTTTAGCGGCGATATTAAACAATAAAAGCTTGTTATAGTCACGTATTTGACAAAACCTCAACATTTTGTCACGAACAGTTACGAAGTAAAAAACTAGCGTTGTGGCACGGTTGCATAAAATCTCTCTATACTAAAACTCTTAGGTCTTATTGGCGTATATGAGGTGTTAACCAGCAGTAAAACGTGTTTGCAACGGTCTGTTGCGAAATAAACGAAACAGGTATGTCATTAACATCAGTACCTCAACACAGTATGTCTCCATTCGAGTGCTTCGCTTCGAGCCTTCGTCTCATCTCGAATGCCGCCAGGTGTCTCACCACAGCAAATATTGACTGCGAAGTTCCTGGGATCGTCCAAATGGCCCCGAAATGACGGTCTGCACAAACATAGTGTTAGTTACTGAAAGTACCACCGCAAAATATAGAACCCTAGATGAAATATAGAAGAATATAAGCAAGGCAATGAAACATTTTCGAATCCTCGCATTTTTTGCAGTTGCTGAAATGTTGCTTGCCACAAAAAGCGGAAAAAGCATTTTCTTGTTTGTGTTTCAAAAGAATTAACACAAAGCTCACGTCTCTTGGGCTCGACCAATCAATTCCAACTGGACCATGGAGAAGTAGAAGGGCAGATCAGGTCTTGCTGTCGCACTTGGTAAGCGCAGGTAACGTCCTGCCAACAAATATAAGTGGTTAGAAACGTGTGTGTTGGAATGTCGGTTGTGTAAAGTCATGCCTGAAACCCGCAAGTGACCGTTACCTGTTGCGGTTTGGCGGGTGCAAAATAATGCAGACAGACGCACAACATCAAATGACAAATTGTATGACAAAGTAATTAAAAATCTCAATAATCGAAACGTTTGACACAGAAAAAACAGGTGTTTTAGATATTAATCTAACTACAAAGCCACAAGAAAAAAATATATTATTCTGCATTTCAACAATGACAATTATTATGGCAATAAAGTTGCTTTAGCAGCGATATTTATCACTAAAAGCTTGTTTAAGTATCGTCTTTTACAAAACCCTGGCATCTTGTCACTAACAGTTACCAAATAAAAAGCTGCGTTGTGGCACGGCTACATCAAATCTCCCTAAGCCAAACATCGTAATATCTCTCTAACCTAAAATGTTAAACCTAGTTGGCCTGTGTGAGGTGCTGACCAGCAGTTAAGCTTGTTTGCACCGGTCTGTTGCGAAATAGACGAAATAGTTTTGCCATTACCATCAGTACCTCAACACTCTGTCCTTCATCCAACACAGTGCGACTGCATTCGAGTGCTTCGCTTCCGGCGTTTGTCTCATCTCGTATGCCACCAGGTGTCACACTAGAGCAAACGTAGACTGCGAAGTGCAACTAGCGAAAAATTGCGGTCTGATAAAAAGTGTTACTGAACGTATCACCCCAAAAATGAAATTCTGTGTGGAATATAGGGCAATATAAGCAAAGCAATAAAATTTTTGCGATACTTCGCTTGCTTTGCAGAAGCTCAAATGTTACTTTTGTAGCAAATTACACCAAAAAAAGTTGCTTTAATCCAACTAAATGCGGTAAATACATTTTTGTTGTTTGTGTTTTGAACGTATTGACACAAAGCTCACCCCTCTAGTAATCGACCAATCTAATACAACTGAAGCATGGAGAAGTAGAAGGGCAGATCAGGCCTTGCTGTCGCACTTGGCAAGTGCAGGTAATGTCCTGTCAACAAATATAAGTGGTTAGAAACGTGTATTTGAATGTCGGTTGTGTAAAGTCATCCCGGAAACCCATATGAACGTTACCAGTTGCCTATTGGCGGTTGCAAGATAATGCTGACGTCCAACAGAAAAATGACAAATTGTACAAATTGCATGACAACGCCAAACACGGACATATAACATTACATGTAGAGTTATTGTGTCTGGATCCTGGTTGAAAGGGAAGGACATTGCGAAGTGAAGTTTAAGATACGGCGTGTGCAATCCCACCACAGGTTAGATTTTTCTAGCCTATGCCTTGCCATATGTGGAAATGCTTGGTGATCGGCTGATTCGGTTCAACGCCTTCAATAAGCCTGCAGTTCAACGGTTTATTCACATCGCTACTTTCCCTTTGCTGATTTTATACTGTGATTGTTTGCTGGGAATAGCACCCATGTGTACCCAAGCATGTGCTTGTGCAAATTTGTAACGGTTCTGATCGGATTTGAAACGGAAGTGGCAACAAGTTTTTTGAATTGCAATCATTCCATTAATTTTGCATTGGTAATTGAAAATCCCAAAAATCAAAACTTTTCACACACAAAAACCTGTAGATTAAGATATAACTACAAAGCCACGAGGAAAAAAAACGTAATCAATAACATTTCAACAATGACAATCATTATAACAATAATATTGCTTTACAAGCGATATTTATCACTAACGGTTACCAAGTAAAAAAGCTGCGTTGTGGCACGGCTGCATAAAATCTCTCTAACCTAAAATGTTAAACCTAGTTGGCGTGTGTGAGGTGTTAACCAGCAGTTTTTGGAACGGTCTGTTGCGGTCTCTTTTTCTCCAAATAGTTATTCCATCAACATCAGTACCTCAATACTTTGTCCTTCATCCAACACAGTGCGTCTGCATTCGAGTGTTCGCTTCCGGCCTTTCTCACATCTCGTATGCCGCCAGGTGTCACACCAGAGCAATCATAGACTGCGAAGTTCCTAAGATCGTCGAACTAGCCCCGAAACTGCGGTCTGCACAAAAACAGTGTTAGTTACTGAACGTATCACCCCAAAATGCGGAACGCTACATGGAATATAGAGCAATAAAACTTTCGGGGTACCTCGCGGTCGCTTTTCTATCAAGTTGAACCCCAAAACAAATTTGCTTCAATGTCACAAAAAAGTTTAAAAACGTTTTTAATGTTTGTGTTTTAAACGTAAGATGATCATAAATTCATCAGCCCTTAAGTGCAAAATAATGCAGACGCCCAACAGAAAAATGACAAATTGTTCACATTGTATGACAAAACTAATGTAGAATTATTCTTTCTGTCGCATTACAAAAAAAAAACAAGGCATACTGGTTAAACGGGAAGGATATTGCCACGCGAAGTTTGAGGCGTGTGTAATCCCACCGCAGGATAGATTTTTTTAGCCTTTGCCTTGCCATAACTTATGTGGGGTGCTTGGTAATCAGCTGATTCGGTATAACGCCTATAATAAGTCTGCGTTATTATAACGTTTTCACATCGTTACGTCTTTCGCGCATTTTAAAACTGTGATTGTCCCTAAGCTTGTGCTTGTTCAAATTTGTAACGATATGCGGAACGCAACATGGAATATATGTGAGTGCAAGACAATACAGACGGCCAACAGACCTTCTATGACAGTGCGATGGCCTAACCGTCAACAAATCTAGCGACCTTTCGTCGTGGTTTCAGTGGCACGTTGTTATTTTGTTTGGCAAAATTGACAAAAGACGACATGCTCAAAATATTGCCTGTATATTTAAAACAAGCCTCATATAACTAAGCTTGCTTTATTATTAAGATAATGGGACAGTATACTTGAAAAAAGATGTTTTTGCACGTTGGTATAGTTATAAATTTGCCAGAGGAGCGTTGTAATGTACATGTAAACCATAAACCCAAACTCGGAAACAAGTGTTGTTTCTTTGTAAACAAATAGACTTGCCAAACACGGTTTATTTTGACTTTTCTCGGACATATTCTCGGACATATAATATAAATAAGAATCGTGTGCACGTGTTCATCTTCCACGCACGTGTTACTGAGATTTTTGGAAGTTTGTCCGAGCAGTTGAGAAGTGATATCAACTTTGCCAAACCCAAAAACTCTGCAAGCAACTATTGATCAAATACCGAGATTGCCTTCCTATTTCGTCACCCTAGCAATAAAGTGGCCCACAAACCAACAAACACATAATGGAGATCAAGTAGTGAAACCTAAAATAACCAAATAAAATGAAAACAGTAAACCACCTGCTTCTTCAAGACAGCTTTTCAGACAAGTTGTAAATTAAGCTAACGTGTGATGATTATCCGAATGAAGGCGCTGTGCACACCAGACGCGGTTGACGGTTGCCGCTAGCGATGCAGGCGCCAAACCAATCCGCAAAAGGTACCTTATTTTTCTACGTATTTTGCATCAAAAAAGTTTCTGCCAGCACATAAGTGTAATTGTAAATTGGTTGCGGTTTGGAAAGAACTGAATGATTGATAATTTCTTTACTAATTAGGAAATCAGCTTTCATTATTCACAAATTCCGCCATAAACACCACATGTGGTAGCCACGCGAGCCAAATGTCCGGTTTCAGTAAAAGTTTGTTTTGTTTGGCAACACCATAGAAATGCGTTTCTCATTTGAAGTGCCCTTGAACGGAAAAAATATAACTGTATTTTGGTCACCAAAAATGGGAACGCTATTAATGAATAAATTACGGCATTTTTCCGTTTCAGGAGGAACCAGTGATGAAAAACGTCATTATATTTTTCATCTTGTATTGTTTGCTGTCAACTTGAAAACCGCTTTTGGCAGCCCAATAACATAACTATTACGCTTATCACAGTGGCATATCGGACTGCCATAGCCGAAGAAAATGAAATGTATTCAAACTATAGTTACAGGCGGTTTCCTATAATTTCCGGTGCTGCCAAATGCATCACTAGTGAAAGTAGATTAATACAATTTGAGTTGGGTCGTATATATGCATCATGTTGAAATGTCAAACTATTAATGAGAGTTCAGTCACACACATTTACACCACAGCAAGATAACAGAAAAACAAGCATCCGTCTCTAGCACGTATTTATGAGACACACACGCACACTTACACCACTGAACTGCGCTTTTCAAGCCTTTCATCCCCGAGTTTGTGCCAACAAGCACCTAGATTCCTCAAGGCTTGTTACAAATTGTTGTTATCTGAGCGATTGCGAAATCCAATAAGTCACAGTTACCATCCGAAAATTGTGCCGAAAAACACAAAATGCGTCGTTGCAACGTTCCAATGACCACGATCTGTCAAACACTAATCTTACGCAATATTTATAGGGTTGGTTTCTTGTAGCAAACTTAAAAACGTTGAGGTTCAGTGAAATGGATATAAATTCTGGCACATTTTGGCAATACTAGTAATAAAATCAAACACAAACAGTACGCATTCCCTCAATGTATAACAATACCTTTTGCAATCACCAAAAAACGACATGACAAAACTAAACACGGACTTATAACATTACATATAGAGTTAGTTGTGGCTCCTGGTTACTATGGTTTGTCCAAATATTTACTGGAAACCGAAGAAAGTTCAACAGCACACATAAGTACTCAAGTTAAACAAAAACTTACTTCGCATCTTTTCTTCTCCACGATTCCTTCACTCAACCAAGTTCGCGCTTCTTTAGTCGACATCAAGCATTTGCAGCCAAATTTATAGGAAACTGCAAACCGCCATTTTGTTTCTCGCGCCACGACTGAGAGCTGAACGTTGCCTTTTTTCCCACCTCAGTGAAGAATTGAAAACACGTTTTCCTCCACGACGGTGCTACAATTCCTGTTTAAAAAGTTATTACTAATTGTAGAGAACAACTTGTTTAACACGTTGAATGCCAGATGTAAAATACGAAATGAAACAAGGTTGTTACTCGATGCCTGGAAGTGCCTTGTCACCGCTTTGTTTTCTCATAAATTATTTTAGGCATAAAACATATTTCAAGTTCTTCATAACTCTAATTTGAGCCTCTGAACATGGTGGCATTTATCGTGTATATGTTAGAAAGTTTAAGCTTGACCGCGGGACGCTTTCGAACAAGAAGGCAAACAAAGCAAATCATCGGATTTAAGTGTTTCGTTTATGTGCTGATTTGCTTGGTTAAGTCCATTTTCCACATAAATTGACATGGTGTCTCTCAACCTACCAAACCACATTGCCAACTATAGTGATTGTATTCCCTTATTCGTACTGTGAAGCGCTACATGAAAAGGCGATAGGGCGTGTGGTAAGCCTACGTGTTAACAATTTTTATCAAAACGAAAGATCTCATTAAAACACAACAATCAAGTAATAAGTTTCGTATGTGTTGCCCACATCTGTATTAGGAACCTGGAATACATGCAAATTTTCGCCCTCTAAATTGTAATTAATTGAGTCGGATTTGGTGATAAAGCAATTCCATAAAAGCAACATAGCGCCTAAGAAAGTTTTATGTCTGCAATAGTTAACCACCACAGCTTTGAACACCACAGGCATAACGCCAAACACATTCTTTCATTCAGGTTGATCAAGGAAGTTGGTCTGAAGAATGCAACTCGGTGCCACGATACGTCACTATCGCTAGAAAACACAGCGACACTTTATGGTGAGTTTTCACGCTAAATCATGTCACATTATTTCACGAATCTGATGAAAGCAGCAGCGTTTGACTCGTAAGTTTGGAACTCGGTTTTGTGTTGTAAAAACAGCATACATGAAACCAGTGTTTTTTTAAGGTGTTTTGAGGGACCGTTTCAAATTTCTCAGGGGTTTCCCAAAATTTGGACTTGTTTTTTTTGGTATTTAAATGAAAGACTTGCGGTCTCTTAAAACTACTTAGCGGTCACCCAAACCAAACCCTAAAAAACCCTGCATGAAACACCTAGCGCCTATTGCAAAAATAAAATCACACTTACACATTACAAACATAATTGCGCCACCCGGACAATTTAACTTTTATTTGTTTACTATCGAAACAGATTTACATGCGTGGTGATGTAAGCGCAAACTTTTCAGCTGTGAAACATGAAAGTAACGTATTGTATTGTGTTAATTCGGTAATGGCGCCTTCAATGGACCTGACGCATTGTGATTGAACTATTGTATTGTATTAATTTAAAAACATGGACATAAAAATGGTTCATAACAGTACAGAAACACTACACTAGTGCCACAGAATCGAAAAACAGCTGCAAAAACCTTGTGGTTAATATTACGCTAAATTGGAGACAAGATAAATTGGAGACAACAACAAAACACGCAGCAGCCGCACCCTTAAGACTATTTACAAATAACACGTGGCAGAGAATTTAGGGATCTCGTTGGAGAAGCGAGGGGCGCAAAACGCGATTGGGTGTGACAACGTAGGTGGTGTATAGATATTCAGTTTTACTGTTATTTGTGGTTACTAAATAAGCGCATCAGATAATTTCCCTCTTTAGAAACACACTTGCCATCCAGCAAGCCTAAAACCTGTCTGCCTTAAGTTAACTTCCTTAAAAACTTTCCACTGTAGACATACCTAATTAATCGAAGCCACGAATTTTCTATCAGGAAACGCGTCATCTCTATCAATCGAGAACGCGTAGTGAGTCGGCGATTGTTTGGGAATTCGCAAACTTTTGATGTGGAGCCATGAATCGATTTCAGCCAAGTAGACCTGATATATTAATAGACGGAGTTTCCCTGCGTGCTGAAAAGCAATGCATTATTTCAAAATTACCAAAACAACAATATGAGTCAAAACGTAGCGTGGCATGAAAGCTTAACGTTTATTTATCCTCGAAGCAATAGCTAATAACTTTACATTGATCTGAAGGCTAACCTGAACCCGAATTATAAAGAAAATACAAGGGGATATGCCTTTCCCATCGAAATAGTAAATATACGACACAACTGACCCCGAGTGTAAAGTCAGGCCCTAAACAAGCTCAAACTCGGCCCAAACCCGAAAAGTCGCGCAAAGTTTTAACCCAGGTGGCATAAATCAGGCTCAAAAGGATGACGTCACCAAACCCAAAAAACGGTAATGTAGTTAGAACATTATACACGGATCTGTTCATAAGTTGATTGAGAGAAATAACGGCCTAAATAGACTTTAGCATGTCGCATATTAGTCTATTTGGGCCGTTTTTGCACTCATTAAGATGTAGTTACCTCTGAAAAATGTCAAACTACCTATTTCGGATTAATTGTCCACAGGTTAAGAACAAATCAACAACAAGACAACAAGTAGAAATTTGGATTTAAAACCTAAAACATCCGACTTACATCAGGCGTGACGTTCCAACTGAGCTACACAGACTCGGTTAGGTTCCGTGCTGAAAATCGAATATACTTTTACATATTTACCCTGTAGAGTTCATATCGACCAACGATAACGTCACTCATACAAGGTGTAGGAAATTTTGAAGTTAACACGATGTAGAATTGTAACTAGATGCGGGGTAAGATAGGCATCTTAACTTTATTGGCGACGTCAATTTTGCAAGTCCATTGGATCGCACATTTGCAGTAAAACGAAGGAAAGGCCCACAATTGCACGCAATACCGCGCAGCAATGTTAAGGTTGGAGTTTAGCTGTTTGATTGATAACCACAGATGGAGAGTTGGGTTTATCACAAATACAGTTTCGAGGTTGCCCTGCGTTCGGCCGTTTCTACAAAAACAACTCGCACCATCTGTGAAAAGTATTAAATCAATGCTCCTTCAGCTCACACGGCAAACTCGGCGAACTTGCTAAACTGCACTTTGTCTCCACCAAGCGGAAAAACTTGTACGCAAATGAGGCAACAGCTCGTGATTGTAAAATGCGACGCCGTTATGTATCACGAATCACGATCATGTGAAACCGCCGTTCTGTCAGAGGGGCTTACTTCACGTGGTAAACACAAAGCAGTTCCAACTAAACATATTTAAAGTGTTAACGAAGTGGAACCAAACGATGTATCGCTAACAATCATATTAAACAATTTTAGGTGGTATTACTGAAATTTGTTATAGTTGACTGCACGAAACTCGGCACACAAAACGCTTTTCCGCAAAAGAAAGGGTTTTTCAAATCAGAGCAAGTTAATGTCAAAAAGCGAAAGGGAAAATGACTGAGCAAGCAAAGTGTAACTCTGATTTTTTTTTGATTGATAACAGTTGTGGCCTCCAGGTGCAAGCGATGCTACAGAGTTTGGTAGCAAAAAAACACGCAAATCAATTCGTTTGAGTCTGTTGGAGCAGAAAATGTGGGATAAAAAGTAGAAACGATCGAAATTATTTGCAAATGACACCGGGTTTAAGAAGTTATTTTTAATTTGTTTTGAAAAATAATTACCAGCTAAAAATAAAAAGACAATAAATTAACTGACAAAAAAGAAACCTTAGCGCAATTTTAAGTTAAAAGAGACTGACAAAAAGAAGTTGAATAAAAGAATAATTTGTTACCCGAAAAAAATTGCATGGAGTTTGTAAACACAATAGGATGACTAACGACACCCTGATTTTATTTTGTTTCACATTTAGTTACTCCCGTAAGACATTTTGTATATTGTGTATTACTACTAAGTGCAAGTACTTTTGCTACACTTTGTTGCTAAGTTATGTAAGGTTTTTGATATTAAAAAAAATATTAAAAATTAATAAAAGTTGTTGTATTTCATTTTTGGGTTATTATCCTCAAACCGGGAAATTTCCATTATAGTCGACAACAATCACGTTTTCCACGAAATCGTTTCAACTTTTAAAAGTTGGCAACATTCACCAATCTCAACTCGTAAACTTACTTGTGTTTTACAGAAACAGTTGCAGCATGTCCCTTAACTTTTGTTCCAACTTTCATGTTGCTTGAATCCATGTTGTGGCCTCCAAACTTGTTTGGTCCACACGTAACTAGCAGGTCTTAGGAGATTTAGCCCGTTTTGAATTGTTTTATTTATTGTCACACATCATACATGTAAATTTAAATCACGACCACAGAATCACATCAAACGGGTTTCCAAAAAATGTGACCTTTGGTGCACATATCTGTGTTTAAATAAAACACAGAAGTTACACGTTAACAAAAGCCACGGTATACATTTACATTTGGTCCAACAACTTTACACAATTATACAGACCAGTCAGAAGTAGAGTGTGAAGCGCTGTCGAACTGCCAACAGAAACAGGGCGCTGATTACGCACACGCTTTTTTACACGAGGCGAAACACGCTAAGGGCAAGAAACCAAATGTTTGTAAACACATGCAACACTGTCCGTAACATTCCGGCCCCAAATACTGACAAATCAACAAAGTATTTTACAACATACAAGGACAGTATTGACACCCGTAATACACACATTTTTTGCGGCAACAATCGAGACGAAAGCATTGCATTATGTGGCCGACATTAATACCGATGAACCAAAGCCACAGCGCGACAAAACAACTCAGCTCAAAAGCGAACGCAACAATTGCGTTTATACAAACTAAATCACTGAACCAAAATAGCCACTGCGGCTGAACAGACTACAATATCTTCAATCAAACTACAAGACAGTAAAAAATACATCAAAAGAAACAGTAGCAGCATGGAAAACAAATAGACAGAATACATGCACTGGGCTTACCACTTGCTAGTACAAGGCATACAATGCAGGATGTTTAACGTTCTTGAAAATATCAATAACAAATAACGTTCACCAAAAAACGCACAAATTACTCTGGCTCGAGAAAGCACAGTTTTCCAACGTCTCGAATAAGCGTTAAATTGGCCAATCGGGTGTGTTAAAATGCCTTAATCCACGTTGTCGAAACTCTTCACATATCTGCAGTTGATTCCATTCTCTAATACACTTCTGGAGCTCCTTGTCTGTGCCTGCGATAACTGTAGCGAGAGAGGCCGCTACATGATCCCCCCCTCCAGAAACTGACATAATAAAAATTAGAACATAAAACGCGACGGAGTGCGAATTTGACGCGTGGGTGTACGTTGGCCCGAAGGTAAAGTTTCTAGTTGGTGACCTGGTGGATCCGCCGGGCAGGGATGGGTTCGGGTGTGAGGAGTGGCGTAACGATCAGGTTGGACATCTGAGTTAAGGCGGCGGTAATCGCCGCAGGCGCGCCACCCACCGGACGACTTTGGAATCATGTGCACTAGCGAGGCCCATGGACTGGAAGAACGTCGAATAATCCCCAGTTGCAGCATGTTGTGAAATTCTTTTTTAGCGATGCTGAGTTTTTCGGGAGGGAGACGACGAGCGCGAGAGTGCACGGGTGGGCCGTTAGTGGGAATGAAATGCTGAACTCCATGCTTGGGAAGCGACTGTGAAAAGTGGAGAGTTGTTATTCCTGGGAACTCGGCCAATAGTCGAGCATAGACAGACTTGCCCGCGGAAACAGCATTCAGGTTCGGCGCTGATTGGGAGGCCTTGCCAAGTGCCACGCTGGAGAAAGTTTCGGCATTGATGAGGCGTCGGTGCTTGAGGTCAACTAAAAGGAATTTGCCCTCAGAAAGTCGGCGCCGAGCAGCGGTCGAGAAACTTTGACAAGGACAAATTTCCATTGAAATTTGCCGGAAAGGAAATGCATGGTTACTAGACGAAAACCGTACGTCGGGATATGGGTACCATTGGCAGCAACGAGGGTTTTGCCGGGAGTATTGGTGCGGCGCTCTAATCCCGTGGGAGGTATGACGCTGATCTCGGCGCCAGGATCAAGAAGAAAATTCCGACCAGCTGGTTGCCAATTGCGCCGGCCATCGTGGCAGTTAGGGATGGCCGGCCTCCTCGTTTTCCGGTTGTGTCAGTGCGCAAGAGTGACGACAATAACTTTGAGTCAGGCATTTGCTGTGATGAAGCTGATTGAGACTTCCTACCTCGTTTTTTATGCTGGTTGGGAGACATCGCATTGCGCCGAACGTTGGACAGTGCGGGTTCCGTAGGCACTGATTTCCCTGACCATATCGCATCAGCTTTGCAGGCCAAGAGCCGTGGATCGCTAATTTCCTCTCCGCTCAGGCGTGTGCGGATATACTCAGGCAATCGCCCCAAAAACAGTTGTTGGAAAACAAAACATTCCTTTGCATCGCCAAGTACTGCAAGCATGTTGCCGCAAATTTGCACAGTTTAAAATGAGCCATTTACCAAGTGTTGCCTAATTCCAGTGTTGTTAGCCTTGACATATCAAAACACCAAAGGCTTTTCGAAACCATTCTTTTTTTGTTCGAAACGTTTGAATTGGAAGAATACGTAGGTGAATAGCTGAGATCAGCCCTGGAGCGTTGATGCAGACCAGCGATCACGACACACTCATATAGAAATCATGGGGTGGGAATCGAACCCACGAAAGGGGTCTTTCCGGGACCCACTCTCTACCACCAGTCGAATTACAAGCACCGTTGCCTGCCTCGTATGCTCCACATGTCAGCTTCGCAGTAGAGAAACGGTAGATCGCAAGTAATCAATTATGCTTGGTGACGGGCTGAGCGCCTTCAATAGGCCTGATATACTATAATGAGAAAAATCCTACTTCCATGCTACCTGGATTAGCAATTGTGTTCTCAGTTCAGCACCTATTATTATGCTATTATATATACTTTATACGTGACAGCGTTTTACTTAATCATCGAAAGCCAACCAGCACTGTAAACCGGAACACGCGGGGTCAATCGGGTTCGATCGCAAAATCTCACAACTTTACCAAACCTAAACCGACGATGACGTCACACAAACAAATTTTGATTGACTTGTGGACAACAGTTGGGGACGTATGTCGCTAATGGCAACTGCTTACGTAAGACAAACGTCAATCTGTGACGTAAGGGTGGACGATTGAAGGAAGTTGCGCGGGAAGACAAGATTGAGAGGAAGTTGCCTCGTGTTTTTGTTGATGTTGTGAATTTAACGTATACTGCTGCCAGGTATTTCTCCTTACTAGAGAGCAAGTGGGTAAACTAGGTATTAAAACCACAAAGTAATGAAATGAGCATTTGCCGAAACGTTTAAACAATAAAGCATGTTGCTTTTGACATCTGTTTGGGCCGTTATTTTCATCGCTAAACTTATGAACAGATCCGTAAGTAGTGTTTCAAAGAAATATGTGTTATGAGTATTGACAGGTTGGCTGTAAACTTTGTGTTTTGGTCTTTTTAGCAGGTGAATTTAAAACGGGGACAAGTATTCTCTTCAGTTTGTCGCCAATTAAACGTTGCATAGTTTTTACTTAATGTTACTTTTTTGACTTTAACGTGATGGAGTTTTTGTTGTTAAAATTAAATTAAGCCGTTCGCAATTAACACTAGAGTTTGTGGATGTGAAGAAATATAAATCACTTCCTTTTGATTTATTTTTTCAGTGTTAAATTGTCTGTGTTGGTGAAAATAAAAGCATTAAATTATGTAACTATTATCTAATATTTTCAAAACAGTCACCGTTAAAAACATCTCAATTGGAGGAAGTTACGTAACTTTCTTTGTGATGCAAACAATGCCTGTTTAACTTCTATTCTTAAACAGAACGTAAACAATGCACTTCATTCTGCTTACAGTAGATTGTGATGTAACAGTTATAGCAGAGTTACTTGACAAGGCAGGACGTCTACATTTTCAACTGTATATTTTTGATTTTAGGACCCAGTGTTTCAGATTAGACAAGAACTTGCATTGCAGAGATTAGATTAAATTTGCAAAGAATTTTTGATGTTTATAAAAATAGTTTTGATGCCCCTACTGACAAAATGAAAAACGTGTTGGTCTCAATTTCTCATACGCGAGAGAACTACGAAAAAAGTGACGGTATTGCAGCGACCCGGAAACAATGCGTGTGAAGAGATTTGTTTACAATGCCAACTCCACTTGTGGTTATATCGCCTTCTGTTCGCCAGCGATCCACAACTGGGACTTCAACACAAACTCTTCTCTCACATCGGAGGTGGCTTGCAGCTGGTCAGGCGCTCTTGCTGTGATTTGCCTCGAAATCATCCTCTCAGTTTGCATCGTCATAGGCAACATGACGATTCTTTACGTCATGAACACGTCATCAAGCTTCTGCAACCCACAAGGCGTGTTCAAGACCTCCCTTGCCGCATCGGACTTTCTAGTTGGCGCAATAATCCTGCCCAGCGCAGCATTCAACAAGATTTTCGTGATGTTTTATCCTCTACCAGAGAATTACCTTTCGTATTTTGCGAGCACTGAGAATTCCACGTCGAGTGTTTTTCTCGGAATGCTCTTCAGCATTTGCATGTCAGCTTCCCTCTTTTCTCTCATGATTCTCGCGGTCGACCGGATGCTCGCCGTCCACTGGCCTTTCAAATATTCACAGGTGAAAATTAAGAAAGTTTAGGAGAATTGGGTTGGGTTTAAACGACAGAGTGGGTTTCCTAACGAGCTTCATGCAGTCAATCATGGGGCTTATTACATGCATGCACAACTTGAAACTTTAAAAGCACGAGTTTCGTAAAATCAACCACAACACTATTTTCATTAACGACCTTTAATTTATTACAACCGGAGAACTTTATGTTGACCTATTTACCACATTGGTGCGTTTGAAAAAAATTCGATTTTTACCAAAAAACTGGTTTTGCCACCAACTCTGCAACAGAGTCGGGTTTGGGCTCAAGATCAAATAAAACAGACTTAATCTCATTGCCTCATATTTATTTCATAATTTGACGTTTTAAACCTCAGTTTAGCTGTTCAGTAAAAGGCAGTAATTTCTGTTTTTATTTTTCACTTCTAGGGATCGTTGATGACGCGCCGTCGAGCCATCTGCCTCGTGATCGCCACCTGGTGTCTATCTGTGGTGCTGGGAGTGCTGCCGTTAGGTGACACCAAACATTTCTCCTACAGCTTGGACTACATGACCATGAGCACGATGTTGGAAATCAAACCACATTTCCACGGATCAAATGATCGTAGGTCCCCGGTTTGTGACAAAGTACTTCAGTGTCCCAAACTTCTTGACTTGTTGCTTCTTATATTTTTTTTTATTCACTTGGTCTGAACCCACGACGTTAATTACTCTACACCAGGGGTCGGCAACCTTTCAAGCGACACGTGCCAACTTGCTTGTTATTTCCATGTAGTAATGACTTTGCGTGCCAACATTTTTCTGAGTAATAGTGGTTTAATTGTGTCAGGTGATATCAATTTTATGGAGAGAATAGCGCGTTTAGTGCATGTATGGTAAGACTGGATTGTAAGACAATCATGATAAGAAACTAAAAACAATCAGTGTAACAGGTTAAATTAGTACTTCACTATGAACACGCTAAACGATTTGCGTGCTCACAAAAATCACCTCGCGTGCCAGGGGGTTGCCGACTCCTGCTTTACACAGGCCTGAATGTGAAGAGTATGTTGATGAGTAATGAGAATAAAAATTAATTGATGTTTATAAAAGTGGAAAAAAATGCCAAAACCGATTTGTGGTATAGCCACGAGAAACACATTACGTTTAGAAACGTATGCTGTGAAGTTCCTTTACACATTCCAACCAAATGATTTATTCGTACCTACTCAGTAAAAAAGACGAAACTTTTTTGCAGATAATGTCAATGCCATGTTTAAGGCTCTAGCACTAAATTGCATTTTCTGCTAAAATCACATTTATTTCTGACTCAGCATTGGCTGATGGTTTGTTATTCTGCTGACTCATTCTACGTACATCATAAATAAACTCTCTTCCACAGCCTCGGTCACGCATGGGTTGTTTTTCGTCATTCTCGTATTTATCCTTCCCTACGTTTGCGTGGTTGCCATAACGACCATCACGTGGCTCAAGCTTATCTGCGCTCGTACGACACCTTGTGGAACGTGCAAAGGTTAGTGGCGTCACCTTTCAAATAGTGTTTTGTTTTTAAGTTTGGTCGGTTAGGTTTAAGCCACATTGTCACTAGTTCGTTTTCTAGCGGTTCGGTGCAGACAGCTAAGCGGTTTCCTACAGAAAATGAATATTTCTAGAGCCATGACACATTTACCACGAACATTAAACTGGACGTGTTGCTCTCTACTTGATACAAGCTTAGACACATCAGCATTTCTGGCGTTTATTATCTTTGGGCTTATAGTTTTCGCCCCTTTTTCGTTTTGTTTATATTTCGGTTCTCACTTTTGGAGTGTTATTCCCCTGATGTCGGTGATCTGAATGTAGGACGTTGAAACGTCGGGTAAATAATTACATTTGTCAGAAGAGCATTGTTTAGTTGCTATATTATTGTTTTACTTAATCGTTTCATCTTTACATCGATTTTCAGGAACTAATTAAACGCTTAACCCTTTGAGGGTTACTGGTACATATATGTACCACAACTTTGAAGCATCGTAGAAAATTAATTTGTTGTTCGATCGATATAATTTTCACACAACCTCTCAATTTGGGTTTAATGTTTATATTTCTATAATTTTTTTGCACTTGCCACCTTCAGATCAGCTGTTTTTGTGCCTTAAAGTAGTCAGTTTTCGGTCATTCTCAAGGGCATATTTGTTTCACTTACTGGTTAGTATACAAAAACATAAAAACAAGTGACTGATAACGTTTTTTATTGTTTATGTGTTGGTTATCAGTAATTACTAGTTTTAAAAAATAAAACCCAAGTAAAAATGTAAAAATTTTGGACATACATGTTATGGTACATATATGTACCACCGTCCATTTGGGGAAAAAAGTCTAAAATTTTCAGTTTTGTTGAAAAATGCTGTTGTTTGTTTTTTAAGTCCAATTAGAACTACAAAACAGCACATTTAAGGTTTTTAGTATTTTAAGACATTTCAGAACAAAAGTGACAGGAACAAAAAGTTAGTTTTTCCACTGACATATAGCATTGTGGAGGAAATTTTGTTTGCTGATGTTAGCGACACTGAAGATGACCTTGCTTTAGATGCAGAAGATGTTAAGGTTCTCCTAAAAGATTCTAAATTGTTGCTGCCTGTTCAATGCTTGATTGTAGGGTAGCAAAAAAGCAAAGTCCTAGTGATTAGAAGAGATCTGTAGCAAGTTGAACTTCAACAACAATGAAAATATGAAACCGAGAAATGATCCAATGTATGATAGGGCTTATAAAATTAGGCCAGTACTACAGCATTTAATTCATTCATCATTTCTATCAGTCCTATTTTCTTCCGTTGATGAACATGTGATCAAATTTCAAGGGCCACAATTCTAGTATTTGCAAGAAAAGATCTAGCAAAGTCAATACAATTGAAAAGATCAACCATATACAAAGGTGTAAGCTTTGCACATGTCAAAAGATTCAGAACAGAACCAACAACAAGTATGTCCAGTGTGGCACATATCTTTGTTGTACAAAGGATAGAAAATGCTTCAAACTTTATCATGAAAAATAAGTTTCTGTGCTTGATTTT
This sequence comes from Phallusia mammillata, assembly GCF_965637545.1. Classification (NCBI taxonomy): domain Eukaryota; kingdom Metazoa; phylum Chordata; class Ascidiacea; order Phlebobranchia; family Ascidiidae; genus Phallusia; species Phallusia mammillata. The sequence goes on from NC_137255.1 coordinate 30,633,634, forward strand.
GTTGTATTTTAATTTTTTGTGACCTGTTACCATTTGCTATCTATGATTTCTTCAGACAAAACTAACATTTCCTTTTCATCTCTATATTTTTGTGAAGCTAAGTTTACTGAACTGAAATCCTACACCGGTAATGACATCATCTATTGTTGAAATACCTCCACCATTATTCTACATTTACAAGTTTTCTGGCATTTTTGTATGCTGTTGACTAGGTTTTGTGTGTTGTTTTGTAATTACTAATGAAATACATGGAATACAAGTGTTTTTAGTAAACAGAGTTTACTTACAGTGATCCTTCAATACATTTTTTACTATAAACATGAATTTGCACCAAACTTTTCAAAAAAAAAATTTCAAAAAAAATTCCCCCACATGGTTGCTGGTACATATATGTACCATGCTCTAAAATAAACAAACTAAGAAATTACAAAAAAAATTTTTGGGGAATACTTTTTTTGACCCATTTTGACTAAGATTTGTTGACTGAATTAAAAAAAGCAGTGCACAAAAAAGTGTGTCCCTCAAAGGGTTAAGGGGAAATATATTTTCCTTCAACTGAAACTGACTGATTCTGATTTAAGCAAGTATTTTATCGGCCGTTTTACAGTTCCATTCGTTTCAAACATTCAACCACGTTTTGCGCTTAACGCGTCTTTCCTAATCAACCAATCAAAGTACTTGAAACTTTTCTTAATTTTTAACAGGTTGTACTATTCTGAAACATGTTTGTTTTGTCACAGGTGCTAGAATTTTCACAAGCAGTACGTCATCGACCGCGGGACAGTCCCTAAACCGCGACCTTGAACGAGTGACGTTGACGATATTTATAATGGTGGCGGTTTTTACGATTTGTGTTCTTCCCTTCCTTGCCGCGCAAATCGAAAACCTTGCAATGGCGCACGAACAATCACGGTATGGAGATTAAAGCGAAAATGTATGCCAGGGGTGTCAAACTCGTGGTCTGCGGGCAGCATGTGGGCCACAGAGCCCTGTAAAGCCTCAAACACTCAACAACAGTTATAATATTATATCAGATTTTTGCCTAAATATAATAATTTTTTCTAACTTTGCAAAGTGAAAGCTAATATTTAAAACAGACATTTACAGATATTTTAAATAAAAACTCATATGATGTTATGAATAGAAACGATAGTAAAACCGTTCCTCTAACTAAAAATAAGCGTTGAGTTTGAGTGTATAAAATAGATTAAAAATCCCATGCGGCCCTTGGCATAATTTTTAAACTGCAATGGGGCCCCCGAGCACCACGAGTTTGACACCCCTGATGTAAGCCATCACGAAACCGAATTTTAATGTGGTTCCGGTTGGCGTACTGCTCCGCTTTAGTTTCGTTTGGGAGAAGTATTGTAAACCAATCTTTCCGTGTATTCCTGTTTTATTCACACCCGAACCGGAATTCTGATTAAACTTATAACTCTAAATTTTATGATAAATACCAAATAGATTTTCGACATTTTGTGTGTAACTAATGTGGCCCTTCATAGTGCTCATGCCACCAGACCATTATTTTCCGCATGAAACTTGGAACAGATTCGTGTACAGGTGTAATTTCCTGAACACAACCCACTTAGGGGGCTTGATCACGTATCAAAAAGCATTTTAATCCGAACTTAATACACCGATTTTTTTCCAGGGAGATGACGTCACGTGGTTGCAACCCTGCGTTTTATATGATTTCTGTGGAGCTGCTGTACATGAACAGTCTGAGCAATTTCGTCATTTACAATTTGCGGAACGACTTCTTCAAGAAGGAACTCAGATCCAAAATAAAACTTCACTGTTGCTAGGCTACGTGGTCACGTGACTGAAAAATGACGTCACTATTTTTTTTACTATTTCTTGCAACGATCAAGAAAAAAATACAAAACTTAAACAGAAACTTTAAAATGTACAAAATGATTTATTCACAAGCAACAACGTCACAAACACAAAACAATGACCGTGAAGAAAATGCCGTTGTGACGTAATAGGACAGTGCGTTATTTGAAACGAGAGTGGGCGGGACGTTGCAGCGTGGGGCCAAATATGACGACATCGCAATAAATTTCGAACATTTCTGGAAACAAAATCACTGTTTCAGCAAAAATGACAAATTGTGAGAACAAACTAAAGGTGACTGTAGTGAAAACGTTACTTCGTTTTACTGCATTTACTCGATTGTAAGCCGTTTTGTTTGATGTTAGGTACTATTGTTCTGTAACACTTCTTTATGACGCTACACAGTACAACTATTTGTCAACAATTGTGAGTCAGGTAAATAATTCTACCCAGCAGAGCGTATGTTGACGTGGAAAGTCAACATGAAAAGTACATTTGAACGTGAAATAAATCAAAAAGCAGGGGTGTAGAAATAATATCGGTATGATATTAAAATGTAAGCCGCCCTCAATTATAAGCGGCACAAACAGTAGGGTAAAAAAAATGAGTGGCTTACAATGGAATAAACACGGTAGTTGGGGTTCGAACACGCGACGACAAACTCTGCAATATTGAGGATGTACAAGCAATGATACAGTTTGATAATGTGTGAACAAAACCAATACATTGGTTTGAAAGTTTACAATGCACGGTAAAACAATTCATTTTATGACGCAATAAACACTTACAGAATACAGATTCATGAAATAAAACTGCCGAGGTGAAATCGAATTCGCAATATTTCGAGATTTAAAAAAAAACATTGTTTCGAAACTTTCAGTCAGTGAGAAAATGTTTTCAAAATTAACGTCCTTTACTTAGCAAGACAAAACCGTGTCGCACACACACACGTTGTGACGTGATAAGTACAACGTTTATGACGCAACAATCAATGATCGGATACGTCACCGTCTTTTAGATTGGTCAATGAGCTCCCAGCATTTATGGGTGTAGTAGCGTGACGTAGTGTTCTTCCAACGTCTCCGTTTGATTCGACATCGATTGATTTGGGCGGGATCGTTTTTTGAACCGACATAAAGAAGGCGTAGACCTGAAGAAAAGTTTACATGATTTAGTTGAATAAAAACCCTTTGTGTCTCGCGGTTTTTGGGGGAAAATCGAAGAAAAATCTGGTTTTTGCCGGGATATTCCAGTTTCAAAGCGGTCTGAACCGGCTTTTGCCTCCTACCGAACCTCCAAACCGGTTTTAAAATCAAAACATTTTCCCCGATTTTTGTAAAAAACAAGGCAGAATTAGCCTTTGTAACGTTTCAAATAGAATTGTTGCTTTTTGAAACATATGTTTTTGTTTATTGTATCCAAAATTCTAAAGGCTCTGTATTGTAACATCTTAATGTCAACAGAACTTAAGTGTTTGTTTTCTGTAAACTAACAAAACAGAAAACACACAAATAAGTGAATTTATTTGTCATGAAACGGAGCAAGCCAAGTCAAAATTTTATTTGCATTGTCACTTTATCCAAATGTCATTGATTAAAAGTTTCGCAAAAACAGAAAGGACACCCAAAAAAACCATTGGTTATCGAGTCAAGTGTTCCGTTGTTTGAATGATGCTTGAAATATTCTGGGTGTTTTCTCCCGTAGGACCAAAACACAAAAACACCGACAAAAGCAATAGGTTTTAAAGTGTAGCAGCGATCTGTGTATGTAAGTTGCGGTGTCTTATTTTCAACCAGTGGACTCTATGACAGGAAGTGAGGTGGACCCTTGAATTTACGTCACTTCGGCTATACCCTGCTGATATTAAGGGTCAGTGACGATGTCCGCTGTGATGTATCAGAGTATTAAGGGACATAAGGTTGTTTGGAGGGGAACGGGTAAAGTTATGGTGAACCTGGAAAGTTGAACTGGTGCTTCTAAAACTATGCGGCCTTAAGATGACGGAAAACTTTATTAACACCAGTGGTCGGCAACCGTCGGTCCGCGAGTTTGTTACCGGGCCGTATACTGTTTCAGGTTAAATGCTTTAAAACATTTTGCCCATGTATTCCAGGGATGATAAACTAGTTTAGGCATTTTAATTGCTGAATATTTGTAGGTTTTTGAAAGTCGGCTCGTGATAAAATTTTGGTTTTAAAAACGGTCCGCAGTAGAAAAAAGGATGCCGACCCCTGATTTACACAATATGATTCCTAATTTTTATCGCTGTTTCATATTTTCATCAGCGGGGCGCCCTCGGGTCAGAAAGTTTAGTTGCTATGGACTTTGGTTGCTATGGCAACTCCCGCGCGTTTCCGGTCGCTTTTGCTGATTTTCCGTTTTCATTCATTAAACGACTTCCCAGCGTTTATCTGAGTGCTGAGTTATGCTTACTAAGCACGTGCTTTCCGAAAAAGTCTTTATGTCGGCATTTGTTTATTAAGTCATGTTGGCGGGCGACAATATTTTAAACCAGGGGTCGGCAACCTTTTTTCTACTGCGGACCGTTTTCGAAATGGAAATTTTATCGCGGACCGGCCTACAAATATTTAGCAATTAAAAAAATATTTAACTAATTTGGGCAAAATGTTTTAAAGCATTTCACCTGAAAAATTATACGGCAACGGCGGTTGCCGACCACTTTTTTAAACGCAATAAACATAATTTGAACTTTATTCTAAGCCGAAGTCATTTCGGGATAAAATCGAAAAACATCACATGGTAATTTCTGCTCAAGCCGCAAACCCTAATAAATCCCCCTCAGGCGTCGCGATTTGCTTATTACGTCATAATTAAAAACACAATGTAACCGTGACTTTCTTAACACTTGACTACTCAACCGTGACCAGTTAAAATCAAACTACACTTGGACAATCAAGCGTGACAGACAGATGTCATCGAGTAATCACCGAAGCGTGAAGGGCAGGTGTTATGCGGTAGAGGTCGGACGTCTGTAAATCCTGGCATGTCAGAAATGATTAAAAATCGATGGAGACGACTAGTGTTTGTCAGTAACACGAGAAAAGGTAGAATCCGGTCAGGATATCGGGGATCAAGATTTGTACCGGTTCACAACCTGTGTACTTTGTTACTTCTATCCAGTGGTGGGATTCAAATGTTTTGTCAGCCAGTTCTATCACAAAAGTCATATTTTTCAGCCAGTTCTGTTACAAAAAGTCCATTACCAGTATAATCAGTAACGCTAACCGGTTTACTGGTCTCATAAAATTACATAAGACGGTTCAAAATAACCGGTGCGAACCTGCTGAATCCTAACACTGCTTCCATACTTGAGGCGAACCAGGTCGATTTTATTCAACACGTTTCCAGCACTTAGGATTGCAAATTATGAAGTTTCCTCAAGTTTTTCATCAGTAGCTTCGCAAGGTATTTGTCCTTGTTTAATGCGACAGCGCTTAGCATAAAACAAGGACAAAGAAGCATTAATTTCATCACGATATTATAACTTTTTTTGTTTTACGTTTTTTCCTGTATTTTATGCGACAAACAAGTTAAATGGATTCTTTTGTTTCATTCGCCTGACCACAACATATTGCGGAAACATTCGATTCTGGACTGAAATGTTTAGATTGATGTATTGCTTGTTTGCCGGCTCCCCGATGTCTGACACGAGGACAGTTAGACCTAATACAAGGCGCCCAATGCACTTTCAACCCGATGTAGTCGGACAATGACATTATGACGACCTTTCTACACAACTAGATGACATTGTCCGACATTCAGCGGAGAAGTATTGCTGACAAACAGAACATGGGTAGCAATGTCAAGGGGTGTGTGTGTGTGTGGGGGGGGGGGGATTCACGTTGAAGTAAAGACGGGATTTTCGTCACAACCGCAATTCAAGTATCAATGTGACATCACAAATATGTTTGCTAACATCACAATCCAATGGACAAAAATCGAAGCCTACTTGCGAAACATCGTAAGTCCACGTTGTACGAGGGTGGTTCCTATTCGCAGTTCGGGCGAAACTTCTTGTTTTCGAAACCAGTCGAGCAGGTTGACGTAATAACTGGGATTTGTTACGTAAACAAACACGCGGGATTGTTTGTAACATAATCACATGAGTGTTTGCAAACAATACAATGTCGAACTTGGATTAAAGAAATTAATTCTAAACCAGAAAGTTTTGGTTGTTTTCATGTCTTGAGTCTTGGAACAGAATTTTTCAATTTTGTTTTGGCAAATGTCAAACGGAAAAAATCGGAAATCCTAAATGCCCAAACTCCAATGAATAGAACTTCTACGTGCGCCTTAAATAGAACAAATTTGAACAATAGCCACAATCTTGACACGTTTATTTGTGTATGATGCAACAATCAGCCACAAAGCAACAATGAAGACTTGACAAATACGAAATAACACCATGAAAAGCGGCAGCTGCGTTACAACTTTGGGAATAATTCTACGTCTACCTTAAGGGCGGCAATTTTCGACCAATCACGACACGAATTACTTTGACCTTTAATAACCTCTTGGAAATTTATCGCCGACAGTAAAACTGACATGAGAAAAAATTTAAGCCCACCACCAACTATTTTTAAGTAAACATCTAATACTGTATAACACGAACTAAACTGTATCACGTTTTGGAAATACGGCGCCCCTACTTAAAACACAAACAGTAATATTTCAGGATTTATTCTTCGGAGAAAAGACGAATTCTCTCATGAGGCGAACTTTCGGGGATTTCTGATTTCGTGTTTCGTTTCTTGTCTTTCTCTTGTGACCTCACATAAAGAAAAACCTGAACAAATGTGGCCTTCATATCACTGATGATGGCATGAGCATTTGCCGAAATGTTTGAAATTTTAAGCATGTCGCTTTTTACGTCTATTTGGGCTGTTATTTTCATCATTAAACTTATGAACAGATCCGTATACTATTATTACATGCGTTTTAACTATTGTTACATGCGAGGAAAGAATGATTGCTCCAAGCTAAGCTATGATGAATTTACTAAATAAATTTATAACCAATTGATTGAAGCATCCAGCAATTGTACACAACACGCAATTATTCTACATGAACACAGGGCATTTATGACGTAACAATGTTGCAATTGTGCATAAAACACAGCAATTCTAAATAAACACAGGCATTTATGACGCAACTATGATTGTTTTAGTACGTAGATCTACTTTGATTGATGGTTGTATGAAAGCACAATGAGCATTGTGACATCATTTGTGGTCAATATGGCATTCCCTTGTATGCCAACGAGCTCCCGGGGAATGACGCAAAATGTCTGGGAACAGAACATTGACCGGTTTGTCCGACCACAAATACACGCGTACTAAATATAAACCCCGGTTGAATTAACGCACGAGTCCAAGGTACAATATGGGAATTTATGAACCTGCCAACTCGGTGTTAAACTCAGCAACATTTTATTAATTACGGAACACTGACAAAACTTTTCAATTTCGACGGCGAGTATGGTAATAAAATGTAGGTTACAATTTACACGACTTAAAGATATCACTGTTATTGTAATATTTATGTTGAATAAATGTGCCATTCGGTTTAATTGACGTAAGGTTTCAATTTCGCAAAACTTGAGGTACAAATGATTTGTAATTAGTAAGGCTTTAACTAATCAACATCACTCAATCTGGATCTTCGCCTAATTTGGACAAAACTAAAGGTACAAATGACTTGTAATGTGGTAAGGCTCTAAGCAACTAATCCTGAAAAATTTTTTGGTCCAAACGGTTCCGATTTACCGTGGTTTACTCAATTTTTGAAACCCAATCCAGTATTTCGGGGAAAACGAAATTACCAGCACATGACCAACTGTTCTACTTAAAGTAAAAAAAAATCAGAACATGCATGTAGTCATCGCTCGACACAAACGTCACTTGTTACGTCACACTTGCTAGTGTGAATCACACAGGACTTTCCTATTGTTACGTTTCAAGAAAACAACCGAAGCTTGTGTTCGTGGGAAACCGGGGGATAAGTTTGTGTGAAGGTAAACGATTTGCTGTGGATCCCAGTGAATCTTGGTTGGAATGTGACATCAACAACTTGCATGTTGACCCGATTCTCACTAATATGCGGGAAAACTCCACCAAAGTTGCCACGCACACAGGTCACTGACAGGTAAAGCAGAGGTCGGCAACCCTTGGCACGCATTTCAAGGTGTTTTTTCATGGCAAAGTGTTTTTTCATGGCACACCAACCGGTTTGCGTCTTTTTTTGAAGTAGTAATTAAACCAGTTGCACTGCTCGTTTTCACTTTTAATCATGCAATAGTCTTAAAATTCAGCCTTACATGCACAAAACACTCAGCTTTCACTTTATTATTGACATCTACTGGCACAAACCACTATTATTTAGAAAAACGTTGGCACGCGAAGTCATTAACACATGGAAATATCAAGTAAACTGGCACGCGTCGCCTAAAAGGTTGCCACGGTTGAATGCACTTGCCTAACTCCAAAAACCGTGAAAAGGCTTGTTTTCAACAAACGTTGGGAAAAACCAGTGACTCAATGGTGGTTTGGGATGGTAACTTTTAAACCTTTCAACAGTTCAAGGTTTTGACAGTTTATGCGTTAAAACAATCCTAGGATTTCGTTTCATGTTGTAAACAAAGGCTTAAAGGACGGAAAACACATTCCTGAAACTTAAGATATAAAGCATGTAAGTTTTTTACCCCCATTGAACCAAGAAATTTAAAGTTGTATTTGTTAGGAATGCTAGTAATGCGTTTAAATCAATGACGTTACATTCAATTACAAGTGCCAACGAAAATGAGAAAATTATTTCAGTTGCTGTTGTGTGGACATACTTTCAAATTTTAAGTGAAGGTTCACACAAACAACTTTTTCAGCACCAAACACCAGGAAAGCTTTCTACAGAAAACCAATTTATTCGCGGACAATTCGCAACGATGATAGTGTCAGGTATATTAAATCAGGTGGTAACGCCCTGAATGAGACATCCAAACGTCGGATAAAGTATTTCAATTGCCGGTTGAGCAATGATAACAACAATGATTGCTGCAACGTTTGCAATAAGATGTATTTACGACATAAAAAAGGGTCTGGACATTGTGTTGTTTCAGTTAAGCCACTTCTCAACTACTTTATCAAAAAGGGCAGTGGTAAATGTCGGCTGGTTGAACGCACGTCCACCATTCGTCTATAAACCGCACAAAGTCGTTGAAACTCGATATTCGTCAATTAGTAATCGCGCAACCGAAATAACTTGCGACATATCCTCCGCACAAGCCACAGTCTCGTCATAATTGATTTGTTACGTAACAAGAAACAAGCAGGCCACACTTTTGTCGGGGTTTGTGGCGCCAACTCGGTCAGTGACGCCAGTAAAATGCGTGTAGTCTGTGGTATTATGGAACCGGTGGCTGCGTGGCGGGTCAATTAATCAAATGTGGCCACGGGGCCCGGTTTGGTTCAATCTGTTTTTGGCCTTTCAACGCAAGGGCCTTATCGTGTGGGAAAATAGGTCGGTATCAGTTTCAGTACATTTGTTACAACGGGCCGCTGTGTTTGAACATGATGAAGTGAGTGTTCAATTACATAAAGGGCTTGGGATTGGTTTTCGCCACATGAAACAACACAACTTTAATGAACAAAACCTCTAACATTTAACTTTGCAAAGTAATTAACTAAATTAAAGCAAGAAACTTGGAACCGATCATGAAAGTATTTTAACTATTCCTTATCACAAAACGACAGATTAACTGATATTTTTGTTTCGCTTAAAGATGTCTTTATTCTGAACTGGCAACACAACATGTCCGTTTCCATTATATAAGTTAAAGAAAACAAGCCGATTTGGCGTCGGTTCAAACCAATTGTGTAAACACTGAAAACAAATGTAAGAGACGATTCCTGCATCGAAAAATCCGGTCCATTATCGACATCTGCTCCCCACAGATAACGCTGCCCTCCATTAACCAAACCGGTCACCTCAATTCATCACGAATTTTTTGACTTTTTCAAGCCACTTTCCACCCAGCCATTAAACCACGCATCACATTTATCACCATTTCTAGTTTTCACATTAAAATCCCCAGCTTCGTAAGCCCGGGTGGTCCGCTAAAGTGGCAAATGCGCGGTTTGAACTGGAACTTTTTAATACAACCTTTGCCAAACAAACGACTATAGGGACGGACACTTTAAATTCGCCCTTATCTACTGTATCTAATGGAATAGAAGGCATTAAAAATGTATCAAGTTTAGCTCTTCTGACAAATGTAAGACAGAAGAGCTCTATAAACTTGATATTATGCCTGACAGCAATAGCTTTCATATTAAAAATGTATGTTTCGTGTTGCGCTATGGTGACTTGGTTTTAGTGGGTAACAGTTGCCTGTTTGTAACCGGTATTTTACGCACAAAGTTACTATTACAAAGCAGTTCGACTTGGCTGACATGATCACTACACCACTTGTGCAAGATGTTTTTGTGAAAATTTGGATGTTGGTAACAAATGTACATATTTGCCCAATCACCAAACATGTTTTATCAACTTCTTGTTGTGAATATTGAATATATTCGCCTGTAATGAAATGTTTTGTGATCCAGTGCTATAGAATGTGGTTTGAAACTAAAACTTGCGTTTTTTCTCTAAAGAGCGAGAAACGCGTAAATATGAACGAAGTTAACCAGCTTTAGCTAATGAACTGCTCTGGTTAATTACGCTGAATGCGACTAAGAATTAGATGAACATTAGATTAAAAAATCAAATCAGAAGAACAAATTACAGTGGAATAGAAAAGGTAAATGTGATTCAAATACAAAAAATGGTGCTTTTCTCTAAATAACGGAAAAACGGAAAAAAGCATCAGGAAGTTACCCAGCTGTTACCTCCTTGTAGTGCTATGACCAATTATCTCTAATATAAGTAAGAATTGCATGAACAATAGATTAAATAAAACACCTTGAAAAACAAATTACGGCATTCGAATTAAAAGAGATGGTTCAATTCTGCTTGTAATGTGCTAATTGGCATAAAACAGTGAAAGGTTCCCAATCGACAAAACGGCATTGTTTGCAAACAACAACAAAAAACAGCACTCACCGTTCCCATGGCAACCAACGTTCCGAGGAGGCATCCGGCCAATACGTCAGAGAAGCGATGCTTAAAATCGAAAACACGGGAACAGCAAATCCAGACTGCCCAAGCTATCACACCGGTTTGGACGAGATGGCGGGCTAGGCGGGTTCGCTGAGAGGTCATCCGGTATTCCAGGTACATCTGGAAGCGACACAACAATGCTTTTAGAACGCATAACAATCGTTCTCGAACCAACAACAATCACATGCACCGTGAGGTTTCTTGCGATTTATGATTATTTGTGAAAAGTTTTTAAACGTTCCCAGGTGCCTTCCTGCTTTTTAGGGGCTTAAACATATAATTGGCCCATTTAAAAAATACACGTCTAGAAAGGGTATGGGTTTGCTGTTGTAAAACATTTACAGTGTACAAATATAGACTTTTTCGGTCAGGGGAAAATGTGCTTGAACTAATCTTTATTTTACAAAGGACAGAAATTATTAACACAATTTCTTGGGCTTGGGTCACCCCTGGCTCAATGTTCGGGGACATTTTACAAGTTAACCAGCGTTGGGATTTAAAATGTTTGTCGGCCGGTTCTGTTACAAAAGTTATATATTTCAGCCGGTTCTTTTACAAAAGTCATATTTTTCAGGTGGTTCTGTCACAAAAGTCATATTTTTCAGCTGGTTCTGTTACAAAAAGTCATATTTTTCAGGTGGTTCTGTCACAAAAGTCATATTTTTCAGCTGGTTCTGTTACAAAAAGTCATATTTTTCAGGTGGTTCTGTCACAAAAGTCATATTTTTCAGCTGGTTCTGTTACAAAAAGTCCATTGACAGTAACCAGTAATGCTAACCGGTTCGCTGGTCTCACACAAATTTCGCAAGACGGTTCTAAAGAACCAGTGCGAATCGGCTGAATTCCACCACTGAAGTAACTACAAAAAAAGAAAACACAAAAAACATGCTATGAACTCACCACAACGTAGAGAGCCATGTAGAATGCAAAGGATGCATGCCCAGAAGGGAAGGACTTTCTAAAATGTTAGGAGTGATTAATCATTCTGCTGTGAAACGGATGCTCTACTTTTTGAGCCGGCCTAAATTAGCTCAACATCCTGGATGTAGGGGTGTGGCAAAAACGATAGGGGTGTGGCAAAATCGAATGTTATATGAGGGGCTCAACAAATTTGTGTTTGTTGTTATTTTTTAAGGCTAAGGAATTGTAAGTGGTAAATTTTACAAAAAACGTTATTACGAACCAAAAAATTATTATTAAATTAATTGACCCAAACATTTTCAAAACATCAATCACATTGTATTTGCAAAATGTTTAGGTTAATTGATTTAATAATTTTTGTCTGTTAATATTTTTTTACAGTAATTATAAATTGTAAACGATGTATTTTTAATGTATTCAATCAATGAACCTAAACAAGCACTGCATTTGCAAAAACATTTCAAATTTACATTGTCACTGCAACATTACACTTTGAACACAACGTTTCAGTTTTGTATGCAGGGTTGCCATACCATCCTCATTTTACAGAAAAGTCCTTTTTTGATTTTTTGACTTGAGTCCTTTTAATTTTTCGGTTATCCTTATTTTTACGTCCATATCGATGGCAACCCTGTTTATTTATAACTGTTGTGCCTTGCTACCCACCTTGCATCCAACATTCGCTCGTGAAAATTGTGCTGTGGAATTTGAGGGTGTGAAGTTCGCATGCATTTGTAGTCGGTGATGTATAAAAACTGGTTTGCATCGGTACAGTTCACATCAGGTTGGCACAAATCAAAGAAATGTGGTCGCATACGACCCACTGACTGTTTTCCAATGTCTGTAAGGAACTGGTTGATGCAGCCACCCACAATTGCATAACCTGAGAATTAAAGTGTTTAGTTATTAATGCATGTACGCAACAGAAAAACAATTGATCGTAAGGAACAGGCTATACTAACAAAACAGAAAAGTGTAATATTAAAGCCTATGGTTAATAATGCATGTATGCAACAATTGATCATAAGGATTAAGATATGCTACAAAACACACAAGTTTAATATTAAGGTGTTTATCTAGTAATGCATTCAAGCAACAGAAAAACAATTCACCATGATAAACAAGCAATGTTAACACAACACAAAAGTGCAGGCTCTTCAAAGTGTAGCAAACTATAAATTTGCCCGAGGTTACTGAACAAGCAAACAAATTGGCACTGTTCAAGTCAGTATTTACCACAAAACAACTGCAAAGGTTGAAAATTAATTTGTTTTCGATTATTTAAGTCATCCATTTGTTTATCACACATGCATGCATAAGATGTGTTTACAATACAACACACTGTTTATAGAGATCTGTACCAACCTACAGCCCGATAAATATTGCAAACCAGCGGATGGAAAAATGAGTTGTGCACCATCGGACAGCGTCTTCTAAACAACAATGTCTCCACTACTAGGACCTGAGGAAAACCGGTCATGAATTGTTAATTTGTCAGATATGTTTGATTAAAAAAACACCAGAGGTACATCTGCACAGGAAGTACTTTCAAAATAATAATAGAAAATATAAATGTTTTGAAACATTATAGAAATGAATACACATACTTGTGTGCAACAAAATACTTCTGCATTTAACTGATGATTTTAATAGTATTTATGGTCAGTTTGTTAGAAACCATTAATAGGTGGAACTTTGCATAAGATAAATGCGTAACACCCACCTCACTTTTCAAATACTTACACAAATTCAGGAATACATATCACATTTTTGAAAAATTATAAAAACTAATTAAAACACTTTGATATAGAAACTACTGAACAAGGATTTCCTCCACCAGGTTGCATATTTAACAAATTTGTCATTTAACTGGTGTGATGCTAAACAAAATACTTGTTGTTTTTCAAGAACTTGTATTTTTGCTGACATTTTACTTAAATACAACAAAATATTTTTAAATTCAATTGTTGGTTAAAGTAACATTTAAGGTCAGTTCACAAGGGAACATCAATAGTTTGTTGAACTTTGCATAAGGTAAATGTAAAGTTCACTTACAGTTATCAGCATGAAGCCACATCCTGATACAAACAACAAGGTTGAAGAAAGCGTACTGTTGCGATAGGGAAATCGGATGGTGATGTCGCTACAGAAAAACCCGTTCATCGTGAGCGGAACGACATCGAGAAGGTTGTAAACCCACAGTGGGATTAAAACTGTGACAACAATAATATTTACATCTAGTTAAGATGAACATAAATTTTTAACTCAGATCAGCCCTGAAGCGTCTATGCAGACCAGCAATCAAGGCACACTCATAAGTAAATCACAGTGGGCCTGGCACACACACGGTGATTTACACCTAGTTTATGGTCTTCAGTTTACAGGGTTGAACGTATGTTTTGTCAAACATTGGCACAAAGGGGCGTGAACCCTAAGCAAAAATAAAACTGTGACAATGATAATGGTAAATATTTTTTGCACTTAAGAGTTTAGACAGTTACAACCCATTATAATAGACACACATATGTATAAATGTGTTTGTACAAATAAAAACCAAACAAATTTGCAACAATAACCTTTGAAATTTAATTGAATAATTTAACTAGAAGGTTGTAACTGATATGGCCCCTCATATCACTGATAATGGCATGAGCAAGCATGTAGCTTTTAAGGTCAATTTGTATATTGTATTCTAGAAAAAAGTTGTTAATTTATTGTGCTGCATGTACTTGTGGAACTATTCTTCCAAACACGAAAATAAAAATAAAAATGATGTGTATTGTATAATTATGCTTATATTTTTTGACCAACCAGATTTGACAACAAACAGTAATTTTTCTTGAGATAAAGTCAACTGGTGTAACTTAAATGTTTTAATTGGGCGAACAGTTTTATTGCTTTTGCTCAAAAATCAACTTACATATAAAATAACAAAACAAGTCCAGTAGCACTTTGAGGATATCTCGTTTTGCAGTTGGATCCATGACTTTGGTTAGTTCGCAGTGGATACACACGACAATAACTCACACTACAAAAACATTACTAGCACTGAAATCAATATAAAACCTGTGGATTACAACAAAAATAACTACAATGGTGAATAATATCTGCTGCCAATTAAGTCTTGTTAATTTCACCCCAAAAATCATGTATTTCAGACACAGTGTTTCATGTTTTGTATGACAGTTTTAATCTCCATCTCAACTAAACTTGGTAAGTATGATTGATTTATTTTATTATTCAAACAAAATTGTTTTACTGAAACACTACATTTTATTAGTTGATTCCTAATATCACTAACGAAACAACTACAGTATAAAAACAACATTACACCAATGGATTTACATGTAACAAGACTACACAAATAACTAAGATATCAAAGCTTTGCAAATTTTGCAAAGTTGCAAATTTAGTTTGCAGCCAAGCTCTGCAGGTCAAACTGCTGCACTTGCTTACATCAAAACACTTAACAACTCGGAGCAGCTTCCAACCCAAGTTCCAACTCCATCTGTCGGAATATTCCTTCTACTTATGTTTGGATATTAATACGAGAGAAACACAAGAAAAAAGCAATATTTGCCGCATCAGTAGTTTCTCTACAACGAATGTAATTTTATCAAAAACTTCAAATTATTTTTTTTCAACGTCTCATTTATTTGTTGCCTTAAATGCATAATATTTAGAAGTAAAGTGTATTGAAACAGATAGTGGTAAAAACATTTTCTATGATTTTTTTTTCTTTAGCATACTTAGCTGGTCCGGAAACAATCGAAGCGTTGATCCGTGAAAAATAACAATTTTCGGCATTTGTCGTCGAGAGAATGCTTTCTTTTGTGTTTATTAGTAAGTTTTAACAAGGATTTTGATTTTTATTTACTTAAAATTACTATTAGTTGACGCCTAAGATAAATTTGCATCAACTACAGTGAACTGGACACTTCAAAAGTGCGTATTAGAGATTTACTGCACTGAACTAATGTATGCATCTGGGTCTTTCACAGGTTAGACCAGTGCTTCACAAACTCGGTTATCGGGGCCGCATGCGGTTCCCAACTACTTATTTTGCGGCTCCCACCAGACCTTAGAAAACCACCAAATATTGATATTTTAGCTTTCAAGGTAATAATCTTTAGTGATTTTCTCAAGGTTTCGTTTTTTTGCGGCTCCTTACACACTTAAACAACTACCATTTAGCTCAGACAATAAAAAAGTTTGAGAACCACTGGTTTAGACAAAGTTACAAGGTTGATGACTTTGTTTTAACTCTGCACCAACATAACCAGATTATAATTTGTTGATTGTTTGTTCAGTTGCACTAAAATTGTTTTTATTTACCAGCAATTAAAAAATAAATAAATTTAGATTTGACTATCTGTTGTTATTGATTGTTAGCGATTGTTGCAAAAAGAACATTTGTTCCGTTGCTGTAACAGTAAGGTTTATCTGATTAGGCCATGTTTTGTTTTTAAACTTATTAAAATCAAAAACTGCTCGTAATTATTTTGCGCACTTGTTACTTTATCTCTTTGAGCACAACTTTTTAAAGCTACAATGCTGTTGTTAAACTATCTGTCTAGTCCATAGTCTTGCTTTCTATCTAGCCTCGTAAAGTTTCCATAAAAAAAGAATTTGCTAATATGTATTAGGATATAAAGTTTATTTAATATGATATTTTTGTAATTTTCTTTGTACAGGCAGCACCGTAGATAAAAGTGTAAACTGAGAAATTTGCAAACTGCAAAAATGTCAAATGTGCAATTAAAAACGAAAACAACAGAAAATTTAAAAAAGGCGCATCAGTTCGAAAAATTCAAGCCAACAAAATACAGGAAAAGCAATTGTTGGCCAGTAATATTCCGTTGTCAATGTAGAAATATTTTTTACGGGGTTCGAATCCGGGACGCTCCCGGGGACGAATCCCCATCAAGGTTTTTAATGTCTGTATATGGGTCAGGCGCGCCGGACAAAATGGTATAATCGGTTATTATCAGTGAAGCAAATACAAATTAAACAGCAAAATGCGCGCCCCATATCAGCCTAATTGTTGCCACGTCACTTCCACTTAATCATCCAACACAAACCCATCATTGGTTCGATCCGTGTGGTCCAATAATATTTGTTGCGGTTCATTAAAATACGTTAGCTTTCTTTGGCCCGCTGGCCTGCAATTGGGCCACGTTGGGTTTGGTAATCTTTATAGTGAAAGAATTCGGCGTTGGTTTCTTAATTAGGGTAAATAACGGTTTGTTAAAAACAATTATCGACTAATTGACCATAAATATCGAGGTATTATATCAAATCTTATCCTGACTAATTAATTCGTTTCACTTAATGATGATAGAAGCGTTTTTAGTCGTTCACTTTACAACGGTAAACACGTGCGGGCTAAAGGCAAAATAATCAAACTGACACAATCTCTAAAACATTGAAAAAGTGGGTATAAGTTAGTGTTTGTTCTGATAAAGGCTTGTACAAAGACCTGCTTTTAAATACGAAGCCACCAGGAGAACATCAGTCTGATTGGTATAAGTCCTATAGGTTGAATAATTGTTCATGACAAAAACTATACAGAGCCGCTAGCTATAGTCACTTGGTTGAAAAAAGTTCGTTTTTTAAGTGGAAAATAAACATATTACACAATCAGAATGTTGCCATATGGCAAAATAATGTTGCAAGTCATTTTGTCGACAAGAATATTTCTGCTATTAAACAATTAGATAAGCTTGTTGAACAAACCTTTAAAGAAGGATAAAATTGTGTCATTTAAAAAAATCAAGTCAAGCATCGTTTTTGATTCTATTCGAATAAGGAATGAAACTGCGGGGCAAAATGCATGCCAATAAATCTGCTTCTTAGTCAACCTTTTTCCTCATGCTTTTTATAATGCTTGAAAACTGAGTTATTATCTGAAAGCAAGTGAACAACCGGCTGGGACCAAAACAGGTTTAATCACCAGTTGAGGCCACGGGACGTAAGGGTTGAAAACAGGCAGCCGCATTTCAATGTAGTGAATCTCACACTTAAGGTTCCCCCACTGCCACGCTGTGCACTCTCTACTGTAGATGGTGTTGTACATTTGGTCTTCTGCAAAAAGAAAAGTCAAGTTGTTTAAGTCAGAGGTCGGCAACCTTTTAGGCGACGCGTGCCAATTTACTTATTTCCTTGTGTAAATGACTTCGCGTGCCAACGTTTATCTAAATAATAGTGGTCCGTTCCAGCAGATATCAATAATAAAGAGAAAGTAGAGTGTTTTGTTCATATAAAGCTGAATTTTAAGACAACGACATGATAAAAACTATAAACAAGCAGTGTAACAGATCAAAATGTTACTTCAATATAAACGCAAATCGGTTGGCGCGCCATGAAAAACCACCTAAAAACAACAACAGTGATTAGAGGCCGCGCTGTCAGTGTTAATTGTCGTGATGAAGGCGACCTGTATAGGACGTCGAAAGGTCGGTGCAAAAATTTAGTTGCCATAAGAGATCTATAAACTTGATATTATACCTGGCAGCAACAACTTATATATAGAACAACAACAGTTAATCTTACTTGTGTCGTGGAATAGCTCAAGGGGCGTCCCAGATTCGGGGTCGAGCCCGAACAACAGCACAGCCCGTTTCGATTTGTCCCCCATGCACGGGTTCCCCATGATTTCCCGTTTTACCCTGTTGTGGCTCTCCTCCTCAGTGTCATTGCTTGACCTTCGTTTGCGCGTTTGACCGTAAGTCAACTTGTTCAGCTCCGCCGCCACCAAATCCGTTGTTTGTTCTGAAGATGGAAAATGTATGTATTTAAAAACTGCTTGTCAAAACCGCTAAATAAATAATTCAGCTCTTTACGCCACCTATCGAAAATTAGCGAAATGTGGCTTTCCTGTGAGGTATGCTGTTAGTAACTCTACCCGATTTTTATAGATCCCCACCTGTCACAGTGAACTGGTCCTCTCCTTCCACTCGTTTCCAATAGTTTATGTCGTAGGTGAAAACATCGTCAGAGAAATCTTCAATCGTGTCCTTGTACCGGTCCATATATTGGCAGATCTTCAGGTACTTGAAGTAAGGTATGTCCTCGCACATGTCCTTAGTCACTGGTTCATACTGGAATTATAGAAAATAACTGTCTGTGTTTTAATCATAAACATAACTGCCAAACTACTGGTGTATATAGAATACATCATGCAGATGTAAATCATCAATGCAGGTTGCCAGTAAGTTATGTTTATGATTAAATTACTTTTCAAGACCGTGTATAGTGTTCCTGCGTGTCAGAGTTTTGCTTGGTAAACTTTTCCAAAAGTAAACACAAAACGGCCAATAAATAAACTGTTGCTGCCAGGCATAATACGAGCATTACACGTTTATGAAACGACATTGTAAATTACATCGAATGCTTGGTTAAAAAATAAGCCACCCTTTCCAACTTATTTTTAGTTTTTTTGTCCTGTAAATTTTTAGACCAATCTATTGATGTTTTCGTTTCTCAGATCTCGAAAAATCTTGCCTTACCACTTTGTCGGTTTGAGAGTAGACCTTCTGAACGTAATCCATCGGTGTCAGGGAAGCCACAATGTTACTGCACATGAGAACAGCAAACAAAAATCCGAGCATCTGTAACAGAAATAGAAATATTTCCGCTGTACAATGTAATAGCGATTTATAAATCAGGACTTGTACGAATTTAAAAAAGGTATCAATAACACGGTTTGTGAGATTGACTAATTTACAAAACACATCTATGCAGTTCAGTAACTAGAACATAAAATATCAAGGCCCAGTAAATTTCATATGTTTTTCACACTTTTTAAACACAAAAACTCCTCGTTCTTGTAGCATTCTCTTATGTTGGAAAGTCAAAAAAAGATTTTACATTTTGACCGGACTTCAGACAAATTAAAAAAAAAATTAAAAAAATACTTTACCTTTATTGCGTTTTGCATGTTCGCCTTTATTTGATCAGATATAATAGATAAAATTCTCTACATCTACACCTGAAACAACACAAACATTAGATTGCTTAAAAATGTGATGATTTTCAAACAACTTTAAATAGAACTGACTTAAAAATGCATTGTTTGGGCAAGTGACAAACTAGGACCAAAATATGTTTTGTTACAATGCTTGCCTCTGCAACTACAAACCAAAAAACGCTAAAAAAGATTCTTTTCATCTACGTACTGCTTTAATGAATGGTAATAATGGTTGTCATATTTCTCAATATAAATCACAACAACTTTCCGTGGTTCAAAACCAACTCACTTTAAATAGCAACTACATACGGATCTGTTCATAACTTTAATTACGAAAATAACGGCCCAAATAGACGCAAAAAGCGACATGCTTTATTATTCAAACGTTTGGATAAAAAATTATTTTCGTAAAACTGGTTTTAAGAAACAGCAAATCCTTTACAATTAACCACCATCTTAGTTGGCTATAATAATGCGCAAATAAACATACATCGGGCTTGAAATATTGCGCTTCAAGATTTTCCAACTGTAAAACGCTCGTTCCTTGTTCAACTGCAAAACTATGAACACTAAAATAAAATTTCTTTGCATCTACGTATTGTTTAACTATTTTATTAAGCGTTTAGTACAAATGATAAAATCTTGTCATATTTTTTTAAATAAATCGCAATTCCTCCCCCTAATAAACTTTCCTCTGTACAAAACAAGCGCACTGGTTTACAAATTTTCTACTGTAGAACACTGACACTGAACTCCAAACAAACCCTCACCTCACTGCAACCCTCACCTATGTCTACAATTTACTCGTTGTCCTGCACTGCGCCACGCTTATAACCGATCACGTTAATTGCCGCAATCCTTCGTAGGAAACCCCGGTTTGCTGTATTTCACCAAAGACCCACTTAACTGAGGTCATTACAGCGAAATTGACGTTAGTGTGAGATTAATTGTCGGGTTCTTCCTTCAAATGTTGCAGCGAAAATGTCACAGTAAAAGTAGGCTAACCTACGCGGGAAGGGGGAATTAACTTGATGTGTTTTCAGGCTTAAGACATATTAGACTGCGTTTAAGTTAATCGCTTTCCAATCAGTGGTAATTCGAGTTATAAGGTGCAACGTTTCTAGTTAACCTATTAAGATTTCAATATCTATCTCAAGTCTAAACTAGCGTCACAAACTAAAATACAATTTTATATTAACAAAGATTAAGTCTTTTCATTTATACTCAGTCAGGGGTTTTTAACCAGACGTACATGTACCCCCAAGGGGTACGAGTGTTCTTAAGGGGTGCGGGGATGCTGAATCATTAAGGTTGGTTTGGTCTATTCTATATGAATACAAAAACCCAGAGGGATGCGAAAATTGGTTGGTGAATTGAAAGGGGTGCAGCAAGGAAAAAAGGTTAAGAACAACTGTTCTAAATGCATCAAACCTTTTACACACCAACATCTACTTTTAATACATAAAATACGATATAACACACAGGGCAAAAATGGCAGATTTTCTAATTGCATCCATAATTTGACAACAGTCCGAAGTATTAACAACACATCATAGATTATACAAACATAGGCCATTAACAAAGGCTTAGTAAATTGTTAGTCTATGCTACAGTTCTAATACAACCAATCTTAAATCTTAACACATAAAACATCTGCCACGACACAATCTGGGGCAAACCGATCAAATCCTCTGCCGTACGTTTCGTTTTAACACTCTAAACCAGCGGTTCCCAAACTGGGGTCCGCGGTCCTTTAGGGGCCCGTGAGGCAATTTTCGGGGGACCGCGAAGCGGTTGAAGTAATTCTATAATCTTATTTGGCGTCAGTTTGTGCCACTAAATAAGTTTAAATCAAAGTAAAGTTTAGAATCGACTGTCTTCATTGCTAAACAATGGCCTTTATTGAATGACAACTATCAAAAATGCAATTGTTCGCGCACAATCGTAATGTTTTTGTCC
The DNA here is from genome assembly GCF_965637545.1 of Phallusia mammillata. Taxonomy (NCBI): domain Eukaryota; kingdom Metazoa; phylum Chordata; class Ascidiacea; order Phlebobranchia; family Ascidiidae; genus Phallusia; species Phallusia mammillata. Next base: position 30,655,493 of record NC_137255.1, read on the forward strand.
TGTTTGTGATGTCATATGCTGTCTTTGAAAGATTGTTATGCGCAATTTTGCATAACTAGGCAAAATCCTGCAATCAACTTTCGTTTTTATGAAATACACATTTAGGCTTAAGGACCGCGAGCCCTCGAAATAATGGCAAAGGGACCGTTTTGAAAAAAATATGAAAAAGTTTGGGAACCACTGCTCTAAACGAAGAATACATGCGCATAAAAGTCACGACAGTACGGGAAAATATCCGTCCGTTATCCGTTTAAAATGCGGTTTTTTATTAATGTTTTAACCACGACAAGCCTAAACGTTTTGTCCTCATTCGAGTAAACCGAGCCGTGTACAAAGGACATGACATCCTGCATTGTCTGTTGGCGAAACGTTTAGCGTTTAATATCATACTTGACGAAAATGAGTCGTTGTCTGTGTTGACATAAGGCAGGGGTGTACAACCTGCGGCCCGCGGTCCACATGCGGCCCTTGATTAAAGGTTGTGCGGCCAGCAGAGACACTTGGATTTAAAATGTACTGGCAAACGAGTCCAATTATTATATATTTTTAAGCAGATTAGTGCGCCCGGCGCTATTTTTCTGCAACCAGGAATAATGTGGCTAGAATCAAATGCGAATTTTACTTGGTATAAGGCATTTTTAATATGCAACGAAGTAAACTCACCTTTTGTTATATAACGGTGCGACCCGCGATCGAATCATCGCAATTGTATTTCGGCCTACAGCGACAAAGGTTGCCCGCAATATGGCATAAGGCTTGTTGGCTTTTGCAAAATATCATACCATAGGAATTACTCCATATAATGTTAACCAGTTGTGTACATTACTCCGTGCGTTTGGGTGTAGTCGGTTAAGGTTAGGATTTTTGCAGTGGCTCCAAGTTGTACGTGCATCTTGCGTAATTGAAAATCCCACGTTGGCGTTTTTTAATCATCCGCTTTGCGTCATCGTATCGCGTCATTTTGCTATTGTTTTGCATTATGACGTAACAAACATGTAAGATGTTCTGAATCATTGTTTATAAAGCGTTACTATTGTTCCCGCACAGTTCAAATCTTTCCGATAATTCCGTTTCTGTTTTGAAAACCAAACACGTTTTTTTCACGCTAATAAAAAACTATTAACAAGGAACCAGAAAAACTAAAGTGTTTGCGTTTCACAACCAAGGAAAAACAAACTTTTGCGTTTTGTAAACCGTGATTTAATGGTCGTTGCTTTAAACCAAGGGTGTGCAACATTTTTCGTCGGTGGGCCATACAACGAATTTCGGACATCAAGCGAGGGCCACACATTTTTTAGACAAAGGGAATTATTACGTCACACTCAGTGAAGTACTTGCTAATTGTTGTATGATCCACCGGTGGGAAAACGCTGATTTAGCTTATATTTGTTACATATAGTATAGCAACTTAGGAGGATTTACCAGAAACTAGCGGGCATTTTGCTGAATTCCTACAAGACTTGCATTTTTTCTCTTAATCAATGTATTGGCGAGGGCCACACTAAATAGCTTGGCGGGCCGGATGGTGGCCCATTGGCCACCTGTTGCACACCCCTGCTTCAAACCAACGCTGGTGCCAACTTGGTTCTATACGTTTCTTAAATTGATTGGCGGTATGAAATTTTGAATGCAATCTGTCAGAATATTATCAGCTTGTTCAAACAACATTACGTAACCATGGAGTGAAAAAGCCTTATACCTCTTGTATGCATTTTTTACTTTTGGCGGTAGTGTTTAGATTGTTTGGAGATACAAGTTTAACTTACATTTTAAATTCTGTTACCTGTATTCTAATGAGAGATCTCAATAAAAAATCTTCAGCGAACTTTTTTCCCAAATAACTTTTTCGCCCGAAAGACAAACCATAATTGAGCTTAATGGCTTCATTTCAACATCAACAAATCCCGTTGTTACATTGTCAGAAATACATTTGAGCGAATCAAATGTATTTGTGTCTGTTCCAAGTATTTAGTTAACGCGCAAACATTGTTAAGCAATTAACCAAAGTATCACTGATTAAAATCAAACAAACAATTTCAACTTGGTCTTGACATCGTTTTAGTTTATTTGTTTAGTTGACATTGTCTAGAACACAGAACAAATAGCGTAATAAGTTTTGTGATCTTTGAACTACGTTACACCGTTTATTTTGTCCTTCTTATTACGGTGTAGCTGTAGCCGGTTTAATCATTATCCACCAATTGTGCCCTTTACTTTTTTCCGCTTCATAACGTTTTAACGTTGCGCAGCTATTTCCAGGTTGGTGATTGTTTTAGTGCAATTGTGTCGCTATGTTGTCTTTCACCAAGCGAAATAAACTCAACTCAATTGATTCTGGTCTGAGATTACAATTTCCATACAAATACAAGCTGAACTACAGCAGTATTTGGTTTTGTCGATTTGCAAAACCTGATAACCCTTTAATTTCAGGTTTGACCTAAAGGTCAAGTGAAAATAAATAACTTTGGCACATGCGTTGCATAAACTTAAATTGTTCTGACCTGATCCTTAAAAAGAAGCAACAAGGCACAACCTTTATCTTTGGGACATTTTTTTCAAACATCACAGTTTTATACAAAAATAATATATGGCGTGCGAAAAAGTGATACAATACAACAGAAATAAATAAAAAGGACGAGAAATAAATGTGTAAACAAAATGCAGAAATTGGCAAGACGTTTGTTTGCACGAAATCACAACGCAAGTTTATAACGCAGTCAAATACATCAAAAGCAAGAAAAAAAAATCATTCTAAGGTTGTTGTTTTTTGCTTTTCCGTAATTTAAGCTAATTTTCTAACTGTAAATTTGTTAACATAGATCAGGTATATGGGAAAGTGTTTCGAATAAAATAACACTTGCCTTTATTATCACCTATTTGAAATCGTTAAAGTTTTAACAAACAATGGCAACTCTTCATGTGTGACGCCTCAGAGTTTTAAACAGACCTGAAATTGGAGCCCGAACCCGAATCGTTTTGAGAAGCCTGTTTAGACCCGAACGTTTGATTGACAGGCCTATACATTGAAGCCTTATGAATGACCAAGACAACAAACACAATAGACAATTGGTCTTGAACAAGGCGTTTTAGGGCTGTTGTCATTAGGTCAGGTCCAGCAACTGGCTACTTGGCTACTTAAATTTATTCAAAAAACAACTGACACAGAGTGTAAAATCTGGCCCGAATCAAGCCCGTTGTTTCAAGAAACCTAAGCCCTACTTACAACTCTGTAACGCCTGTATCAGTCACGTGTTTACGTTGAGTGACGTGTAAGTTGATCCGTAACAACACGCTTCACTCATCCGCTTTTACCACCAGCAATTATCCTCAAGGTTTGGTGCGGAACCCGCTATTAGGTTTCACACGTAACCAATTAATTCAGCGAGAAAGTTCAATGATTGTTAACAACTCGATTCGCCCACGCGATTCCTGTTTTACGTCATAATTGCGGTGTTCTAGTTGTGTTTATTAGCCCTCCCACGCTATAGTTAACCACCCCCCAAATTCACGAAACCAAATCCACGTCATTTATGTTTAATTGTGACCGCATACGTTTCGATTTTTGATAATTGTGTCACGAAACAATGAGGATTGTTAATTGACGAACCCTTTTCAACAAGAATTTAAATTTCACCCTAAATAGTCTTTTTGCGATTTAAGTTTGGAACAGAACGTAGCAATTTTCGGTAGAAATGGTTAACGTGGACAATTTTGTTCGGGGTAAGGATATTAAAACAAAAAGACAGAAAAAAGTTTTGAATTAGTAAAAAAAAGGAAGAAATAACGGGTATGCCCAAATGCTTTCCTAACAGCAAAAAGTCACCGGCATTTATGGATGATTCGCCTGAATTTGTTGCTGGTTTCAGGTTTGTACAACAATCACACTGGTTGGGGCAATTTGTTCAAGTTTTTATCTTGGAACTGGGGACTTAAATTTTGTTCCCAAGCCGCAACCTGAAACTTTTCCAACTTCGCAAAAATTCATGATCGGACCTTAGAAAGTAGCCACGGGTCTGTGTTTCGCCACAAATGACCACAAATTGCCGTAGGTGAGCTAAAAACTTAGAGCACAGTTTGTTGGAATTTGAACCGGTCTCACATGAACGTTGAGAGTTCCTTTGATGAAGACAGCTGTCTCGAACTTCACGTATTGCGGTTCACACCTCATGTTGTAGAAAGTCCGACGCATGCAACGCTTCGTGTAGTAAGTCTGGAACATGTTCTTATCTGTGGGATAAATTGATGGGTTGTTTAGTCGGAAAAAATGGTTTAAAAATTGACACCAATGCGTTTGAAACCTTTACACCAGTGGTTCTCAAACTCGATTTTCGGGGCCGCATGCGGCTCCCAACTACTTATTTTGCGGCTCGCACCAGACCTCAGAAAACCACCAAACATTGATATTTTAGCTTTCAAAGTCATCTTCTTTAGTGATTTTCTTAAGGTTTCGTTTTTTTGCCGCTCCCTGCACACTTATAAAAATACCATTTGGCCCCGACAATAAAAAAGTTTGAGAACCACTGCTTTACACCAATAGTATAAAGGAATATTTCTCTACCAACAGTTATATCACAAACAACGTCTTATATAAGACGCCTTAATCATATCTTGAAAGACAAATTTCTTATAAGCGATAAAACTGCTGGATGAGCAATACTTGTTTATAGATTATTCCTGGTAGCAACAGCTTGTGTTCACCAATAGGTCTATAACATCGTTTTGTGGTGCGTAAATATAAAATATAACAGTTATAAAGGTCAAAGGCTTCTTGATTGGTCAGCCTGGACTTTTAAAATTGTTAAGCATCCATTATTCCATCGAATCCTACTTAACTACTTTATTTACGCTTGGTGACCAGCTGATTCGGTACAACGTCTTCAATGGGCCTGGCTTACAGTGATGTATTTCATTAAATCCTAAACTACATCAATAAGTTTTGGGAAGTTACGTTTTACACTGTTGAAATTGTGATTTTTTTAAAAAACAGCTTTTCGTCGATATTTTTAGATTATATTTTAAATTCCATACGAACCGGGATCCTGCAGAAGTTCCACGATTTCCCCGTTAATCGCGTCGATCCCGTGGATTACGATCGTTTTCCGCGATTTCTTCTCCGCGCACGGGTTGACTCCCTGACTCTGGGTTCCCCGCTTAACGCGACGCAAATGTTTCGGCGATGATGTCGGGGTTTCCCCACCCTGGCTGACGTCACGGCGTTTCCGCTTCTTGTCGTCATCGTCATCATCGTAACTACGGTAACGTGACGTGGACCGGTAGGGGTGGTAGAATCTCACGTAGTTCGAAACTGTTGATGCAGTTCTGTCTCCCTCCTCTGATGGAACAAAACGGTATCAAGTTATTTCTAGAAAATTATAGTACGCCAGGCCTATACACATGTGAGTGCTTGGGAGACCGACTTGATTCGGTACAACGCCTTAAATAAGACTTCAATGGTGGGTTCGAATCCCACTGCATGCTAGATTTTTCTAGTCTATATGGGAATGCTTGAGAGACCGGCTGGTTCGGTGTACTGCCTTTAATAGGCCTGACGTGCTATGAATTATCGATATGTATGCCGTGATCACTGGTCTGCATCATCGCTTCAGGGATGCCAGTATTGAAATTATTCATCTTATTTGTAGAGAATGTGTATTTATTTTGGTGCCGCGGTTTATTGTCTTATCGGGTTGCGTTTACGTTCTCAAGACCTCATGCTTCCACTTCTAAGTTTGACGCAAATATTTGCACGAGTTGAATCAAATAAAGTTTCCTATTTTATTTTTTCCAAGTTTTTAAATTTTATTTTACTTAGTCTTGGGATTTCCTTTGTTTCTCATTCATTTTGGCGTGAAAACCAATAAATTGGCCACTTGTTCAAATAGACTCACTTTGCGAGATTCTTTTTTAAAATATAATTCATTCAGTTTTTTTTATCTTTTACTTTGAGATTCGACGATCACTCACCTTTAACTTCAGTCTTGGCCGCCAGATCGTGATATTTTCCCCAATAGTTGATCCCGTATGTGAGATACTGATCCGAATACATCTTCAGCTTTGCCGGTTCATCCATATAAATCTGGCAAGCCTTCATACGACGGTGGCGTGGAGAAAAACGGCATTTCAAGCCGGTGATTGGGGTGTACTGTGAAAATTAGAATGAATTTTTAAACAAGTTCAAATTTAAAGCCAAAATTGCTAGATGGCGTGCAAAAAACATGGGTGGGCCAATTTGAGGGAAATGTAATGTCATAATTTTATCGAACTTACAAAAAAAAATTAACTGATCTTGGCGTATTTAGTAAATAAACATGGCACACAAAAAATAGTAGAAAGACTTGAAATCAAAAGTAATCACACTTTTTGAATGCCTTAAGAATTGAATCTATGACTTTGGGTAAACCAATTTTAAAGATATCTCTCGTTTTTAATTCAGCAAACAAGCGCCCCAACACCATAGAAGCGGTGTGGTTTGAACCAATAACCCCGATTTGAATAGAACATAGAACAGGGTGCTCGCAACCCCAAGGAGTACGAGAACTGCTCCTAAGGGGATGCGGGGATGCTGAATCATTAAGGTTGGTTAGGTCTTTTCCATATAAATACGAAAACCCAGAGGGATGCGAAAATTGGTTGGTGATTTGAAAGGGGTGCAGCAAGGAAAAAAGGTCAAGAACCACTGGCATACGATGACTAATATATGTTTGACAACTTAAATGTGTCAACTCACCTCTCTGTCCATCCCGTCTCCGTATTCCTTCGCGTAATCCATTACCGTCATCGATGACGTCATGCCGATTAACGTCATAGCAAGGTATGTGACGTAATAAACAACAATATTCATTTTGTTACTAGTTAGTGTCTTAGTTTGGTGTCTGCAGAAACAAAATCGTTTAAACTCAAATTATAGACTATAAAGCAACAGACACCTGCGACAAAACTACAAAAAGTTTGATATACTTTCTGCATGATTCGTGCACTGTACTACGCGCATTTGGTGTCGTTTACTCTGATGAAGGCGACCTTTATAGGACGTCGAAACGTCGGTATAAAAATACAATCGCCAGATAATCTGTATAAACTTGATATTATGCCTGACAGCAACAGCTTATATATTTTGAACACTGAATGCGCGTAGTTGCGTGTACGATTATATTTTGTTTACACTGGTAAAGGCGACCTGCATAGGACGTCGCAATACAAATACAACCGCCTTTCTGATTTTTGCTCAACTTTATACTGCAATTTGTATATCATCTTCTTTCAATCTAATTCCTTACTCACAAGACCGTCACAAAGTTAGCACCAAATTTCTGTATCAGCTGTCGTCGTTAGCCTCGCCATGAAATCTTGAAACTTTAACTCCAAGCGTCGGTCCCACTTTTATATAAACCTTCCAATTGTTTGTAAACTGTCCAATGTAAAGAGGTTGCCGCCAATTAAGGGGTGGAATTAAATCGCCGATTCCCGCACGTAACACAAGCCCACGTGTTCACGCTATTGTTCAACATAATTACCGTGTTCGTGATCTTGAATCAATCACTATTACGTAACTATTGGAATTAGTGGGCAACAATAGCTTTATTGTAAGCCTCGTACTGGAACTAGTCGGTTTAATGTAAACACTGGCATTACACAATAATGTCAATTTAAAGAAATTAACTTTCTGAGTTTTCGAAATAGGTTGATAAATGTGAACGTATGTAAAAATTAACTAAGCTGTTGCTGCCAAGCATAATGTCAAAAATATCTACAGCTCTTCCAGCAGTTTTTAATACAACAAGCCGACGTTACGATAAAGTGTTACTCTATATTTTTCAGCGAAATATGTAGGCTATATTCCAAGAATATTTTTGGCAGATTTCGTTGCTTGGAAAATACTTTCCATTCTTAGCTATATTTTTCAGGTTTTATCGTGTGTTTGTTTGTTGAATTAATTTAGACAAACTCGTGTACAGCTGTTGATTTTACAAACCAGTTTGTTATGTGTCAGTTTGCGGTCAACTGCACCTGGTCATTCGGACGAAGCGATTTTCTCCTAAATTCCCGGAAAGCTCATCATTTGCTCTGATTGTTTGTTGGATACACGTCACAATCATCGAAACGACACTAAGTGACCAAACAATGGTAATTGTGATGTCATTAAGATGATTGTCAACAATGTAATTTTCCTCGCAACATCTGCGTGAAGTTAATTTGTTGTGAAGCAATTTCTGTTGGTACAAAGCTAACGGTCAGTGGTTCAAACCCCGGCTCCGTAGGGTTGTGGTTTGTCCGCCATAAGAATCCGCCAGTCGTTTTTGCCACAAATGCATTTACAACAAATCACTAAGTAGCTTCGTCACACAAAACTTTTCTTGCAATTTTTATAAACATGCCAAACGTATTTAATTTTTGCATGCAACTGCAGTAAGCATAAAATTTTTAAAAGACAAAATCTAGAAAGTTTTTAATCCCTGCTACACGTAATTACATGATTTCTATGAAACTTGGCGCCATGTTTGGGGACCACGAAGCTGACTTGCAGGGGCATTGGAGTTTCTATAAAACGTGGAAGATGGGCTTCCTGGTTTTATTGCCCGGGTGTTGGAATCGATTGAAAGAAGAAAAATTTGAGAGGTAAAAACAAAATGTATGACTTTTTGTCTTGCTTTATTTTTAACATTTTTTCGCTTACTTGGATAAAACGAGCTGACAATTTCTGTAGCTTCTGGATAAATAACTTATACAAAATATAGTTGAAAATAATAGAAAATTATAAGCTAATAATTTTGCGTAGTCTTTTCTACATTTAAGAAATACTTTTTTTTTCAGAATAGATTTGAACTAATATATTACTGTTGTTGACTGTTTATTACTGTTTGTTACAACAATATCGGTTGCACTGTAGTTCTTTACGCAATCAGCAATCAGTGCCGCTAGTGCTAAGGGCTTTGCACGTTGATTGATCGCGAACCTATAGTAGCCTAACTGTTGGTCACAACGGGTTTGGTGACGAGCAGTTACACAAGGTGGAAGATCTGGTTGTTGCGTTTTAAGTACAATAGCTGCATAGTTTGTAAACTAAAGAAAAAATAAACAACGCTGATAGACTGAACTTGATTTAGGTAGATTTATAGTAAGTAGCCTAATGTAATCAATACCACTGCACAGACAAATCGAAGTTTATTGTAAATTGTGTTAAGCTATAATGATACATTGATGTGTTAAAGGTGATTTGGGCACAAAATATTGTACGACATTTTTGCGTGTTTGTAGATATCAGGGCAATTGGTGATGAATTTATACAAAAATTACTCAACATTGACTCAATTGGACAATTGCATGTTTGGCAACGTTTACCTTGTTTGCTTAGCAAGTTATGTATAGCCTAGCCCAGTGGTTCCCAAACTTTTTTGTTGCGACGCCCCTGCACAAGTTTTTCTGGACTTGCGACGCACCAGCAATTAAAAGTTAATGAGGAAACTTATTATTGAAGTTGTGTTTATTGATACAACAACAAAAACCCACGAAACGAAACTACTCTGCGACGCCCTTGGAAAATTGAAACGATGCACCAGGGCGTCGCGGCACCGCTACTGGCCTAGCCTATATAGGCTACATGTAGATTTCAACGTTTAACTAACTTAATATTTTGTTCACAGTTTTGTTCGACCCCGGGATTGATGACGCAACGACCAGTGATGTAACTCCAGTTAAATGACGTCATTACATTTGTGACAAACCGCGTTGTTAATTGTTTCGTAATAATAGGGGACAATACCGGAATCTTGTTTGTTTGTTTTTTACTCGTTTTGTTTCTCTTTTTCTTCCCTTCTCTATTTTGACTATTTTTTACTCTTAATTTTTTTGTGATTATTTTCGCCGCATTATATAATATGGAGGGTTGTGCACGCCCAATATATTGTTATTGCGGATTTGAAACAAGATTCCGGAATATTTTTTCGCGCATTTGTTGCTAAAACTTCCAAATTGATACTTGACCTCCCTAAAGGAGGGTATTATGACGATTTAATTAAAGTAGAACGCGGTTTGTTATGTTTATATGACGTCCTTCTCCCACCCCGCGGACATTGACGGAACCCACAGGAGATCGCAGCGAGGTGAGATACTTTGACCCTACCGGTTGTGGTCCTACAGATAAAAACGTTTACTAGAGGGAAATAAAACGAATGACGAAGCAAAATTTATGTTTATGGCGTCACAAATAGTATATAAGTATTATTCAAAGCGCAAAGTTAACAAAAATACATAAACTCATTTAATGGTTTGTAAACTTAAAAGAATTTAAAAAAAGTTTAATTCATAATTTTCAATCACTGAGAGTATTTGAACTGAACAGTATCTAACCCTTCAACAGGCAACATGATCATCGACGATCACCGTTTATTTAATTGTATGTCAGACAGATTTCGTAACTTGGAAAATGCTTTCCATTCTCAGTAATTTTCAATCACGAATATTTATAAAGAGGATAAAAACAATTTCTGTCAAGGAATCTTCCAATAGCGAATGGACAAAAGAAAAATGAGAGATGGATTAAAGCAACAAACAGAATGAAGGAACAGCGATCCGACCGAGACTTGTGGTATTTTGTTTGATTAAGTTCAGTTTTGTTGACACAGGTAAGTTTAGATCCGTTGGTGATTTGATGCCTGACAATATTTTGAAACCTATTTCTTATTTTTAAAAGATTAGATCTTCGATGGAAATCGATGAGATGTTGAATTCCTGAACGAAATGTTGGAAGTTTTAAGAGCGGAGATCACAGAATATACGATTTTACCACAAGCAGAGCAAGGTAAGCTTTAAGGCGAATTTGACCCGGACAAATATTAAAACCCCAAAATTTATTCAATTTAGCCAATCAAACTCGGGATACAGCTTGCGCATCTAAAACCGAATCCCCCTGATTTAAATAGAAGTTAAACAATCATAACACTTCACTTTATGTCCACTAAGATGAACTGTCAAAGAATATTCTAATCTGCAGTTAAGGTAGGGGCTCACCGATGCTCCACCTGTAATAGTCCAGATCATAGGAAACCCATTACATTTATTCACTAAAATTTAATAAACTGTGTGTTTAATTATAATGGAAACAAAACTAAACATAAGTTTACATTAAAAATCCAAATAACATACAATACTGTGACATGATAGTTCCTGATTCACCCAAAGTACGCAAACTATTATTCTGACAAAACTGCTTCATACCAGGGCCCAAATATGTTATGGAATTACCATTTTTGCTAGCTTTCAACAAAGCGTTTTCCCGTGTTTATTACAGTACAGAAAAGAAAGGGTCGAAATAGTAGTTGCAATTGTGTCAGTAAAGTTTCTAAAATCCAGGAGATTCATGTTTTCATCGCTTACTGTTAAGTTACCCAGCAACCTGTGGCAAATTATGGCAAGCTTATACTTTAAACATTTAAAATGCTTCCCTTCTTTTAAGGAACCTTCAAACAGCAGATCGACAAAAACAAGGAAGAAAGTGAAGAAATCACCGACCAGGATGAAGAAATTACGATTCGACTGCGGACTTGTGGTATTTTGTTTAAATAATTTCAGTTTTTTGTTGACACAGGTGAGTTTGGGTCTGTTGGTAGTTTGATGCTTGATACAATTTTAAAACCTATTTTTCATTGATAGAAGATTAAATCTAAGATGGAAATCGATGAGATGTTGAATTCCTGAACAAACTATTGGAACTTTTGAGAGCGGAGATCACAGAATATACGATTTTACCACAAGGACGGCAATGTAAGTAGTGCATGATGTGAAGTAAAATTATGGAACTATCCAGTGGTGGGATTCAAATTTTTTGTCAGCCGGTTCTATTACAAAAGTTATATTTTTCAACCGGTTCTGTTACAAAAAGTCCATTGATAGTAACCAGTAATGCTAACCGGTTCGCGTTTTCTGTTTAAGGATTCAGCTCGTTTAAGGAACTCCACCTTCCCACACAGACTTCACCACCAAGCAAGTTTTCATCAACTTCAAACCTGATAAGTTTGTGTTCCGAGTCTGTCGTGTGATTTACCCGGGGATTGTTGAGTTTAATTTGAACATAACAGTCACATTATTTTCACAGCTTTTATCGGAAACGCAGGTTTTATCTTCGAATTAGGCAGTTTGCGTAAAGAACTCTCGCGAACTTTGCGTAGGTAGTAAACAACGCTGGTCGACTTGTGTTTGTTTTGTATTTTTTGTGCTGTTTATGTATTGTAGATTTTCTTGTTGTTGTTTTACGTCTGTTACACAGGCCCGGGTGAATCTTTTTCCAAACCAAAACTTTGTTTTTCAACAACAACATGAATTTAAATAAGTGTTCTACATGACAGACTTGTTTGTATGGTGTGTTTTTAACATTTATTAAACGTATAATTTGCAAATTTGTTTAAAAGTAATTTAAACAATGGTAATATGAATATACTTTTTCATTTCAAATAATCCTAAACATTAAAGTTTTGGTATTTGAAATAATTTGAATCAAAATCAATCCTTTTTTTAAAATAAGTTTAACCAATAATTTTTGTGTTTTAAATAACCTTATCAATAATTTTTTATATAGGCCTATTTAAAATAATCTGAACTATTCCGAGTTTTTTAGGTGCCAGTTTAGTTGAGGAAAGTTGTTTACGAGAAATGATGGCGGTGTACTTCTTAAAAATACGGAAACTTTAATCGAAAGCTAAAATCCAACATAAATATTTAATACAATAATTAGTCGTCACCAAATTGCAGCATTCCAACGTTGGATCCCACAAATAACCCAGTGATTCCAGATTCTGATTCTAAATACAAATTGATAACACAGACTTTAGTAATTGTTAGTTTAATTGAAACGCTTTCAAATAGACCAAAAGGTTAACAACGAAATTCAACCCACAATGAATATTTCAGCTAAAACCAATTTAATCGTTGAATGTAATTCCGCAATCAAGTTTCATTAAATCCAATGAAACAGATTGTGCTGGTGCCTTGATTAAGTTTTGTTTTGATTTTGTTTTTGTTTTTTTTAATTTTTTTATTCTTATTTATTTCTCTTTTCTTTTACTTCTCTTCTCTTTTTTGTGTTCCCCTCATTTTTTTAATTATTTTTTTTGTTTTTATTTTTTTGTTTCTTTATTTTTTGTATTTTTTTTTATATATTTTGATTGATTTTTTTGTTTATTTATTATTTTAAACCGCCACCTGATATGCGGGTCAGTGCACGACCTTCATATTGTCCAGTTGCGGTTTTAAACAAGGTGCCACACCACTAGAGTGCGCCCTATGTTATAGTTTAATTAACAAATTGTGTCAAATTTGATCGGTCAAGAATGAAACACTACGCCTCCCGCAATTTATTGATGCATGCATACGAAAAAAATAACTAATTTTAATTATGCAACGATAGGGTAACCCCCAATGACGTATTTATTGTGGGTTGCTGAAATCGTTGTCAGCTTTCGTGACGTAAGAACAACGTAAGAAGTTCGTTTCACTTAACGTTTAAAATTAAATCGCCTCATTTTTGTGTTTGGCCCCGTAAACCGCCATTGTTAGCTAGAAAGGCTTAGAAGCGTTTTAGACGGAAAGGATTTCTCCAGCGGAGCCGATCAACCAATGTAAGTATGTTAAAGTTGCGTAATACTTTTATTTCAGTTTCGCGTGAATTTTGTTGTTTTTTAGACGATCTCATCGAGGTGTTTGCGTTTGTCGTGCGCCAGTCTGTTTTCCTCGTTTCGGTTGTGGTTCTGCACCGAACGAGGGTTTCTCTACTGCCTTAGATGAAACCCATTGCGTGGGTTGACACCTTGACGCGGTGCAATGGCTTTCAAACCAAGATCAACCCGCAGAACCTTGAGTAAATTACTCAAAAAATGACCCCATGATGTCGTAATTGAGCAGGCTATTCAGTTTTTTTTAATTGATGAATTAAATCATAACAACACAATGGCACTAAAACAACCACCAAGCCGGAAATAGCGCAACGTTGAAACGTTGTGGAGCGCAAAATAGAGGAGGGGACAATTGGTGGTTTGTAGCTAAACGCGCTGCAGCTATGGCGCGTACCATTCGTTTATTTTTGTAACACAGATGCAGATGGAAGAAGTCATGAAGAAAATCAGCCGAAAATTTTCCTTTGAAAGAAAAACCTGTAACAACTCAGAAGGATTATTTCTACACTGATCTATTTGTTTCCTCCTTGCTTGAGCAACTTTTCGCATTGATCAACATTACATGCGTGCGCGGAGTTATTGTGCCTCGGTATGTTCCCACCGCTACTTCAGTTGCTTGCAAAACTTTGTTCGGAATTTCGTGGTTGTGTTTTTACTCTCATTTGTGTCATATTTAGTTTCGTTGTGAATAAAACATATTTTGACGCGCTGTAAGTAGCCAACCGCCAACCAAGACTGCGTATTCTGCTGTAGTTTCAAAGAAACAGCATTTGCAAAATCCAGTGTCAGTTTAGTTACTGGACCACGATTAGCTGAATATAATCAATAAATATTTTAAGTATATTAAAAAATAGTTACTGGTCCACGAAGAAATTAAATGCAAAGTTCTACAAGCGCATTGAACAGGATAGACGTCGCTGAAAAAGAACATTATTATTTAGTTGTTACGCAAATTTTGAAGTATTGCGAAATACATAGTCTTATCAGTAGAAAAAAATCAATGCAAATCTTTTAAAATATTAGGAATTTTATCTTGCTTCCCATTTATGTTGCAATAAATTTTGAAATCGCCAGGTACATGGTTTTGGAAATGTTTACCGTATGCCACTGGGGATTCCCCGTCCCTCCGACTAAATTTGTTTTCCTAAAAGTCGCCATGAAACTGGTAAGGACTTAGAAATTAAACATTTAGCTATAACCTAATTTAAATTTACCACTCTCTGTTGGAAAACAGTTTTATTTCTTCAGTTGTGCTACAGCCACGGCAGTTATTCGGACTGAATACCTAAAAGTGAATCTTGCACAAAAAATAAAAGCACTGTAGTTTATTCTTTAATGCTGCACGATTACAGCAGAGTTTGTATTTTAACTACATCATTTTGTGTTTATTGTAACAATAAACTAATTACCGAAATCTACAGTTTTTAGTTGCATTTATTATCCTATGCCCTGCAATTTAAACAAAATTGTGTATTTATTATGCAGATATTGCACTTTAATAATGTATAATAAGCATAAGTTCTGTGTAATTGCTTACTGTTACTTTACTCTGCAGCGCGCTCAACTATTATCCACCAATTATACCATTCACTATTTTGCGCTCCATAACGTTTTAACGTTGAGCAGCTATTCTGGTTTGGTGATTGTTTTTGTGCTATTGTGTTGCCATGTCGTCTTTCACCAAGCGAAATAAACTCAACTCAACTCATCATTCCTTCATTTTTCAGTACAACTTATCGGCAAGTGATACAGCTCCATGCATTGTTCTCAAGTTTAAATCATGCACGATAATGTTGGATTGCTGTTTGGATTTTTCCTCACTCCAAAACTTTCTTCCTATCGGCCTTATTGAAAAGTAAGAAAAAACAAATGTTGTTGTTATTGTGTTTTAGCTTTATCCAACCCAACCTAATTTGTCTTTAGTCCAAGATTGCAGAATCTGCCAAAATGGAAACTTGTGGACGAACATGACAATCTCATCACTGACAAGGTTTGTATATTTTCGCATTGAAACATTTCTTTATTATAGACTGTTCTTTGTTCATCCGGCAAATATTTACAAGTAATCTGACGTTTTGACGTCCTATATACGGGGTGTCTTCATCAGGGTAAGGTCAGGTACCCAACACAGTCGTTCTTATAACACCAAAAGGTGGAAACCAAGAAATACACTGGTGCAAAAATGGCAATAACGTAGAGAAAAAGGGATGACTTGTTTACAATTTTGCCTGATGAACAAAGAAAAGTCTGAAATATGCCTGGTAGCAATACTATATTCATTTCCTAATTATTGTCCCAAATCTTCTCTCAGGAACTGAAGGAATGTTCTGGAAGAGTTTTTGTTGACAGTGTTCCCGAGTTCTCTTTTCCTGAGGTTAGAGTCTGTCTTGGATTTGTAGAAAAAATAAATTTTACACAAAGTATTTCCCACTTGTTCTAAACGATGAAAGAACGATTTTATTTGTTTAAGCATTGAGCATTTATGCTAGTATTTGG
Organism: Phallusia mammillata; assembly: GCF_965637545.1. Classification (NCBI taxonomy): domain Eukaryota; kingdom Metazoa; phylum Chordata; class Ascidiacea; order Phlebobranchia; family Ascidiidae; genus Phallusia; species Phallusia mammillata. The sequence goes on from NC_137255.1 coordinate 30,671,653, forward strand.
CTGAAATGCCGGGGCTATTACAGACATGTAATGGTTATAAAGTGTAGATAATGTAACAATACAGTTTCAAGTATTGTTTGGTCAGATAATTGATTTGACATGCCAAAGGTATAAAAGTTCAAACACATAAAATATAAGAGCATCAAGTCAATATATGGTAAGTTGCAGGCAGCACCTACTGTTGACGAAAGAGCAGCTGTATGAGCTAATGTAGCCACCAAAGCCAAACACATATCACCAGCTGCACTGATGATACTCTACAGATCAAAACAAGGCACACTGTCTGCAGCTTACTTGTCATTTAATGGCTCAATAACTTTATTTTAAACTCATATAAATTTGTGATTAAAATGACTGAAATTTTGATAGCAGCAACTTGTTACATTGACTTTTCCCAAGCAGCATTTTTTCTTTTGTTTCTACAACATATCTTGTTTAGCAATGCTGTTAATTGGTTGTGTTATGTTTTGCTCCAGCATATCTTAGTAACCAAGCAAGTTATTGAAACTAAACCTCAATATTTTCAGACTGATCTTTTGGATCTCACAACGGTTGATGTAATTTTGCTTTCCAACTCTGCAAGCATGTTTGCTCTTCCTTATATTACAGAGGTACATATTAAACCCTATATTATATATTTTAAATATATATATTTTATTAAACCAGTTTCATCAAACTCAGGCCTTGCCCCCATTATGCAACATGCAACATTGAACAGGCCGTCATTACTTAAACTTGTTTCATTGGGTGTTTGGAATGCATTGTAACATGACATTAGTTCTTGACACTAACACATAATGCTAGGTGCTAATATGTATTATTTATCTCCAAGCTTGAAATCCTAGGTTCAGACATGTGTTATGCCTGGCTTGCCATTGTAAACTTGTTTAGATCCGCTGTAAAAATGTTTCAGACAGTAACATATTGCAACATGATGACAGAGATCGCTAGATGCCAAAGTATATGTTATCTATTTTAAAGTTTAAAACAAAATATTATGTATGCCTGGCATGAAAATGACAATATTCTAGGGATAGACCGATATTGGTATCTGCTTTTTTGTCATGGGGCAGCCTATAAATGGCCTGTTTATAAATAACGTATTTTTGCTTGATACCTTTGTGTGTTTGCATTGAGCATTTCCCAGTTTATATGTGTAGCTAGCACAACCTTTGAACTATAATTTTCGTTACCTTATCATACAGCCACCTAACACTCTCATGTTAAACAACAGTTTTTTTGCTGTGAAAAAGTTATTAATTTGGGCATTTTACTGAAAACTTAATATTGGCTTAACTACTGATAAATGATAGCGGGCCATAAAAAAAAACATATCGGCCCATCTCAACAATATTCCTTTTACTCAAAATGTAAAAAATGTTTTAGACGTATTGCTACCAAAATAAAATTGCTAATTCTGTAATCAGAACAATACATTGTGTTTGCGTACAATCATCCATTATTGTTTCATGTTAACTATAGTTAAGTTTGCAAGTAGCAGAGTTGATTTGAATAATCACTCAAATCTTGTATTATAACTTCTAAATAAACGCTTTTGTTGTATACTTGTAGTACACAGGCTTTAAGGGGACAATCTATGCAACGGAGCCATCACTGCAGTTTGGCAGGTAGAAAATTTTCAATGTTGCCCATAATTTTTGTGTCATAATATATGTACTGAATTCCATAAACATAAAATATATTATCGGGTGGTGCGGTTATTATCGTGGCCCAAAGTTTTTGCAGGAATTGTTGCCAGTCTTCTTTACAAACCTTGATTTATTGCAATGACTTTTTAAAATCATTTAAAAAAATAGTCAAGATTAGTAAAAACCTCTTTTATCTGAGCATTCTAATCATTGTAAATCTTGCCAAAATACAGCAACTATTATGGTAACTAAAAAATTAAGATGTCAAAGACTGCTGTGGGTTTGGCCTTTTGTGATTTTGTTCTGAAGGAATTGTTAAATTTTAATTGAGTGGTTCTTAAACAGGGGCACATGGCACACAATTTTTAATTAAAATTTATGGGTTCAAGTCTCATTTAATAAGAAATTGGCAAAGGGAGCATTATGTAACTAAAGTAAATAAGGTTGAGATTAAAAACATAAAAATGTACCACTATAAAAATGTTTACAACACACACAGAAATGCTGCTGTAACTGCATTGAATGGTGCCCTTCATGTGATTTTTTTTTCGAAGAGCAATTGGTGATGTTTTGGTTTGTAAGGGATAAAAACTTAGAGAACCACTAAGCTATAAAAATATAATGATGTCATATCTTTTTAAAACACCTTGCTTTAATATAAGATAGGTAATATTCCTGTTGACAAACATAAAAGTCATAGATATATTTTAATACCGACCATATTTCAGACTTTTAATGGAGGAACTGATCGAATATTGTCACCACCGAGTTCTAAAAACTGAAACTGCAACGAAATGGAAAAACAGAAAATACAAAAAGTAAGTAGAAAATGGAAGTTAATATATTTTAAAATATCATCCTATTGACATAGCAAAGAACAGGATAAGCTTAGTGCAGGGGTGCACAACCTGCGGCCATACGGCCGCATGCGGCCACAGAGACGAGTTTGTGTGGCTGTAAACATGTTTATAAAAATACTTGTACTGGCGGCTGTAACACCAATAAAACTCTTTTGTTAAAAATTTTGGTTTTTAAACAGCTCTAAACAGTTTGTGTGGTAAAAGAGTATACCAGCCTAATAGCCACCTGCGTCAGACTTTTTGTACGCCTATTGTGTGCCATCAATGCAAACAAAACAGGTACCACAAGCATCACAATATAGATTATGGCATCATAAACACTCAAGACTGATCTTCATACTGTGCAGCTCAATCTGTGCACCAAGCTAAATTAATCTGGGCTTTTTGGGCGTCATTAGATGGTATACATATGTATGATATAAGCCAATTTCTTTTCATCAGTAATTTTAAAACAAAAAGGCAGGTAAATGGCGGCCATTGGTGAAATAAGAATGTGCAATGCAGCCGTCGTAGTAAAAAGGTTGTGCACCCCTGGTTTAGTGTAAGTACAGTCCATTACGAAAAAAACTATTCAAGTGCATTTAATAACTTGACCCAGTATGAAATTCCATATACGCCAACCTCACCCTCCAATGTGAGTCCCTGTCACATAACGCATGTAGTATCGGCATATTTTTTTCATCAAGTTTATTCTATTATCCAGACAACTCCCCAGCTCTCTTTCACAAGGATTTTTTCTAATAATACCATTTAGTCATCTTCAACAAGTGTGAAATGTTTTACACTTGTAGATAATCATCATTATTTTGTTGTTGTCCAGACAACTCCCAAGTTCACTTTCACATTGCTGGGAAAAAGGACTTTCATCGTGGCGAGTTTGTTACAATTCGGAGGATTTGAATAAATCTCTGTCGAAAGTTCAAATTGTTGGCTATGCCGAGAAAGTGGTTTGTCACAAAATGTTTTCTAGTATTTTGTCATGGATTATTTAACACTATTTATTTCCAGAGCGTGTTTGGTGCTTTGAACATAACTGCTTCAAGTTCAGGATTCTCACTGGGAAGCTGTAACTGGAAAATTTCATCGGATTTTGAAAAGGTAAAACAAAAATGACACAAGTGATGTTAAGCACTCAACTAAAACTCATGTTCATAACTGCTACTGTTTAAAATGCACATTGCGCTCCATTTGCTGACTTGACAGTTACTATAAAAACAAAAATGCTGGTATTTTCCACTTTTTTTAATGTTTAGGACCCCATGTAACACTACTTTCAGTATAAAAGCATTGTAACTCTTCAAACTATTTTAGCATTCATTTACCCCTTTAAACCAATTTCTCAGGTTTCGCTTTCATATAATTCTCTTTTAATTATTTCAACCTAAACTCTCATCAGTGCAGCTTGTATTGACTGCACTAGTGCCAATTTCTAGAACGAATCTCTCCTATCTCTCTTAATCCAGTGCTTAGCCAGTTTCCTCTGTGGTGTATGCTCAGTTGTGGCATCGCACAGAATAGGTGAGGCATGACTTTTCACCCTGTTACTCCCAACAAACTCGAGTGCCATTGGTTGGCTACACTAGCCAATATGACCTCTCGTCACCAGCTGCACTGATGAGACTGTATAGGTCAAAACAGTGTGCACTGTCTGCAGCTTACTGATCATGTATTGGCTTGATACTTTTTCGTTTTGAATCACCCTTGAAAAATTCAAAAAGTTATTCGTGAACATGCCTTCGTACAAATTGATTATATTATATTTCTATTTCACCAGATTTCATATTTGTCAGCAAGTTCAAGTTTAACGACTCACCCTCAACAACTTAACGCGAAATCCCTCCACAACAGTGACCTGCTTATTTTCAGCGGACTCACTCAAGTTCCAAACCACAACCCCGATAACATGTTGGCGGAGTTCTGTTCTTGTTTAGGTAAAAACAAATGTAATGTGAATATTGCTGGCTATAGTTGAACTAGTGACCTTGTATTGAGAAGCTGTCGTGTGCAGCATACAAGGCATGCAACAGTGCTTGTGATTCGACTTTCGGCGGTTTCACCACTGAGCCTGCGTAGCTCAGTTGGTAGAGCGCGAGTCCCGGAAAGACTCCTGTCATGGGTTCGAATCCTAGATCTTTCTAGCCTGTGCCTTGACTTATGGCAGTGCTTGGGAGACTGTCTTGGTTTAGTATTACCCCTACAGTAAACAGAATCATTAATTTTTTTCTATGCCAATAACAATTCTTTCTCATATATCTCGTATAAAATAGCTTCATGTGGTTTTAGTATAACCCTTAATACAGAGCTTCCCAGTTTTTATTATTGACTTGAATTTCATTACTTCAACTTTGTGTGAGTCCATAATTGTTCAAACTTTATTATGGGTCACCAAAATTTGGCAAACAATGGTCACGACTTATGTAGTTTGTTCCGACTTATGTAGTTTGTAACGGAACCGGATGAAAAATATGACTTTTATGATAGAACTGACAAAAAAAAATTGACAAAAAAATTGAATCCCACCACTGGCTAAGCCAATCTTCTAGTTCAAAATCTTATTTTCCCCCAGCCAAAACGGTGAAGGCAGGTGGAAATGTTCTTGTTCCATGTTCACCTTCTGGTTTATTGTACGACCTTCTTGAATGCCTCCTTTCATACATGGAGCAATCCAACCTCATCAACATCCCAATATATCTCATATCGCCAAGTGCAAAAGCTTCCCTTGCTTCATCTCAAATCTATTCTGAATGGTGAGAAATTGTTCTGATATTTTGATCACTAATTTTTCGGGCATATAAAATGAGAGTATTGTTTATTGATTAGCCTAACTTACCTGAATAAAAAAATGCTGATCACTATGTTTTACCTTATACCACCAAACCTTCTTATAGTTATCTCTTGAAATGCATTATTTTCAACTTTGCACGTGAGGGGACCCGTGAGTTTCTGCCTGCAGAAACAAATAAATAATTTTTCTTTTTTTAAATCATTCTTTTAGTTTTCGACTGGTTTAGTTCAACCCACCTGTTTAGTCGCTGGGTGGAGATAAAACAATTTAACTATGCTTTCTATTTTTCCAGGTTACATCCGAACAAGCAGAACAAGGCTTACCTTCCAGAACCTCCATTCCCACATGATGAGCTCATACACCTCGGAAGACTTAAAGTGTTTTCAAGTGTCCACGGTAAATGGTTCCCTATACCTTGTAATGTTCTTGCATAATACTTGTTTCTGATTTTTTTGAAGTTTTTTTTTCCCGGGATGTTTCGACATGAAATTCCCAGGATTTTCCGGCTAAATTACGTTTTCAAATCCCGGAAATGAAATCTTTAAAGTAGAGTATAGGATGTTTTTTATTGGGATCAGCCCTGAAGCGTTAATGGAAATGTTTAATACAATATGCCTTTAAAACACAGAATCAAAATGTTCTAACCTATTAAAGTTCTCTGTATATTTATCATGTAAAATTATTGTCTGATGTCGGTATGACGCCTTCAATAGGCCTCGGCTGAAAACTATTGTGTTATAAGTTTACATAGAAAACTAGAGCGCTGTGTATGTGTGTGTTTACATACATCACACCTCAATAGGTTGTAAGTTTGTCATTGAAGTCTAATGTCGCAGTGCTCCAGGCCCATTAAAGGCGCCTTACCGATTCAGCCGGTCACCAAGCATTCACCACCGTATGGCAAGGCATATACTAGAAAACTCTAGCTTGGGGTGGAATTCGAACCCACGACAGGAGTCTTTCCGGGACTAAAGTTTAACATCAATTAATTTCTCAGATGGATTGTCGTCCAACTTCAAGAAACCATGTATTGTGTTTGCTGGTCACGCATCATTGCGTTTCGGTGACGCTGTGCATTTTGTTGAACTTTGGTCGAAATCTGCTTCAAACTCGTTCATATTTGTCGGTGAGTTTTCATATTGTGATGGTTTCATGAATATATAGTAACGTTTTTTTTTTCATCAAAACATTAAATAAGTTTGGCAGCAGAACGCTTACGTCAACTTGTCCTGGAATATAAAGACCCTGTTTCGTTGCAGACGAAAAATAATTGAGATCATTTTTAGAAGTAAAATATTTAGCTAGTTATCTATGCAGAGCATTCAGTGCATGGACATATTTTTATGTACATTTATGTGACTGCGTAGTTTTCTATCCGCAGTTGCTTAATGCAGCAGCAAGTTGTGCAAACCCAGCTATATATCGTTGCTTTTGACGATATCAATTTTTTGCATTTTAATTTATGCGACTAAGTTTTGTTTTTCAGTTCCATTGCAGCAAGTTATTTTTTATATTTTTTTATTATAAATTTTTATTTATTTCCTGTTCCTAAAGTTTTTGTCCTTTTCACCTTTTAGTGATGAAACAAATGTTTTTAACAGAACCGAGTTTTTCGTACTTGGATGCTCTCGCTCCTTTTCAACCAATCACAGCTCGAGTTTACCACTTTCCTATCGACACACGGTCCAATCACCAAGCTGCTAGTCGGTTGATTGACAGTTTGAAGCCCCGCCTTCTTGTCGCCCCGCCCAGTTATTTGAAAGCACCAATCAACGCTCCGCATAGAACCGACTTAAAGCTTGTCACAGTGAGCGGAAAATTTTTAATTTGTTTTTCAACTTGCTGAAATCTTTACGCTCTAATTCTGTGGTTCTCAATTCGTTTCAGGCCATTGACCACTGGCGCTGTAAAAATAATATCGTGGACCATTCCATTTTTAAACTAGATTAAAGTACGCATACGAAACAAACATTAGGCTTGAAACAAACCTCTTTAAAATCGAATTTCAAGAAGTGAGATACAATTACTAACAGCTAACATTTTGATACTCTTTCAACATGTAACATGCAATCATCTCTAGTTTATCAACAAACTTAGTGGACGTCCTGTGGACCACTAGTTTAGAACTACTGCTCTAATTCCTTGCATAAAACCAGTGAAGTGCTACACACAGAAATTTCGTCACAATGTTTGGATTAGAAATCAATATTATGAAATTACTGGCGTATTTTACCTATAGTTAAAGGTTGCGGCATAAAGCATATTGTTTTGTTTGAAACTGCTGGTCTAATTTCCACATTTTTACAAGTTTAATGGTGAAAATCCCGGCTCAAATAAACGTGAAAAGCGAGGTATGTCTACTTACTAGAGAGCAAGTGTGTAAACTAGATACTAAAACCACAAAGTATTGGAATGAGCATTTGCCGAAACGTTCGAAACATTGCAATAAAAAGCATGTAGCTTTTTGCGTCTATTTGGGCCGTTATTTTCATCATTAAACTTATGAACAGATCCGTATATAGTGTTACAATGCACAGGTGTGTTGTCTTGTACATATTTCTATCGGTTGTAACTGTGGTCATTTGCAGGAATGCCCGATCACAAAACTTGAAAGAAATTCGGTTTTGAATCTCAACATCAAACGAACATCAGAAAAAGTCGACTTGGATCCAGAGGTAATGAGTTTCTATTTTGTCTAAAGTACATAAGCAGCAACAGCTGGTCATGTGTAAAATTGGCAAATATTGGTTTTTAACATTTTAGTTTTAATGTCTTCAAGATAGGGTGCTTCAAATTGTTTCCTTGTAAGCTTTGTTGTTTTTATCGTCTTCTTAAAACCTGATTTGTTAGGTAAAAAAAGTAAACAACTAAAAATAAAAGACCCATCAGTGCAGCTGGTGACAAGACATAGGCCATGTTGGCTAATGTAAGCATTCAACGGCACTCCAGTTTGTTGGGAGTAACAGGGTGAAAACCCGTGCCTCACCTATATTTTGTTCGATGCCACAACTGGACAAAAACCACAGATAAAACATTGTTCACAATGGTCAAGTAACTTATCATTTTTAACATGGGTCACAAGTCTATAATACAGGGATTTTCCTCCAAACTAACTGGAATGATTTTTACAAACCGATGTTTATTTATTTCCTCTCCAGCTCGCCTCATCCTTGACTCCGAGTGAAGTGAAATCCGGTGTCTTGATGGCTCCACTCTCCGCTCAAGTTATAACTAGAGACAACGCTCACTTGCTGAAGGTAAAATAATAAACATTATCAGAATGAATAACTGTACGCCAGGCCTAATAAGGGCTTTATACCGAATCAGTCGGTCACCAAGCATTCACCACCACATGGCAAGGCGTGGGCTAGACAAATCTATCTTTATGGATGATCCCTGTTTTGAATTTACGTTCATTTCAATCAGAACATGAACTATTAAATCACTTGGTACCCACTGACGTATTAACACAACGGCCAGGTTTGCTGACCACTGGTTTAGGTCCTTATAGCAACGTTTAATAATTACTTGGCACTTCGTCTCAACTGTATACGTTTTTTCCCACACTGTAAACCCACGTCCCATCACTTTGCGGTTGTGTGGTTATTTGTGGGTGCGTTAGAAATTTCGGAAGATGCCAAATGTCCTTTCATCTGATTCCGATTTCTTAGTATTCATGCGGGTACAATATTATAGCGGTCTCTGTACCCCGGTTTAAGCTTTGTAGTTAGCAAAGTTTTGCTCCATTCTAATGTAACTGTGGCGACCACACATATCACGTTGTTTTGTCCTTGTGAGAACAAACCATCATTAAAACGGTCCACAAGAAAGGCATTCCTTCTGTTTAAACCGACATGTTGACCAAAAATCAAGTTGTATCAATTCGTTGATCCGAAAAACTGGGACATGAAAACAATTCGTTAGGCCACGGAACTATTCGATTGTGTGAAGTGTGAACATCCACCACGTCCTTATTTCACTTGCTGTAAGCAACATTTCAAATGTTTTGTTACTTTTAAATGTCACATCATACACCTTATTCAAATAGAATTCACTGTTTGCTGTATATGATAAAATAAGCTGTTATAATCGCTTGCGACCGCACAATTATAAATATTTTTAAATCTAGATAGATTTTTCTAGCCTACGCCTTGTCATATGGTTGTGAAAGTTTGCTAATTACGTATGGCGCTTTTAATGGGCCTGGCATACTATGATTTTCAAATCTATGCAGCATGCAATGAACCACAACCGATTCTCAATGTATATCTAGCATTGGAATAACAAGTCTGGGCAGCAATGTTTAAACTTGTTATTTTCTGCTTCCACCCCAGCCAGTGTACAAACGAGTTGCTGTCGGTCGGAAACGGAAACTCCACGACGAAGTTATCCATCGACCTCTTCTATCAGGAAAACTGTGTCTGACGTCATTCGTTGATGACCTCAAACAGGTTCGTCACACATCAATGATTATATTTGAGCAAAAAATCACAGCCAGTATATTAGTTTGAAACACAACGACGATTCGAAAAGTTTCATCATCAGGTCATAAGTTATGTTTTACAGAAATATACTGACTCTGATTTTTTGCCCAGATCATTCAAAACATTCGGTAGTGCACCAAAGTGACTATATTCCTTTTTAAAAAATGAAACGTTGATTTTTTTGACAAAGTGTTTGTTGAAAGATCGGTCTAAACTTTTCACCATATTTACTCCAAGATTAGTTGACTTACTTCGTGGATTAAATATTAAGGAGTGAAAATATGCTTTAACTGGTTTCTTCTCAACATCTATACCAGGAGTCGGCAACCTTTTAAGCAGCGCGTGCCAATTTACTTGTTATTTCTATGTGTTAATGATGCGTGCCAACGTATTTATGGGTCCCCACACATATTGTTTTTGTCCGTATTTTTTTTTTCTTTTTTTCCGTCTAACGCGGATTTGTTCCCACGTTTTGGTCAAGAAAGAATGGTTCAAACTTTTTCAAATTTACACACATTACAGATATTGGTCTAAAGATGGTCCATGTGAATTTTGACCCCGTTTGATCCCTCGGTTTACCCACAGGCCCCCGAAACGTAAAATTTTTAACGCTGGTTTGTAATGCTCGTGTGGTAAAGAAAAAGTGCTTCAAATTTATTCAAATTTGGACATATGTTAGTTATTAGTCCAAACTTGATCCTCCAGAAGTTTAACCCCGAATCACCCAGCGATTCACCCACAGGCCCCCGAAACGTAAAATTTTTAACGCTGGTTTTATCGCTCGTGTGGTAAAGAAGGAGTGCTTCAAATTTATTCAAATTAGGACATATGTTAGTTATTAGGGATGGGCCGAGCTAAGCAAGAACCCGAGTACTCGGTACCGAGCATCGCTGTTTTTAATGCTCGGTGCTCGGCCGAGCAGTTGCACAAACTGACCCGAGCGTTAAATTTGCATATTCATGCCCTGCTAACATACGTAACTAGTGTTCTAAAGAGTGTCTATGAACAAAAACGAAAGATTTTGTAAATGCACTAAATGGTGAAAAAACGCGTACTTTATGGAAATATACAGCTTAATAAAACACCGCCGGTGACGTAGAAGGCCTTGTAGAGCTAGTAGAAAGGGGATGTTTTGTGACGTCATAATGCACCGAGGCGAGCACCGAGCATTAAAGTGAGATGCTCGGTGCTCGACCAAACAGAACATTTGCAGTTTTGGCCCATCCCTATTAGTTATCAATCTGAACTTGATCCTCTAGAAGTTTGACCCCGAATTACCCAGCGGTTCACCCACAGGCCCCCGAAACGTAAATGTGTCTAACCCTCGTTTGGTCAAGAAAGACACTGTAGGCAGAAGTACCAAGAGAGTAACTCACTGGTTTACGATAGCGGGAGGGCTCAGCTTGACGTCGGACAGACGTTTTACGAGACGTCGTTTCAGTGATTAGAAATCAGCTGTTTTGCACAGCAATGCCATGTCGTTTTATTAAGTTATCACTCACATTTTTGGTTTTGGCGAAGGTTTTACACCTATGACGTGATTTAAACCTAATAAGCGTGCTTCGGTTTTGTATATGTCAAGCAAAACTTTGTTAATCAAAGTAAACATGAAAAAATGAACTTGACTTTTTTGCAAAATAAATGTTTTTTTAAATGCTCGTTGTCAGGTTGGCCGCCGCATGATCATGGGTTACTTAAGGTCAACTAGTAGGTATTACAAACACTGTTCAGCACTTTCTTTCGTCATAAGGTAGCGTTTTTTTTTGACAATCAATTGAGGAGTCAATGCTCAAGACATGTAAAAATTAGGTTTAACGGTATTGTTGAACACTCGTTTTGGGAAACAAAGTTAAATGAAAAACAATTTGTTATGTATACACTTGTAGCAAATTGCTTTTTAATTTAAAGTGTCTGTAACACAACTGTTACAGCTTTCTAAAAAAATTGTGTTCAAAACCCGACCTTGGACGACAATATCTGGGTCAAAGCAAGAGATTAAATTAAAGTATTTTTTACGTTTTTTTTTATGTTTTTGTAATTATATGACAATAATGTTTTTGTAATTGTGATAAAGAATACGAACAATTTTTTTATTGTTGGGTTAATGCTTTCTAAAAATTTGTCCTTAAGAATCTAAAAATCACAGCAACATTTGTTTACTGTCAATCCGCACAAACACGCGTGTGGGGACCCATCAGTTTTTGTTACAAAAACAATCATATGTGTAGATCAAATGATGTGTATAGTAAATTGGTAAATATCATATAGAATATATAAAATGGAAGTATATCAGAAAGCCACTCTTCTAGTTCTAAATTATAGTAGTTCGTGCCAGCAGATATCAAAGAGAAAGCAGAGTGTTTCGTGCATGTACGTGGTTGCCGACCCCTGGTCTATAGTCTGCAGTGATTATATTTGCTTTGTAAATATGGTGATTGATTTTTGTTTGTGACGTTTGTTAGGAAATCATTTTTTCCATCCGAGAGAAAATTACCCAAAGAGCTTTTTTACCCACTCCTCCCAGGGGGAAATATTTGACATTTCCCGTCGGTTTGACATTAGGAAATGTTGGTTTAGACCAGTGGTTCTCAAACTTTTTTATCGTCGGGGCCAAATGGTATTTTTTAAGTGTGTAGAGAGCCGCAAAAAAACGAAACCTTGAGAAATTCACTAAAGATTATTACCTTGAAAGCTAAAATAGCAATGTTCGGTGGTTTTCTGAGGTCTGGTGCGAGCCGCAAAATAAGTTGATGGGAGCCGCAAGCGGCCGTGAGAGTCGCGGTTGAGAATCACTGGTTTAGACATCACTTGAAAGATAAAATATTATTTTACTGATTGGTGCAAGTTATTTTTTACAATGTCGCTCGCTTTCTGCCAACATGCTTAAGAAAGAAATTGTACGTTGTTTTTGCAACAGTTTGGCGAATAATATTATACTCAATTTTTTTCCTGTTTATTGAAACAGCTTAGCATGGTGGTAGAGCTACTAACGCAAGATAAACACCAAGTTATTTAAATTAAGAGTGAGACTGGATTTAAATTTAACATAAATAACTAGATTTTTTAGGTTGATTTTATTATTATTATTATTATGATGAAAACTCAGACTAACCGTAATAGCTCTAACCGTCAGCATTTCTTACACAAATTGCATTTCAAGTATTTACGACTACTACCGGAAATTAGCCAACCTGTTGAGAGTGAGTTCCTGTGTTAGTAGCTATAGCTCTACCATGTGGTATCATGATGTGTTTAGTATACGCTTTTCCATTTTCCAGCTTTTACGATGCTTAGACCTCAACAATAAGCATTTTGGGTTAAACCTGTTTTTTTTACTGCAGGAAGGATTTTCTGACGTTAAAATTGAGGATGGTTCATCAGGAAAAATAATACTTCTGGTAAGTCGGGTTTTTACTTTTAAAACAACTATTTTTTCGGTTGTAATGAATTAAAACTTTGATTGTTGTATATTTCTTAAAACTCTTTTCAAAACCAAAAATTTAATAAAATAATTATGCCTGTGTAATCAAGAACAATTTTCTACCACTTTATAGAGTATTTTTATAAATTTAAGTCCAGTAAATATGTTTTCGCGGCCCAAAACTTGGAAACCAATAACAGTTTTAGTTTTTCTCTTTTCTTGGCTTAGCATTCTATTGTAACTTAGTTTTGTTTGCAAATTGATATTGTGCCGCTCCTCTGCAAATTGTCTGTTTCATAAACACCAACTAAATTTGATTAATTTTGATTTGATGTCATAACGGTTTGTTAAATTAGCGATAAATTGGGACGTCGAAATGTCTGTTACTTTACAATAAAAATCTACTAAAGGAACAATACTTGTTATTATTTTCAAAGTGTTACTTTTTCATTTTATACGAACTCCACAATTTATCCCATTTGTTTGTTTTTTAACGCAAACTGATTGATTCTTCAGCAAGACACGGTGATCCAGATCGATGACGGATCGACCCACATCGTTTGTGAAGGAAGCGAGAGTTTAAGAATAAAACTCAGAGATTTGTTCCTGAAAAACCTGACCGCAATTTGACGCTGGATTCTGCCACTTTTCTTTTTTATTATGATTGAGTCCAAAAGGAAACTATATGCTGCAAGTTTTAACTTGCCGCGGAGAAAACTTTGCTTGTAAACACAAATTCAATCCTTGCAAACTCGGAATACCCTGTGTTGATGCTGCTAATCATATAATGTAAAGAACTGTCTATGGCCTTTTTTAGTTAAATGGGTCATACATAAGATCAAAATTCGGAAAGAAAACAAAGTGGGTCACATATTTTATTACATGTCAATGGGAAGCTTGTTGCTGCATCTTTTCTGCAAGTCTTGTAATCCTAGATAGTTTTCAGTTTAATAAACGCAGCAGTCATATCTGAACTAAGACGATTCCTGGCACTTGCTTTTATGAAATTTATGTGAAAACAAGGATTCGCATGAATATGTGGAAACGAACAGCGCCAACAAAGTTACAACAAATCGTTTCAAGTTGTACGTTTAAATGAACGTTGTATTGTATAAAAAGAAAGATTCTACAAAGTTCCAGATATTTATTACATCACAAACATGATTGAATCGTTGAAAAGCGAAAGCTCGAAAAATTACATCATAAAGTAAGAAAAGGCATTTTTCTAAAGTTGGTGGAAAAGGTAAAGCTTCGATAAAATGCAACAAACCGGTTCTTTAAATAAAAACACAAATTGTGGTTGAATTATATCAGGCACATAATGCCCTAAAAGTGCCGAACCGGTTCCGGTTGGATTTAAGACATTTAACATCAATCCACAATAGTACACCCAGTATAGTATTAACATTGTTTTACAACGAATTAAAATCCACCATGAAATGGGTTTCAAGCTTAATCTACAGAGGGGCGAAAATGGTGGGATTCACCCGGTTCGCACAGGTTATATCAGGGGTGGGCAAACTACGGCCCGCGGGCCGCATGCGGCCCGGCAAAGGAGTTCATGCGGCCCGCCAAATGTTTCCGAGTAACGCTGAATAGTACTATGAGCACAGGCGCAGAGTTTTAAAAATACCGGGGGTGTGACTTGCCGATACCAATACCATGTGCAGTATCTGTACCCGCACGATCAGTTTTTTTTAAGGTTTGGTTTGGGTGACCGCAAAGTAGTTTTAAGAGACCGCAAGTGTTTCATTTAAATACCAAAAAATAGCCATTTCCAAATTTTGGGAAACCGCTGGAGAAATTAAACACCTTAAAAAATTCAGCCTTTGTTGCAACAAACCCTTGTTTTTAAAAAAAAACAATTAGCCTACAATTGTAGCGTTTCAACCACTGTTTGTACAATCATGAACAAACGTATTTGCATAAAGCTGAAAATATACTATGTAATAATTTTGCGCAGGGGTGCACAACCTGCGGCCGCAATCTATTTTGCTAAATATTTTGATTTTCAAACTGCTGAAACAGATTTCGTGGGACTGGAAAAAAGATTACCAATCTAGTAACCATATGCGCCAGGCTTTTTATCCGCTTATTATGTGCAAACAATGCGAAAAACGGGCACTGCAATCGTCACAATACAGTTTATGACGTCATAAACAGTTAGCACTGTTCAGCTAAACTTGTGCACAAGTTAGAAATTGTTAATTAGAGCATCTTCGGCGACTTTAAATGGTATATATATGATACAAACCTTATTCTTTACATCAGTTGTTTCAAAACAACAAGCAAGCAATTGGCGGCCGTTGGTGAAATACCATGCGGCCCGATAAGTCTATAAACTTTTGAATGCGGCCCTTGCACTGAAAAGTTTGCCCACCCCTGGGTTATATAGAACCGTCTCACGAAATTTTATGAGATCAGCGAACCGGTTAGCACTATTGGTTACTGTCAATGGACTTTTTGTGACAGAACCGGCTGAAAAATATGACTTTTGTGATAGAAACGGCTGAAAAATATGACTTTTGTGGTTGAACCGACTGACAAATCCCACCACTGAACATACGGCAGTCATTTCATCAGTTAAAATTCACAGAATTAAGGATTTGATCTGTTGGTTTGAAGCAGTGATGGGAATCAGCAGGTTTATGTTGAAGTTTGTAGGATTCCGGTCGACAACATGATGTTCCACAATAATCCACACAAACCCCCGAACAGTGGTTTGAGCTGGAAAAAAATTGGATTGGGTAAATAGCAATGAACACTCATGTATATGAGGTATAGCTGCCAGGCATAATATCAAGTTTATAGAGCTCTTCTGGCAAATGTATTTTATTCTGACGTTTCGGCGTCCTATACAGGTTGCCTTCATCAGGGTAAATAACACTGAATACGATTAGTACAGTGCACGATAAACAAAGGGAAAAAAATGAAACGCAAGCAAGTCACAACGCGACGAAAACACTGCGCGATAACGAATGATGGGGCCTCTAATCTACATGGGCAGGTGGCCGTAGCATGTGTAATGTACCTAAAGAAGGCAGGACTAACCGGTTTTTACCTAAAAAAGTGACAATTTCGATCAAGATATGAAAATACTTACATCTCGTGGAACGTAGTTGACGATGATAAACTGCAAAACGGTCCAATATTTCCAGTTCATCATGAGCGTTGGCCAAAAGTAAGCGCGGACAGTCATAACGGTTGGTGCGATCGATTTATACTGTGGGAGTATAAAAGTTTCAGTAGATGTGAAGTCAACAAAATGACTTTTGTAAATTAGTCCCGACTTATCGGCTCGGTAATGAGCTTAAAGTTAAAATCTGCGTATCTAAACCGTGGCACCCCTTGGGCAGGGTACAGGCAAAATTACTGATAACTAAATATCGAGAACAGCAAAAAAAACTTATTTACCAGAATGTAAACAATTGATAACATATATATTTTTTTTTTTTGGTTTCATCACGAGTGGATGTTCATTCGAATAACTGATTTAATGTCTGTTTCTGACTGCAAATTTTACACAATTTTTTCGGTTAGCAGAGGGGCCAGGCTTAAGTTTGTATCAAACGACTTAATTTCCTACCTGACTTTACAATCAGGCCCGTTTGTTGCGCAATTTCACTAAGTAAATTTAACTTTGGAAACCGATTCAGGCTCAATTTAGTTTAAATAGGGGTTATGACCGGGTTTCGGGCTTGTACGTTTGGGTCATTGACCCTTTTTTACAATGCTGACCTGCAGAGCAGCCATGAACGCGTGGAAAGCAAAGCTAAAGAATGGAGCTAGGAGCAACCGTTCCACGAAAAAACGTTTGATGTGACTCTCCTTATCCTTGGAAGGTGGAAACTTCGCATCCAACCATTTGTAGAACAAGTGAACAACTGGTCCAGTTATAAGAACCCCGAATGCACCGTATCTAAAACACAGAGAAGTCATTTCAAGAGCACAAAACAGCACAGCTGAAGCATAAGCAATTTTGCTATCGGGCTTACTGATGTCCAGAGCAGTAAATGGATTTACCCAGTAGTGGGATTGAAGTTTTTGTCAGACGGTTCCATCACAAAAGTCATATTTTTCAGCCGGTTCGGTTACAAAAAGTCCATTGACAGTAACCAGTAATGCTAACCGGTTCACTGATCTCATAAAATTTCGTGAGACAGTTCTGTACAACCGGTGCGAACCGGCTAAATCCCACCACTGGATTTAACACATTTAACCGAATGTGGATGTCTAAACAACAACCAAAAAATCCAAAAAAGTTGGCAAAGAAACTAAACAAACTGTATCACAGTAAATGGCAATGAACATCAATTACATATCGTAAGTGTTGTACGATGCACTGTTAAGTGGGGTATGTTAAGTTGGTGCACTGGAAAGCTTTAAAGGCCTAGAATAAATACCACTACATTATAGTCAATATGTATGCGATTCGAAATGCCGCCACGCGTAATCGACGAACGGTCAACTGTTTAACCAAGAAACACCCACCTTGCTATGGTTGGGATCGACAGTGCGTCTATTTCGCCGCTTCGTAAGTTGATCAACTGCGCAGTGAGGTTTCCCGCCATTCCAATAACCCCGCTGTGATGTCACAATGTTTGTTTCAAAACAAAACATTTTTGTTTGATAACAAGCAAACAAACAAACAAACTCGATTAACCCATAAAGTCGCATTTTTGAAGCTTGTTGCAAAATACGTTTTACAAAGTTAGTGGTTATTAAAAGATTTTTAGACTTTTAGGGCAACGCATTTTCCAAATGTGTTAAAAAAGGATAAAGTTACGACTGCACGAATGTAAGTCGATGTGAAGAAATGAACATCCACTAAATAAGTTGCATTAAGCAGTGTACCTGGTCACAGCTTTGGTTAAAACCGGCTTCTTCTTCAAGGCCATCATATAAGCCTTCCAGCATGTTTGCAACGAGGGCTTGTCACTTTCTTCGCCGTATGACATGTTGTTCACGTTATGTTACACAAATCTAGGTCCAAAGAACAGCAGAATAGCAACAACGTTCATACACAATTATACCTCAAACATTTGTCAATTATACCCGGTACATCTTGCGTTGGATTAAAATAGCTAGGTACTTCCTGAACAGCATGGTCTAGCGACAGCGCACATCACAGAAATG
Organism: Phallusia mammillata; assembly: GCF_965637545.1. NCBI lineage: Eukaryota > Metazoa > Chordata > Ascidiacea > Phlebobranchia > Ascidiidae > Phallusia > Phallusia mammillata. Next base: position 30,689,988 of record NC_137255.1, read on the forward strand.
TAGCTTTAGTGTAGGGATGAAATCCAAACCCAGCCTCACTAATTAGTCTAAGTAGGATCGCAATGCATTAAATTCAACGCTATTTTACGCCATCTTTTTGTACAAAGACATAGGGCACCTTGCGTACCGATGGAACCGAGCAATTACTTTTTCTTCAACTTTACCACATGGTGGTACATCTTACACTAGTTTAAGGCACTTATTTCCATCTTGAAATAACCCTTCCCTACCTCTAGCTTGTCTGTGTAATCCAAAATCACTACGTGTTAAAGACAAACACAACAATATATGGTCAGTGGCCTGTGGGTAGTGGCCACCACAAAACGTTTAATATTTTAGGTTTATTTCATGGTTTGGAAAGCATTGCATGTTTGCATCTATCTTCAACACACTAAATTGGCAAATTAACTGATATAGCAATTGCAAACAGACTTGGAACTTCTGTACTCCATACTACAGCACTTTACTGTGCAAACTAAGTCAGGTCTGTGCACGTTTGGTGAGAAAACAAGCACGTTTTGTTGCAGAGAAATGTCAACAAACCACAGTTACATTTTAACTTGCAACGCTTGGCTGGTCATGCGCATCGGTTCGCGTTAATGATTTCCTTAATTTTTTCATTTGCGAAAGGTGCATTTTAAGTGTATTATAGTGATATTGTATATTATGAAGAAATATCACTTGTAAAGTTTTAACATATTTACCCTTATAAATTGAATGATGAAACTAACGTACCAAATAGACGTAAAAATCGACATGCTTTATTATTCAAACATTTCGGTTTTGGGTCGTTATTTTCATCATTAAACTTATGAACAGACCTGTATATAGTGTACCCTAATAAAAATTTGTAACATTTATGTCAAAAACCACTACACAAACAAATTTTATAACACTCATCATTTAAACTCTAGTAACAGACGTTCATTATAACCAATACTAAATAAAATTGACAGATTTGAACAAAAATTGTACAAAATATGAAAAATGAAATTAACTGCGTGATATTGAGATAATAAAGCTCTGTGTACAAATACAAAAAAATACAAACATGAAAGAATATTTACCTAGAATTTTTTTTAACTCAAGCGACATTTATCTCAAATCTCAACACAAAAATACTTCAGTCCTTTTAGTGCCAACCAAATTATCGGTTCAAATAAAGCGTTTTTTTTGTAAATATTTTCCTTGCTAAGGGCATCGTGAACTTTTTTCTACCCCCCCTTTCGTGCTGAACATACGCTTTTTAATCCAAAGCCGTCTACATGACAGGCGATATAGTTTTATCACGTTTTATCCAATCCTCATGCAATGCATCATCCCAACAAACATCTGGCGAGTTTCCTTTGTCTTTGCCGATGATTTCCGAAGTATCGTCGGTTTCTTAAACAACAAACGTGTCTTTGTGTTGTTATTTGTGAAACAAGTCACTGACGAACCGCGTTAAACCTTTAAAGTCTTCGAAATCAGCTGTAGTTTGGTAAAGTTGGGCAGTGTTTGAAACAAAATGATGTTAGGTTTGATACAAGCACTGCACGTAGTTTAAGCAAAATTAATCAAGAATAAAGGCATTAACGTTTTGGCTTGTTGAAATCTTTAGTTCTTTACCTATAGTTTGCACCGCAGTTTATTTATTAATTTTGACTTCACCTTTGAGTAGTACAGCTTATAGGGCTGTGTAAACACTTTTAAGCCTATCTGTCAAACTATTAAATGCTATTATTGGTTAACAGCCGTAAATATCAGAGTATTAAGCCTTTGTCGGGCTGTATTTTATTGTATAGCAAGATAAATGCGTTACGCATCTTTTGTTATCTGAAAGCAAAAAGTGTGGTAGTTTTTTTTTTGCTTTACTTGCAAGGAGATTTCATTAACAAGACAACAAATACTACCTCATTAAAAACCATTGTTAAATTCACTGAAACGCTGCATGGACACATCTTTTTGTTTAATCAACTAGTAGCTTTGTTAAATGGTAAATAATAAACTTCATTGAACGGTTACTAATCTTCAAAATCTTACAATACTTTATCTAGAAACAATAAATAAACAGTTTAAAATGTCAGAAGATAAAATGGATTTGAATGGGTTTCTGAAATCAGAAGACGAGTTCCAAAAACAGTATGACGACATAAAAGTGAGTGTTACTAATAATAATAATGAGTTTGAAAGAAATAAAATTGCAATGAGTATCTCCGTTTAAATTTGAGCTGATGCCGGTTGTAGCAAATAATTGTCAGGATAAAATATGTTTCTCAATTTCGAACCGTTTTCATTCCATTTACATTTTACATTAGATACTGAAGATGTCTTTAATGTATTTGAAATGTATATATATATATATATATACATGTTAAATAAATGGATCAAAATGACAACTTTAGTAATAGATCAAAGCCATCAACAGCATGCCTTAAACTGACCATAACTGTTTGTCTTTTTAACGTTAATACGTTATTTGAACCGACTGATTCTGTTTTACCAAGCAGTTTTTCGTCTATTGGTTTTACTGTATTAAATAAACGGTGGAAGTTTTCAGACTTAATCATTTTTATTTTGTTATTATATGCGACTGTTTTCTCCATCTGTGATTCTATACTACATATAGATGATTTTGTTTTTGAATTGTTAAAGCCAAGTTTAAAAAATATTGATGCATTTTTTTTTTAGATCGAATACACTCCGATCAAAGTGTTGATTGTCACAATTCTAAGGGGAAGAGTCAAGGACAGTTCGCTGTATAAAGGTAACCTATTTATAATGCACAGGTTTCAATGGTGAATAGAAACGTTTATGACGCCCAGCAAATGCTATACTTCCGGTGATTTGTGCTGATACAAAGGTTGCGCTGATGTAAACCGTGGTTATGTGTATCAGTTATGTGAAACATAGCAACTCTGCAAGCCGGAAATAATGATTTCATGTGTATTATTTTTATGGCGTTGATGCACCGTTGGTAACGCGCTTGAAATAACAACTATCGCTTTTCATCTGGATCATAATTATGTGTTGCGCAAAATGCTTAATTTTTTAACAAGGCCTTTCAGCAATTTTGTCCCTTATAGTTATAGCTGTGCTATTAGAGAAAAGGTCTGGTTTAGATTTTCTCCAAGAGAATTTTCTCCAAGAGAAATCTCAACGAGAGCTTTCACCCATAAGTGGTATCCGCTTGCACTTACAATATATGACAGGTACAAACTAATTCATATAATGCATCTGAATAATAATATGGGCGAAAATGCTAACAGTAAGTGAACAAACGTTTACCATGGCATTTTATCTTGAGCGGTAGCCCCGTGTGCAACATACGTACTTAACATTATAATACGTCAAAAATAGTAATTAAAAATACTATATCGAACTGCTAATCCCCTACTACAAAGCTGACGTGTTAGGTATACGAGGCTGGCAACAGTGATTGTGATTCGACTTCCACCCCCGAGCCTGCGTAGCTTAGTTGGTAGAGCAGGAGTCCCAGAAAGACTCCAGTCGTGGGTTCGAATCCCACCGCAGGCTAGCGCCTTACCGTGTGGAAATGCTTGGGAGACCGACGGATTCAGTGTCATGCCTTCAGTGGGCCTGGTACACTACGATTATATGTGGACACAATAAAGAGTAGAAAGGAGTAAAGAAACCAAGGTTTAAATTATATTGTGTTGAATCGCAGGAAAATTGAAGATTTCGGTAACTTGCCCTCAACTGTACGAGTTCAACCAATTTACCACCAAAGTTAACGTGAATTGCGAAGCGAACGAGACATTTAAATTCCTCCTTGGTGAAGATGTTGACCTCACTGAGGAATTCCTTTGCCAGGTGAAAAAATATTTGAACTTCTGACTTGAGATTAAAATCACCCCAAGTCGGGCCGGGCTTTTCGGGCCTGGTTAAACCACCTTCAAATACCAGGTTCAAGACTAAGTATTTTTTAATGTCTATTGTGTTTGTTGTCTTGGTCTTTCCTGAGGCTTCAACGTTAAGGCCTGTCAATCAAACTTTCGGGCCTAAACAGACTTCTCAAAACGATTCGGGTACGGGCTCCACTTTCAGGCTCGTTTACAACTCTGAATCACCCAACTTGGTGGATACTTTACAAAAAAAAACAAGCTATTCGTTCTTTACACTTTTACATATATTTGTAAATATTTACTTTACAGTTTCATTAGTATTTGTGAGCAAGCATAAAAATCGTAATGATGAAAAAGTACGCATAAAATATCAAACTGTATAAAATGTACAACAGATTATTAAATGTAAATTTAAACGATTGTTTATAGCAGATAACGCCAAAATCATGTAGGTCCGAAATGTTTTTCGAGAATTTCCAGCATTGAAATGCGCAGAGCCTAGTTGCATGGGTCATGCAATAGCTTATTTTGAGAATCGTTATTTTAAAGTTGAACAACATGATACAGAGCACGAGTTGGAATCTTGTTACTTTATTCAGGTGAAACTCCTGTACGGCGACGGTTCCTGTTCTGATGACGCGGCTGTCGATGTGTCACAGTTGTGTGATAAGGTGACTTCCCACGTGACTCTGGGACTCGAACAGGCGAGTACATAGAAATCTTATAATCCTGTTCTCAGAGTTGCGACGTTAAAGTTTTGGTATTTTCTTGTCAGGATTGCGAGGTGGATTTGCAAATCAAGATCAGGACTATGTAAGTATTACGTTTTTGTTGGTTTTTGTAAAATCTACGAATGTGATTTTGTTTGATTCAAATTTGCTTACCGTAGAACCAACAGTTTCAAAATGTACCACTAAATAATAGGCGCACCGGCTTATAAGGCGCACGATCAATTTATGAGGAAAAAAAAGGATTTAAATTGCGCCTTATGGTCCGTAAAATACGGTAAATAATAACAACACAACGTTGCCTACATTCCCCTGAACATGATTAGTTGTTGCTTAGGCAGCAGTAACTTAAATCGTGCTGAATGTGTGTTTATCACTAGTAAGGTTTGTTCTAGAGCACTGATGGTGGTCATTAAAACATTTTAATCTGTTTTTAGGGATTCTCCCGATTTTCGGCTCGGAGTCGGTTTACACAAAGGAGAAAAGGACTTCCGAAAACTTCGGATTCCGAAAGTTTACGAAAATTTGCGGAAGATTCTGAAACCGGAAGAAGCACCCACGAAAATTGAGGAGGTCTGATTTCACGTCAAAGTACCAAAACTTTTTTTCATCGAGTTATCAACAAACCAACTAAGCTTAAAACTTGCTCTAAAAAGGCCAAAATCCTGAATTGGATGTAACCAGTGTTTTTTTAAGGTGTTTTGGGGGACCGTTTCGGTTTCTCCAGCGGTTTCCCAAAATTTGGATTTGCACTGCCAGTAGCCTAATAAATAATTCGTTTAAGCAAATATGGCTATTTTTTGGTATTTAAATAAACACTTGCGGTCTCAACTACTTAGCGGTCACCCAAACCAAACCTTAAAAAAACCTGGATGTAACCATGATAAAATTTTCCTGTATGACTTTGTTTGACTTGTTGTACTGAATTCTTGAGTTTCCTCCAAAACATAAACAAAGCTTATGTTAAAGTATGAACAGTTTTGCTTAACAAACGTTGTAAGCTAATAACAATTTCTAGCAGGACAGAAAAATCATTTCCACTTAATGAAACATTTCTAATCCCAGTTCGTCTGATTTTGTAAATAAAATTTCCTCCGTATCTTTTAGACCCCGATAATATCCTTGTGCTCATCCGGCGGAGGGTACAGATCGATGGTTGGAACAATGGGAGCTATAGAAGCTCTTCAAGACGCAGGAATCAAGGATTGTCTTACATACGTTTGTGGGTTGTCAGGATCGGCCTGGTAAGTCATCACAAGGCTGAGGGTTCGAATCCCAGCTAGTGCAGTTGTGGGTAATACTCAATGTGATTAAGATTTTCGTGATTTAGACTCGGAAAAGATGTTATGTGATTTAGATTCGGAAATTGATATATTTTTTTAGTATGAACTTTTTTATGTGCATTATTGTTTCCAATACTTTTCGTATTGTGACGTAGAACTTACCCACTATAAATTTGGATTAATGCGTTCATTTAGGCACATTATATTCCTAATACAGAGAGTGTTCAGATTAATAAACTCATACTGTGATCAGTCGTCGATGCAGCCCAGTGATCACAGCATACTCATTGATAAACCACAGCATTCAAGGTCTATTGATGGCATTACACCAAATCAAGCTGGTCTCCCAAGCATTCCCATATTTTCTAAGGCACAGGCTAGAAAAATCTAGCATGCGGTGGGGTTCGAACCCACGACGGGAGTCTTTCCGGGACTCACCAAGTCTTTTCCGGGACTCTACCAACCGGAGAATCCGCCGAAAGTCGAATCACAAGCACCGTTGCCTGCCTTGTATGCTGTACAGAGAATGTTCATCAGTTTATTTTGAACGCATGAGTTTCTCACTTAACACACGTGTTAACACTTTTATATACATTGCCTTTTCACACAGGTATTTGACAACCGCTTACGGAACCGAATCAGTTTCCCCGCCTCATCTCAAACTCTTCCATGAATCTCTCAAACAGAAAATGACGATCAGCGTTTACAGGAAATTAATCGATCCCTGGCATTTCGCCGAATATTGGTAAGTATTTGTCACACAAGAATATTTAATTAAGTGTTCTTGCGTTCTTAATTATTCAATTTCTTTAAAATATTTGGTTTAAAAGCCCATGTATTTGGTAGAAAAAAATTAACGCATTAAGCTGGGCTTGAGAAAGTTTTTAAATCAAAAAAAATATTTTTATGAACCTGCTGTTCTTAGAAAATATCCTGCATGTTTTTTTCTTGTACGTTTTCAGTAACATTTTTTACTGGTTTCTTCACATTTTGAATGAAAGTCAATAAAATTTGCAACAAGCACAATAAAGTTTACTTTTTTCGTTTCAAAAAGGGACGGTTGTGTGTTTCTGTAAAACACCTGTAGATTGTTGTTGTTGCTGTGTGTTTCTGTAAAGCACCTGTAGATTGTTGTTGTTGATGTGTGTTTCTGTGAAGCACCTGTAGATTGTTGTTGTTGCTGTGTGTTTCTGTAAAGCACCTGTAGATTGTTATTGTATTTTATCAATTTATTGTTTTGTAGGAAATACATCAAAACGAAGCGCAGATATTCGCAACCAACTTCCCTTGTGGATTTGTGTGGCTTCACTATTGGATCAGTAATACTTGGAAAAGGGGTAAATAAACTTAATGCACACAATTTCATACTGGGAGGTTGTGATGTAAATTTTTGATAGAACAATCAAAATGTGGATATTTTCTTACTGTAAATTAAAATGACCAGTGTAACTTTTACTGATATAATAGTTGTATCAGTTTAATGGTAAAAATAACGGCCCAAATAGGCGTAAAAAGGAATGATAAAGAGATGCGAAAAAGCGTCGCATAAAAAACGATGGATAAAAGTTGTGTTTTTGAATTAAAAGCCGTGTCATGCACCTTTGCTGGCAAATTTTTCCCAGTGAAGTTGCTATATTGAATCATTACGTTGCAGTTTGTTAACCATCGTTTACCAAAATTTGTTCCCATATAAAGTTGGTTATTATTATTAGAACATGGAAAAAACCTTATCGGACCTCGGTAATTACGTCAAAGATGCGTCAGTTCCGTTCCCGATCTTCGTGTCTCTCCACGTCAAGAACACGATCTTGTCGAGCGGTTTCCATGGTAACTGACGCAGTAAACAAACGACGTGTTCTATAAATTGATCTGATAAATGAAATCAGGACTTTGGCGCAATGGGGGTTTCCAGACCCTTTTAACTTTTACAATGACCGAACCAGTTCTAATATTATAATAACTCCATGTTGTACAGTTAAAAAGCAACTTTTAAAAAAACTTTAAATAATTTGTAGTTTAGCTAAAGAAATTAAAAGTCTCAATCTAGTTTTAAATGCTTTCGAATAACATGTCAGCAGCGCACGCAATTATTATGAAAACTTTATGCCGTTTTTTTTTCAAACACACAACATCTCATGTAATTTTTTATTAATATTGGCTCTTGCATTAACTTCATACGTCATATTCCAATTCCTTAATGTTTATTTACAAACCACATTTAAAACTAAATTGGATTCCTTCCCTGAAGTTTTAACATTTTTCTTTGGTTGGAAACCACTGTTTTTTGATACCGACTAAAAACATCTAGATACAAAAACTTTGAGCCAGTATATAATAAGCTGCAGACAGTGCACACTTTTCCTATGTATAAGGTCTCATCAGTGCAGCTGGTGACAAGACATAGGCCGTATTGTTTAGTGCAGTCATCCAACGGCCCTCTAGTTTGTTGGGAGTAAAAAGCCGAGCTTCATCTATTCTGTTCGATGCTCCTGTACATAAACCACACTGTAAACTGGTTCATAATGGCCATATATGATAAGCTGCACATAGTTTCGACCTATAAAGTCTCACCAGAGCAGCAGGTGACTAGAGATAGGTCATATGAGCTAATGAGTAACTCTCATCAGAGTGACGTAAGGTGACATATTAACTCATACGTCCAATTTCTCGTCACCAGCTGCACTGATGAGACCTTATAGGTAAGAAAAGCGTTCGCTGTCTGCTGTTTATAGACTAAAACACTTGTTACAAGCAAAACTTTTACGAATGATACTATAGCAATGATAACATGTTATCAAGTGTGACTTCATTCTTTTCCCAGCTTTCATGGAATGTTCCCCATTCGAAGTTTCCTTCCCTTCATTCGGGATCGGGTTGAAACCGGGAGATGTGGGATCGATCTTCAACGGAGGAGCGTTGGTGAGAAAATGTCCGGAGTTCCCTCTTCACTTGCATCAGGGGATCACCGGAGCAGCTCTTGCTCTTCTCTTTGCTGCTACTCCGGGATTCGGGGAGGTTGAGGACGACTTCATCGATTTCATGGGTAAGTGATCAAGATGCGTCACAAGTTGGGGCTGCTGAGCATTTGAAAACTGTTACAGAGGTCATGTCTGTGAAGAAGGGTACGAACTTGTCCGAATGGTCCGCGCCTGACCCATATACAGACATAAAAACCTTGATCGGGATTCATCCCCGGGAGTGTCCTGGGTTCGAACCCCGTGAAAAAAATAAAAAAAAATAATATAACAATGTCTGTGAAGAAGCAACACAAAGACATTTTGTTTTGGTTTTTAAACAACTATGAAAAACTTGTTTGCCCTTATCTCGAGTCGTGGGTTCGAATCCCATCGCAGGCCAGATTTTTCTAGCCTGTGGTTTGCCATATGGGATTGCTTGGGAAACCGTCCTGATTCAGCGTAACGCCTTCAATGGGTCTGGTGTGCAATGGTTTATAAATGAGTATGTCGTGATTGCTTTTATGCATGAACGTATCAGGGCTGGTCGCAGTACGTGTGTAAAGGTTTACCAAAGTTGATTAAACTGGTGATACCCTGTTACAAAGCTGACACGAAGCTGACAAGCTTAGTACAATTCGAACTCGAAAAATAAAGTCTAGTTTGAACTGAAATCCACCTACAGTAGCAGTTTTCCGGTGATTACTGTTATCTACATCAATACAATTCAAAAACTCAGTGTATAAACCCTATAGGCCAGTGGTTCCCAACCTTTTTTGTTACATTCCTCCCTTTGCCCATTTTCGAACTATTCATTCCTCCCCATAAGAAGAAAAACAAATATTAGTGATGGGACAATACCAGATTTTGAACCGAGTACCGATACCGAGTACGAGTAACACGTGTATACCGAGTACTTAAATATAGTGTTGTTTGTTTGTTGTATATCACTGTCTAAATTATCTGCCATTGCCGCGGTACATGTGCGCACACATGCATGGAGAAACATGTAGAAAAATGTGATTTTCACACATTGGCGAAAAAAATATACATAACCTGGCGGAACTTTTTCCTGATTTGTGCTGTCCGCAGCAAATATTGGCAACGAGTTGCCCGTATTCTTATGGTGTAAATCTGCCTTCGGTGGGCAGAAACTTGGCCGAATGGTCCGGCGCGCCTGACCCATATACAGACATAAAAAACCCTGATCGGGATTCGTCCCCGGGAGAGTCCTGGGTTCGAAACCCGTGAAAAAAAAATCTGCATTCGGTACTCGCACGTTGGTATTGAAAACTGAGACAAAATATTTCGATACCGAGTACGAATATCGATACCACTGAAATCGTTCGATACCGAGTACTGAGTACCGGGTACCCGTCCTTCACCAACAAATATACCATAAAAAATTATAGTAATTTGAAATAGATCTTATAATTAGGGATGTCTATTTCAGAATCCTTAACAACCGATTCCAAATGTGAACCGGGTCCAAATTATAATGGACATAATAATGTATATACAAAAATATTCTGTAACATTTCCAATCTAATTTTTTTTACAGTTTTCATGAAATTCCTTCCCTGAACTCATAAAATTCCTCCCTAGGGAGGAATTCCTCCCCGGTTGGGAACCACTGCTATAGGCGAAACTGTTTGGCCTAGGGCTTATACACGGCCTTAAATGGGCTGATCCCAGTTATAAGTTTTTATTTTTCCATATTTTTAATTTAAGTTTCAACCTTGTGACTTTGTATTTTTCCAGATCGTCTCCGACTCGATCGAAAAGCGAGTGTTGTAGAAATCGAAAATTCGGAGGAGGAGATTGACGTAAGTTGATTGTAAATGTGGTTGCAACAACAAAACGTTGGTTACTTACTAAATACTTTTTACTTTCCATTATGAGTTTTCCATGTAATCACGGTTTGTGCCGAGAACTATGTGCTACAGGGTACCTTTACTCAAAAATAGGTGCTCGGCGGGAAAACTTTTTTGAACAACTGTGAAACCCAAATTTAAATAATTTTCAGTAGGTTGCACTTTGTATACCCAGCTAGTCTGTCGGAATAATTTCATAACAACTCGGTACTCTTTTGGAGTAAAACTACTCTGCTGTTCATACCTTCTAATTACTCGCTACTCTGCTGTAAATACCTCCTATTTACTCGCTACTCAAAGAAACAAGTAAGAGTTTCCTCTGAGTAACTTGGTAGTATGCGAGAGTAACCTTGTAATAACTCGTAATTCTATCCGAGTAATTTTTGAATACCTCGGTACTTTGCAAGACAATCTCTTAAATAACTCACTCGTTTGCGAAAATAATCTTCTAAAACTCGTTAGTCTGCTTTTTAAACCTCCTTATTACTCGCTACTCTGAGTAACAAGCATTTTTTCCCTTCCAGCTTGCGTCAGACGCATCAGGTGACACGGAAGATGACGAATATGATGATGACGTACTTGAACCACCCGATGATGACTCAGCAGATTTACATTTTTTTCCCGACGACGAAAAAACGAAAACTCCCGAAGAAATCCGAAGCGAGAACGAAGTGATTATCAACAAACTGAAAACTCCGAAACCGAAAACACCGAAACCAAACAGCGGTAAATGTTGCTGATTAACTTTCGGACAAAGTGCTTAGCTTGTCAGGTTCTGCAAATTCGCTGTAGCGAAGTTAACCGCATACAGCCTTTGACTATTTAGGCTTCATGAAAAATTATTTCAAATAAGTTTCGAATTTAATCAAAAAAATAAATGCAAAAGTACTTGTGCACACAAAAAACTACTGTAGGTTACATGTAGGTTCGTGTGTTCCAAGGTTTCGAACCATTACATCTTTAACTTTTCATGTCGCCTTTTTTCTCGTTTTCTTCATGACAAACGACTGCCTAATCGCATCCCAATTGTTTGGCAGCTTACTTTTAAGTCAGTTATATAAAGTTTATGTTTTACCTATTAAAAATTTAAGGATAACTGGTACAATTGTGTGTGAGTTACATTAGAAAACTTGTAAATTTAAAGAAAACACCACATTCGGTTCAAAATGTGAAATTTTGTAAACGAAGTATTTCTCCTTGACATCATAGTAGACGTCATGACAAAAAACTGAAACTTCTTGTTTTCGCAGGAGACGGTGGAAGCTTCTTTTCCAGGGCAGTCAACTTTGTCAGATCGAGATTCGTTGGACCCGCACCCAACCCAGAGTCATTGGTCGGACGAGTTCGGAATTCGTTCGGTTTCAACCTACTCAGGTATGGAATTCTTGTTGCAAATAGTTGTCAATAGAGGGTAACACAGTTTATGGATGTGCTTGATCAAGAAAGCACAATGGGTTATTGCAAATTATAATCTCGGTATTGTTTATGAACAAAATGAGCGTCCTCTGAACCAATGCACTTACTGCAGAGGATTCCACTTGCGGAAAATGTATGCACTAAACCAGTAGTTCTCAAACTTTTTTATTGTCGGGGCCAAATGGTATTTTTATAAGTGTGTAGGGAGCCGCATAAAAACGAAACCTTGAGAAAATCACTAAAGATTATTACTTTGAAAGCTAAAATAGCAATGTTTGGTGGTTTTCTGGGGTCTGGTGCGAGCCGCAAAATAAGTAGTTGGGAGCCACATGCGGCCCCGAAAACCGAGTTTGAGAACCACTGTACTAAACTGAACCTTTCAGTACATTTAAATTAGATTTACATTTAATGTACTGAAAGCCTATTTTATTTAAGTTCACTGAAAGCTGCAGTTTAGTATGCACCGTATTGTTTCTTTACGTTTTATCTTCGGTGGGCGGGCAGCGCCTCAATGCGTTATATGCTCACAATAAGTTAGATACCTGTTTCATTGGCATTGGTATTGTTACGTCTTGATCAAATGTTCCCAACTGACACAGACAATACCTATGATGATCAATTTTGAAATTAACACGACGAATGTTAATAAGTTTGCATCTTTACTTAATTAGATTATTCAGCTATGTTTTGGCCCATGTGTAATAAATTATCTTATTAATTAGATTTTACCAACGTAACTATGCGTTGTTGTTTTATTACTACACGTTTGTTTAAAAACTTTTATCTTTTGCCAATGTTTCTGGAAGAAATGCGTTTAATTGTTTCATGATTTTGTATCTGTGGCTTTAAAAAATAAGAAAAGCAATGCGCAGTGAGAAGTAAAAGTTAAACCACTGCGATTATGAGTTGGTTAGCTGTGAACTTTTCGTTAATTTGGAACTGCTTGTTGCTTCGCAGGAACACAGCGATGAAGGAGGACAGAGATAGTTACGTTGGACGAACTGGGAAGATGTTCAACTTCACTTACAACCTCCCGAACCTCCCCAACCTCTCTATGAATCCTCATGGAGTCTCAGGAACCAGTTGAGTTTGAGATTTGAAATTTTTGTTTTGAGTCTAAATATGAAATCATCTTCCCAAGGGAACAAAAACAGAAACCTTAAGATGATTCGGTACGACGCCTTTAATAGGCCTGGCGTACTATGATTTATCGATAGAAACTTAAGAATACATGCTTCGCCTATTGTAAACCTTTTTTTTGACTTTTTTGGCCTATTGGCATCGTCAGTTTCTGTAAAAGCATGAAGTAAAAGCTTGCTGCAAAAGCTTTTGAGATCTTACTTAAATAACCGAGTTCATGTTTGGTTAAAATTTTAATTGATTCAAACGTCGTGTTCTATAATAAATATACTGGTTTGTTTGTTTCTTGTTCTTGAATCTGTAAAACCATGAATTGTGCGCCTTAACTGATTGAGATGTGATAAAAGTTTTCTGTTTTAGCTTTTGAGCGCATGAAATGTCAAGATAAGAGGAAGAGATTGGTGAGAAAAATGTCGGTGAACAAGAAAGTGATTTCACTCGTTGACGCAGGTTTGTAAAATGTACTTGTTGTTAATACACAAGCTATTGCTGACATGTATAATATCAAGTTTATAGAGCTCTTCTGGCAATTGTAATTTTATCTCGACGTTTCGACGTCCTATACAGGTCGCCTTTATCAGGGTGAATAACACTGAATGCACATGGTACATTTCACTATAAATAAAGGCAATAAGAACGTGCTTGTTGGTAAATAAAAACTTTTCAATGTATAGCAAGTTGGTCATTATAGTTTGAATAGGGCAATGTTGTTTAATCTGGAAAAAGAATTAAAGCGAAAAATGCACTTTGTTTTTCGGAAAAAAATCCCATTCAAGATCAGATTCAAATTAATTCGTATTTCAGATTTTTTCCGGATCAAACAATGCACCACTTAAACTACAATGACCAACTTACTCATATGCACTGAAAAGTTCTCGTTAAACAACAAAAGCTTCCGATTGGTTTATATAACCAATTGTTTTTTCTGAAATTATGGAAAACGTAAACGAAGAGTTTCAAACTTTTATACAGAACTAACACATCCAAAACTCTGTAAATCATTGTAAATACGTAAATTAATTTTTGTAAACTACATAAAAACAGAAACAGTTTTTTTAACTTGAAGCAATGTGTCTTTTTTCCAACCGCACCTATATACCCCCAGGCACCTTATTACATATACACAACTAAAGCATTCAATTCTTTGTAAGTCATTGTGAAATATGAGCAGCGGGCCTTATTAATTACTCCCGCGCCTACATACCTACACCTTACTTGCTCTGATGCGCCCTCGTGTGTTGGATTACAAATATCCTGGTTAAACCCGATTTTTATGTTTCAGCTTGTCACAATAATGTAGCGGCCGACATCCCGATGAGACCACAGAGAGGAACAAACGTTCTCATTGTCACCGATTTTTCCGAGTGGGCTTCTGACGACCTCATGCAACCCGTTGTAAGTAAATTGTCCAATATACGTATTTCTAAGCGTCCACAGTGTGTTAAATCAAATCGTAATGTTCCGAGGTTAAAAAACTTTTATGATCTCATAATGGTACAAACAAACGCTCATAACCATGCAGTCAAGGGCGTCCGCAGGTTTTCGGTTAGGGGGGGGGGGGGGTCAAGGTGGGTTCCGGATGCATTTTTTTTGAAAATTTGACCATTACACCATCCAGGTTGGTGACCGGCTGATTCGGTATAGCGCCTTCAATGGCCCTGGCGTACTGTGATTCATATATGAGTGTGCCGTGATCGCTGGTCTGCATAGACGCGTCAGGGCTGATCCCAGTTATGAATTTATGTTCTTCTTAACTTACACCATCCAGACAATTTTTATCAGTGTTTACATTTCTACGGATTTTTATCAAAATTGGCCGGAGCACAAATTATCGGAGTTTTATAATCGTTTTATTGCATTCTATTATCGTGCTCAAGTGGATCTTGCGTAAGGTGTAATATATACATTTGGGGTAATAATGCACTTTGTTTTGTCATAATTCATAACTGTGTGGTTTCAGCAGCGACCGACTGCTTGTAGCTAGTAGCTCCAAGAAGAGATAGTAAAGGAAGAACAGAGAATTTCTTTTATTCAAGAACTGATTAACTAAACTGGTGGCTGATTGTTCTTTTCTGTATGATTCAATGTTAGGAACAGCTTCATTGAATTCACGAAGTACGAGATGATTTTATCTGAAACTATGAGTTATCCTTCTTCAGATTTTTGTAAGATAAAGCCAGTGTCCGCACTAGTAATGTGGTTCTGAGAGTACAGGAGCTCAAATTGTCGAATTTTGCGATTACGGGTAGCTCGTAGGTATCTTCGTAAATTAATAGAGAAGGGTGATGATCACAATCGGAGAGCTTGAACAGCCAGTCATCACTCGTATCACCTTCACCCCTCCCCCCCTTCAGAAAATTGCCTATTTTTGCATGTTCTCGCTTTTTCATTTTTCATCCAACAATTTTCCAGGGGGGGTCAGCTGACCCCATTTGCCCCTATGTGCGGACGCCCTTGCATGCAGTTGTAATTATTTCGCTTCACACATTGTGCACATGGTTTTTTTAAGCAATATGGCCGCTATGTTTTCGCTTACAACTTCAAGCTTGGGCCAGGCCCTATACCGAATCATGTGGTCACAAAGCATTTTCATATAGCAAGGCAATCTAGCCTGCGGTGGAGTTCGTCTACCAACTGAGTAACACAGGCTCAGTGGTAAATCCACCGAAAGTCGAATCACAAGCACCGTTGCCTGCCTCGTATGCTGCACATGTCAGCTTCGTAGTAGGGGATCGCCAGATTGACTAGTATCAGTTAAGATGAACATAAATTCATAAATGGGATCAGCCCTGAAGCGTCGATGCAAACCAGCGATCACGGCTTACTCATATAGAAATCACAGTACGCCAGGTCTATTAAAAATGTCATTACAAAACATGTTGATCGAAAAGGCATTTAATAGTAAAAACATAGTGAATATTTGCTGGTTTCTGTTTCAGGTATTAAACATTTCCACCTAGCATGCGGTGGGATTCGAACCGGCACCATCTGGTTATGAGCTGTTGGTTATCGTTGCTACTTTATATCAGACATCTCTATGGTCCATTTTATCTTTCGTGATATATAATTTCTATCGCAGACCCTTTTATCGGCTGCAGCCAACGCGTGGAAGGAAGGATTAAAATTTCCTCTCTTCGACTTCAAAACAATTCTGCAGCTCCCCCCTACAGAGTGCATTGTGTTGGAAGATGAAAACGACGACGAATGTCCCATCGTGATCTGGTTCACTCTCTGCAACAAGAAGTTTAAGGAACAACAAAACTACAAACCGAGATCCGAAGCTTATAGTAAGTTGAAAACATCCAGTGGTGGGATTCAGCCGGTTCGCACCGATTCTATAGAACTGTCTCACGAAATTTTATGAGATCAGCGAACCGGTTAGCATTACTGGTTACTGTTAATAGACTTTTTGTAACAGAACCGGCTGAAAAATATGACTTTTGTGATAGAATCGGCTGAAAAATATGACTTTTGTGATAGAATCGGCTGAAAAATATGACTTTCGTGATAAAACCGGCTGAAAAATATGACTTTTGTAATAGAACCGGCTAAAAAATATGACTTTTGTAACCGAACTGGCTGAAATTCGAATCCCACCACTGGAAACATCGTGGTTGTTTCAAATTTGGTTCAGCATATGACCAAAGTTTGTGACTAAACTTCACGCAGTCAACCATGGCGTTTGAAAGTCTTTTCCACTTAATTTAGCTTAAGCATTTTTGCATCACTCTGATAACTAATCAAGGAAAAGCACCCTGAGTTACACTGAGGACCACTGTAAGCCACATTACATGTGCCCGCTGTGGCCACACACCAGTTTATGCGCAGTTGTGTCTGGGTTATACCCACAATCTCCCCAAGTACACTGTGGACCACTGCTGGTAACATCGGATATGCCTGTTGTGGCCAAACACCATAAACATTCGCAATTTAGTGGCTTGCAACATTAATTGTTGTAACTGGAATTCAAAAACCTATGATACAATGTTCATAAAATTGCAAAAAAAATATTTTACTTTAGATTTATGCCGAAAACAACAACATTAAAATGTTGGATAAGATGTGTTGTTATGAAATATCGGTGTTGGGTAAATTTTCCGACTTTTTGCAGAAAATATGGAGGATTTCAACAAATTTATAGTGTATGGGGAAAAGACTGCATACAGCACGATGAATTTGAGCTTCAACCCGCTCGACTTTGAGCGACTGCGTGAACTGATGTACTTTAACGTGATGAGTAATATGGAGGTAAAAAAAAAATTCTGGCGTTGCCCGCCTACCGAGGATAAAAATGAAATAAAACAAAAACAAAACTAAAGAATGGTCGACTAAATGTTGTTTTTTCTGAACTTACATCCATTGTTATAAGGCTCATTAGTCTTCATCCACCAAGCAACGGACTGGGTGATTCCAGCTTTAAGTTTCAATTGCAAATACTACAGTTTTTTTAGGATATTTTGCTTTTTAATCAAGTTCTTTATTTAGGTTATCAAATCAGCCATTGCTCGGGCCACAGAAAGAAAAAGGCGGGTCCTCAAGCGAAACTCAGAAAAGAAAAACAACGAATAAAATTTTTCCACTCTTGATTTTGTACAAAGTCGTAATCAGGACGTTTTTGTCGAGTTTTTTATTTGTGTCTTGGCTCGATTAGCAAATTTTCATTGCGAAATAAAATTTTGTGTCCACTGTCGTCATATTTCAACTCAACCGTGACGCGTTACACAGAAATCGTAAAACATTGACAGATTTAGCTCAAAAAATGTTAAAACAAGTTTTTAGACAGTTAGAAAATGTGTTTTAAATGTAGTTTACCTATTTAGGGGTATCGTAAAATTTGAAAATAAAATACATGTCCTGTATTTTCAGATATTTCCCACCAATGAAAATGGCATTTTTACTGATAATAGGTTTGCTAGTTTTGTTTGTGATTCGCTTATGTTATGTTTTATTCCATTTGCAAGAAAAACCTTTAAAGGCATTGAAATCAAGAAGTGTTCTTGCGGTTGCTGGTTCTGGTGAGTTTTTCTTTAACATTCAACACTAAGAATAACTTGGTGTGAACTGTTGTTTGTGTAAGATAAAAAAAAAACATTTTTTACAGTTATTGCACAAAATTACACAGTTTAGATTAGTAGTCAAATATATGATTTCTCTCAAAAACAGTTTTAGTTACATTTTGTTGTTGTACATTTGAGCTAAATCCCAATATCCTTGGCAAGTGTTTTATAAGCTATGACAAGTCACAACTGCTGAACTTTTTATCCTTTTATGAATTATATTACTATGTTTATTTAAAATTTACAAACTAAGAAAAGCTTGATTGATCTTACGCACAATGCAATGAGTCTGTGATCTAGTTTGTACATCTTTTTTATATTTTTGTAGCACACTAATTTCTTGTCACCGATTTATTTTATACAGGCGGACACACAACAGAAATTGTCCGATTACTTTCCAGTTTACCTTCCACATTTCGTCCTCACTCGTATGTCGTCGCAACCAGTGACAAAATGAGTGTGACAAAAATTGAAAGTTTTGAATCAACAGAAGGCTCCGAGAATAAGTTTACATTATACAAGATCCCAAGGTAAGTGTGATTTACTGAACAGGACAACATTGCTTTGTACTTGTCTTTACAGTATGATAACCAAAATAATTATGGTTCCCCTCACCTGAATGTGTAAAAAAATACTGAAATAAAACAACACAGCTGTTTATTAAATACCAAGCAGTTATAAACCATGGTTTTTACTCGATTAAAATGAGCAACTTATAAAATGATTGAGCGAATGACAATAAAGCATGCAGCTTGACAGTGCACTCATTGTGAGCACAACGTATTTAGACAATCCCTGGTCAGAGTGGATAAAAATATAACAATTAACATGTGCACTTTTGTAATGAAATTTTACTGAAAGTGATTTTAACTTCCACAGATAGTAGATAAAGTCTTGTATTGATTTGCCTTCTGTGTCGTTGGCTCATTTTACGTTGAAATTTGTTAATAAGCTTGTTTTTTCGATTAACATTACACATTACAATTATATTGTAGAGGTCTGCATAGACCCTTCAGGGCTGATACCAGTTGTGAATTAATTTCATCATAACTTACATTGTAAAGTGTACAATAATTTGTCAATAAACTTTTATTTTAGAAGCAGAGAAGTTTCTCAGAGTTGGGGAAGCACCATTATTACAACATTTCATGCTTGTTTAGCATCGTTTCCAATCATGTGGAAAAGTAGACCAGACATTTTGCTTTGCAATGGTCCAGGAACCTGTATACCTCTCTGTATTGTTGCTCTGATTTACAAAGTAAGTTAAATGGGTGTGTTTGTACTGCTATTGTTCACTGTGTTTGGGTATCATAAATACATTACATTATTTCCACAAAATATTGAGACCACTATCAAATATTATACTTTTTTAACACTGCATGCAATGTTAGTAGTTGGTACCAATTCTTTTAGCAAAATTAATTGTCAAAAAGTTTCGTGCTTCTGGGGCTATGAGCCATCACCAATAGATTGTTATGAATGCTGCAATAACCAACAATCTGCTCTTTTGAAGTCATGGTGTCAAAAAATATCGAAAACTTTAACCCCTGGCTGGGAAAAGATGTATTGCGCCCACATGATAAACAGTTGCCCTCAAAAATTGAACAGTGTTTCCCAACCTTTTTCAGTTGCATCAAATCTAAATAACAAATTTTCTTTTGGTCCACTTTATAACCACAAAACTTAATTCATTTGTGACTCTAATGCAGAGGTGTCAAAACTTTTTTAGTAGAGGTCAATTTTTATCAGATGGAGACACCTGCGGGTCTATGTTTTGCAAAGTTTTTAACTGTATAATTAGAACACAGACAGATAGGATTTCTGGAAATTTTGGGATTTTGTTGCATTAGCACCATGTATACTTCCTTTTTACCGATAAATAAATGTGCATGGAAAACTTTGCGAGTTGCCACAAAACTTAATCCAAACTATAGCGGGCCATACACAATACAATTTCAAACAACAGGCCACAAAAAATGCTGGTGCGGTCTGTGGCCCACACTTTCATACTCCTGCTCTAATGTAATTGGTTAGGTTTTAAAAAAGGAGTTCTATCATTCAATTACATCTGTATTTTGAGAAGCCCCAACAATGTGAGGTGCATGCTGTAGTATTCCGAAACAAACAATTTTTTCCGGCAGAGTTGTGGTTAAAAACCACTGGGTTAGAGCAGCGACAAGTGCATTAAAAAAAACATTCCTTTGTACATGCGCTGGGAGGTGTATTTTACATAACCTGTTAAATTTATTTTTCAGGTATTGGGAATCTGTGCCACAGATATTGTGTTTGTTGAAAGTATGTGTCGCGTGACGACGATGTCTCTCAGTGGAAAAATCTTGTATCCGTTTGCAAACAGGTTCTATGTTCAATGGCCACAATTACTACAGCAATATCCGAATGCTATATACTTGGGTGGTAGACTTGTATAATGCAACTATCCACTGTTTTTCTTTTTCACAATTACTGCATGTTTGGTGCAATATTGTTTGTTTATTTATTTACCTGCAACAAAACAATGCCTTTTTATTCTGTGTGCGGTTTTGGGCCCCTATGTGTTACTCAAATGGCAGACAGCAGTCAGAATATGGAAGTTTTAGTTGCTGTGTGAAAGTTTTTTTAGGATTTTATTTCTAGTTATGTCTGGATCTTTGCTACTATTCAACTTGTTATATGAGACTATGGCTAAGAATGGTTTAATTACCTGTTTGCTGGAAGGATTTGTTTTGAGTTGATGTAAAATACTAAAATTACATATTTTAGGAAAGTGGTTAGAAAACAATATTACAACATCACTTTAGAACAGGGGCGGGCAACATACGGCCCGCGGGATTTTGAGTGGCCCGCAGACAGTTTCTGGTCTTACATGATAATGCGGCCCGCGGCCACAGTCTGCCACAATCACCCACTACTTGCTTACTACGTCAAATTATAGAACGGACAGTAACGCTCCCCAATACCAAAAAACTTTCCCGCCGTTGTTACCATTGCACCATACGTCCATTGTTACGACATAACTGCCAACCTTGTGTGTGGACTGCTTTCACGGTTTCCTTTGTTTCCACACATGTAGCCTAGTTAGTGTTTCGGCAGTATCTAAGTCTGTGGTGTATGCATTAATTTTGCTGTGGTGAATAATTTATGTTATTTTAGTTAGATTGTTTGAACTGTATTGTAATTGTGACGTTCTTGATTGTATTTGGTTTAGGTGGTCAAAAATTCGTTTAAAATCACTGGATAAAAATGCGATTAATGTATCGATTCACGAATCCGGCACGCCATGTACTTTGTTTTCCCATATCCGGCCCGCCGACTGGAGAAGTTGCGCGCCCCTGCTTTAGAAGATGCAAACACCCTTCACAAATTGTTGCTTCTATATGTTGTTGTGAATGTGACAATAATAGGACACTACAGCCTTTTAGAAAATAAATGTTATTTTAGAAGCTCATAAAAATGAAAATTTTAGGATGCCACTGAGACTGGCTAAAAGTGTGTTTTGGTTAGATTGATGTGTGATGGTTACATTAAGTACATATACTACATATAAATACTTTGACAAACCAGGTTAAGCATACTCAAAATAGTTAATTGTGCATTACAGGAGTCGATTTAAGGCTCACAAAGATGTGGTGTACAATGTAACGCATATGGTGAGCGCTTTTAATGTGCAAACAACAGAATTTTGCGTCATAAAAATCCATAGGTTAGTTGCTACAAGCTTGTTAGTAAAGTCTGACCACAACCTTACATCAAATACACTTGGAGAAAAATGTTGAATGAGATTTAATAAGGCACAAATGACAATCTGAGTAGAATAGCTTAGGTCCCACGTATATACCAAGCCCAACACTCTTCTCACAGTAAAGTACAAATAAATGGGAGTAAAATGCTAGGTACTCCAAGATATCACAGTAAAAACTTTGCAATTTATAGGTATTAATTTCAAGCTTCATACAAAGCAGCAAAACAACACAGTTTTGGAAGTGTACGATAGGTTACATATGATGTAATAACAATTCTTTCAATCAAACCTTTATAGTAATGCACCGAAGTTTCGGTTGGCCAAATACGGAGTTTTCTAATGTTATGGGCCAAACATTTTTAAAAAATTCGGCCACAGCCGAACTTTTTGATTGCATGGAATTAATGCCTAAACTTTTTTGTGCATATGAAACATCATAAATTAACTAATTGTATCAATAAAATACAAGGCATGTTTTTTTTGCATTGTGAAAGTGAATTTTGAGTGTAATAAATGAGTTCACTTGCATCAACAACACAAGGTTCAATTGAAAATGTCCACCAGAAAGGGAATTTTTAGTTCGGCCTTTGGTTTTGGCCCGAACTTTTTTAGGCGGGTTTAGTGCATCACTTGTAACAAACAAATAATTCATTCGTTTTCGTCCCATATTTCGAGACAGTTGTTTAAAAATTCCACACATTTGTTTAAATAAACCTCCCTGTGTTCCCTGAAATGTAAACAGTGAGCTGATGTTTGGAAGTCGTGTGAGTAACATTTTGAAATCATTCTCCGTTTGTTTAACATTTCCTTTATTTGGTGACAAGGGACGACAACGTCAGCTGATGAATAGAGAAATAAACTCGGCCATCGCTGACTTTTTCGCCTGGCTGATTCCTGACAAAACCATAGATGGTGTTCAAAATTTGGGGACATAATTCAAAGCACTAAGCAGTGTTATGTATCAACAGTAACAGGTAACTTCAAATATGAGGGCGCTTGGTAACTTTTTTGTGTGCAACAAAACTTAAAAATACTGCAGGTAATAACTTGTATTGTTGTGATTACACCCATAATAAGTGCCATGCAAAAAAAAGAAAATACTGCATCTGCCCTGTTTTAAGGCAATGATTCGTACATACTCCTCAGGTAACATTAAAACACAAAAATACTTTTGGATAAGTTTTGTAATTGCCCTATGACTAAACCTAAAACTGTTAATGCAGTACCTCTAGCATTTACTTTTGGAATACTGCATGGCGCACTTATTACAAGTTGGCTCGACTCAAAAAAGGTCACTGTTTACAAGTTCTTCCCATTAAAACGGGTACCAAGCGGACCTGAAGTATCTCAAGGGACCCAACAGAAACCGTTCTAATGCCACGGAAGCAATATAATTGTGAAATTTTATGGATTATTACCTGAAATAGATCAACTGTCAAACCGAACCAAATGAAAATTTTCCAAACAAAGTAATAAATTCCGAATCCGAGAATAACAAGAATGGCAGCAAGTTTCGGCATTCCGCTGTAGTAGATGGCTCGACTGCCAGTAAAATATTCCAGTTTTGCCGGGCTACTGTCGAAGACCGCTCCAATCATGTTAACATCCTCCATCTGAAAAGTTGCACAAAGACTTGGATAACAGTCAGGATTACAATAGTTATTTCGTAAAAACATAAAGCAGGTAGGATAATATTGTATTTATTAGGAACAGAAATGACCTTGAGTTATATCAATCTATAACCCCCGTTGGGCCATTGTTTTTGTTTTAAAAAAAGCACATAACACCTGTTTGAAGTTTTAAGGCAAAAATGCGCTGCATTTGTGAAACAATTTGTACAAGATGTACAGAAAGGATTTGTAAATGAATACACAAACTGTTGCTCTTTTATTTCATTAATTACATGAGCACAAAAGCTTTTTGAAATTGTTATTGTTAACGCAAGTTGTCAGAAATATGATATTATTTACCTCAAAAATATCAGCTAAATGGTAGTAGATGAAAAATCCTCCGTTACTAAAGCTGTGAATAATCACTGGGTTGTTCCTTAAGCCGTAATCATCCAGCAACTGGAGAAGTTTTCTCGCTGCATGTCTTAAACCTTTCGATTTCACTGGATCTGTGAATGAACAATTTGCTATTGCCGTTTATGAAATCATGCATTTTGGGAGATTGGTACTGGTCAACACATATCTACTTGTGTATGACATTTGCTATATATTTGAAAAGGTGAATGAAATTCATCCAGCCTTTTTTATCTTGACCACAATAAAAACGTTCAGAACCATTTTACTGTTTTTAAAAAATCTTAAAGCATAATCTAAAGTATCTCATTTACCTCTTTAGACATAGCAGCATTTCATGACAACAAAAATTATGAAATTTATACTAAAAAACTACAAACCTTCAAAGAAAATAGTGTTAGTTTTGTGGATGTATCTTATGGTTGTGCATCCTTCATTGGCCCAAATATCGCAGTACTTGGCCAAGTGTCTGTCTTGTGCTCCAAACCAGCCAAGAAGAAACACCACAGGTTCAACTTCATTGTCATTCGCTGCGAACAAAAATAATAATTTTAGACATTTCAGAAACCTCAACTAACCCCACAAGACTGAAGGAAACAGAAAGGCAATTTGATTACACAGTGTCATTTTTAAATGCTAGTCAAGTCAAGTTCACAGACACTTTTATACCAGCATTAATAGAAAATATTCTGGCTTTTAAAAGAGCCAATCTGTTTCTAAAGAATCAACAAAATATTTTTCTTAAGAAAAAGAACATGGAACATTATTTGAAAAGTATAAGCTGTCAGAAATGGTTAGGTTCCCAGCAAGCACTGGCGACAAGTTATATTTTGGGGCTTGAAATTACTTATTTTTTAGTGCAAAAAAAACAGCAATCCAAACAACGATATTTGCAATTGTCAAAACTATAGCTTAATCTAAAATCATTATTACCACCACAGAAAAGTGGCTATTTTTTATATTTTATTCATGAAAATTTGTGACAAAAACTGGTAATATAATAAACTAAAAAAGTTCATATTTAGGCTAGTTAATGTAGCAATAGTTTGCCAAAACGTTTGATGAAAAACAATTAACTTACGTGAGGGAAATGTTATGTTGTACTCAATGTCATCTTGTTCTTTTTCCATTGACATGAATTGTTTACAAATTACGATCGTTCAGTTTTAACGAAAATCCAATCTCGTAAGTTTTGATGGCAAATTTAAATTTGTCAAATTAACAACGTAGATGTGATAAAGGCTTTGACTGATAATTGTGTTGCGCAGCTAACGTTTGAAATCAAAGTTTATGTTTATTTCTCAATTAGATTAGATAACTTTATTAGCGACGTACGTCTTGTTGTAATAAATTTTACGAAATGATCATTTCTATGGCGGATGCGGTCTCTTGTACAGTCACGTGACCATGCATTTTTTTCTTAAAACAGCGGGAAGAAGAAAATTAAACTGTGAGCAGTTGACACCGGATGTGATTTGCATCGCATTAGGGCTTTTGTAACTATGGAGGGCTCGGTTCTGGAAAGACCTGCGGAATGTTGCATGAAAAGAGGAATGTAAATCGCAATACAGGCTGCCAGTAGTAACTAGAGAAGTAGAAATTTGTTTTATTTCAGAACGTATAGTGTAAAAAGGGGTTTCTGCATAAAACGGTAAGTTGTTGGTTTTGTGTAACTTGTGCGTTTAGTATAAAATAAACTACTGGACAGCAGTCTATTATCGACACATTTGTGTAAAGATGTTGTGAATCTATGGTTTGTGCGTAGGCTAAGCTGAATGAAGTTTTTGTCAAGACCCTTTTTTTGTCGCTTAAGTACAAGATGAGTTAGCCGAGCTTTTACCATCGATCACAATTCACAACAAACTTTCAGCATTGTCACAGAGTTTGAACACCAACTTTACGCTAAGCAAGGCAAAAATTGTTAATCAATTGTGAAATTTGGCCCATTTAAGACAATTATTTAGCTTAACAGACTGACAGTGTCGGCCATCTTGGCATGTTGTCGGGCGTTCGGCCGTTTCGCGCCACGCGTTCCCGCCAGATTGCCTTTTTCTGGTTGTTTTTCTACTCTTGCGCCATCACCCAAACACGGCAACAGACAGTATCAGCTACAACAGCTAGTTCGTCTTTGTGTCGTTGTAATGTTTATTTGAGAGTAGCTTCTTTTTGCTTGCAATGTTATCTTTTGATGTGTATAGAGGCTTTTTATGGGAATTTGCACAAACAGGTAAATGTATTTTGGCGTTTCAAAAAGAATTTGGTTGTTTTGAGCATTAAAACTGGCATTTCTCCGCCATGTGGCGCTAAAGGGTTGTCTTGTGATTAGTTTTTTAGGAATTTCAAATTCTTCCTAATGTGAATTAGTATATATGCACGCTGTTACTTTAGTCACAAATTAGTGTGTAGCAATAACCGCAATAAGTTTAGTTCGTTTTTTTCTTAGTAGGGCGTTGCTTTAGCAAAAAAAGTAGCTTGATAAAACAGAGAACTTTTACATGAAAAATCCTTTTTTTTTAATTGCACAACATTATCAAAACGTCCTTACTTGAATGTATTCGTTTAGCAAGCGCTCCGCAAGTTTTGTTTACGATAAAAAAGCAGCTTGTTTTGTGCGGTAAGGTCGTTATGTTAGGGGTACATTTGTTAGATTTCGTGTTTTGCATGTTGCTTTGTGGACTTACCACAAACACTGTTGAAAAATCGTAAAATCTAAGGAGCTTGTTTATAAATCGGGTAGAAATTACAAGATGAGTGAGGCAAGATTTAACCAATGATTTTCTGCGAATACTAGAAACATGTTATGGTGCAAGCCGAGCCGAAAGGTCGTCTCTTTCATGATTTTGTTTTGACGTTTTTCTGTCAATAAAAAGTTACAGCAAGTGGTAATAAAACAAACAACGGCCGTTTGTTGACATAGCATGAGTCAGTATGGCCACCGTAAAAATTAAACACGTGGGGTTGTGTTAAGTTGAGATTCTGAGGATTATTTGTTTCGTTTCGGTAACAGCTGTTTTTATCTATCTATGAAATTGGTTTCATAAATTCATATATAGGTTAAGTTTTTTCGTTATATATGTTATGTGACTGTGTATTTGTGTTTGTTACCACATTAGTTATTGCAACAAACGCTATGTTATATGCATAAAATTTATTGCGCATTCCACTATTGTGTGACCTTTTCCCTTGTTCGAAATGACGGCATGAGCGCGTGGCGAATATATCATAGCCGGCGCCTGTTCGTGGCCTTGGTGTTAAGCTTCCGCAACAAGCTTTATCACCAATAATCTGCATTTCCATTGGTATTTTACTCCCAACTAACGCATATAAGTGGTCTTGGTGTGCTTGCCAAGTCTCGCTGACTTAATGAAATTGGTGGAGGTTTGAAATAAAACCTTCATAGCTGTTGTGATTTTGCTTTGGGACAGCGATTGTCAGATTGTGCCAATATGTGCGAAAAACCGGGTAAGGCTAAAAAAAATATCGACAGAATGTGTTTTTATTTTTGTTTATTTCCTAAAACTTTTTAAATCTCGCAGAAAAAGCAAAATATTGAAAGCGAGATAACTGTTGGTCGAAGACTATTGAAGTTTTGCGCTTCAGTGGCATTGTTTCGCGATTGTGACGTACAGGAAATGCCTTGTTACGTTGACGCCAGAGGATCAATGGTGAAACAAATAACCCGACTTTGTATTTCACGCATAACAGGTTTGTGGCAATAACCTCGCATAGAAAGTTAAAGTTTAATTGTCTTGTAAAATGTTTAACGAGAAAAGCGTATGAAATAACTCTAGAATATATAAATGATCACACAGCTATACTAAGGCTGTTGCCCTTTGAGTTATAGTCCACCTATCTTTTAACGCCAAAAACGCAGTCGCTCGCCAGGTTGCTCGCATTTGTGTTGTTCAACTTACCATATTCCATAGGTTCCATAAACGTAAAAGACTTTTTACATGTTTTACACCAGTTGCATCGCAACAACTTTAGAACGGAAGCAAACCATTATAAAATCTTATGATCGAGATTTTTCGTCTTGGTAGTCATTGAAAAGCGCAACGCAGAAATCATTGCTATATACAGCAGTGGTTCCCAAACGTTTTCATATTTTTGTCAAAACGGTCCCTTTGCCATTATTTCGAAGGCTCGCGGTCCTTAAGCCTAAATGTGTATTTCATAAAAACGAAAGTTGATTGCAGGATTTTAGCTAGATATGCAAAATTGCGCATAACAATTATCCAAAGACAGCATGTAACATCACAAACAGGACAAAAAACATTACGATTGTGCGCGAACAATTGAATTTTTGATAGTTGTCATTCAATAAAGGCCATTGTTTAGCAATGGAGATAGTCGATTGTCAATTCTGCTTTGATTTAAACTTATTTAGTGGCACAAACTGACGCCAAATAAGATTATAAAATTACTTCAACCGCTTCGCGGTTCCCCCAAAATTGCCTCACGGACCCCTAAAGGACCGCGGACCCCAGTTTGGGAAACGCTGACTATACAGTCAACAACATTTTTTGTTGAGGCGCTACTGTTTGTCTGTAAGATTTTTTTCTAGCAGTTGCTTGTTGCGTTAAATTGCTCCTCTATGTTGTAGCCCTGTTGTATTTAATTCACTTTTACGTCTTTGCCCGGTAATGTTTTGTGTTATTCTGTTCTTTTGTGGTGGTATAGTGTGTGTTCGCTATGGAAATTATGCATACCAATACAGGCCGAACTGTTTTAAAGATTTCTCTTTTCCCATTTTGATGGGATTTTTATCTAAAGGTTTACTCAAACCATTTCGCTCAATTGGATAATTTACAACCTTTCACATAGACTGCATGCAGTGGTGGGATTCAGCCGGTTTGCACCGGTTCTATAGAACGGTCACAAGAAAATTAATGGAAATATGACTTTTAGTAACAGAACCGGCTGAAAAATATGACTTTTGTGACAGAACCGGCTGACAAATATGACTTTTGTGATAGAACCGGCTTAAAAATATGACTTTTGTGATAGAACCGGCTGACAAATATGACTTTTGTGATAGAACCGGCTGAAAAATATGACTTTTGTGATAGAACCGGCTGAAAATATGACTTTTGTAACAGAACCGGCTGAAAAATATGACTTTTGTGATAGAACCGGCTGAAAAAAATTGAATCCTACCACTGGCTGCGTGTACTGCTGTGTTTAACGATGGCCCAGTGCAACCACGCGTGGCGTGGCGTAGCGTCGCTGTTGGAACAATAGCACGCTTTACCTTTATGCTGGGATTCCGACATGTTGGTTAACGAATACCAGTGATACCGCTCCTATGTTAATGTTTTTTTGTGGAATTTTAATTTACCCGTGTTATAATATAGGTTGTTGGTTGTCTCATTCAACTATGGGCTTCTTAATCTAGTCTCTGTGTTATATACGATCTTACGAAATCCAGTCATACAGTACAACCAATTATGTATGTGAAACATGGGCGCCGGCAGAAAATCTCGAAATGGGGTCAAATTTTTACATACGTACTTGAATACGCACGGACTGCAATATTAAGTAATTTGTAGATATAGATATAAATTATATACAGTAGAATTTTCCGCGAAGCCCATGTTGTGAAACAAGTTTCAATTTACTGAGATTCATGAAAAACGAAAATGGATAATAGAGTGAAAAACGTGGTATCACATCAAAAAAAGAAACAAAAGCAAAAAGCTCAAAACTGTTGCAAGTGGTATTAGACCAAAACAAAACCTGTATGTGTTTTAAACCAAGTCATTACTTTTGAAGAGCAAAGATAATGCCCAAGATTTTAATCCAGACCACAATAAGGCAACCCAAAGCACGAGAACTCAGATTCAAACCTTACAATAATAAGTTAGGTTAGTAATGTAAGAACCATGCGTAGAGTTGAATTTTTCTATGAAACGAATCGTCCAAGCCAAAGCGATTTATCACACTGATGGTGTCCGCTCGTGGTTTATGAATCCAATGTGGGTCGTTAAGTTGCGCCCTAGGAATCAAAAACACAGGAGGGAGGGGGCAAGTTTCCAAATATAAGTTGATGCAAATTTTTCTTGATGGTTCCTTGCCCCAATAAATGCATAAAAAACGCCTAAACGTTGAAAATCGCTGATTTAAATTCGACTAGTTGTCTTTAATTATTATTGTTGGAACACTTGTATTAAAGATCGGGTTAAGGCTAGAGTTGCATAATATTGTGGTATGGTTGGTAGTAACAAACCTTATTCTAAAATAAAAAACATCATTTGTTCAACATAACTTTTGCACATAGTGGAGAGCAAAGCTCTAAACGTTCCCTGTTTTAGTTCACTGCTCGAAACGCTTGGAAGGACAAAACTGAAATTAAGTTGACTTAACCCTGAGCGAAACCCACCTAATTGAGTGCTGAATTCCCTGTAAACTTGAAAAATAACCAAATATGGGGAGCAAAACTTCATTAGACAAACCATCACTTCTTGGGGTGCCGAAACTTTCGATATTAGACATAAAATGATAAAACCTGTAACTGAAATGGTTGCTTGATCCGTGGCTTGTTTGGTTGCTAAATGGTATCATCGTCGTAGGAAGGTTTTGTGTTTCGTCATACTTCTTGTTTACTTGTGTTTTATGCCCAATTTTAATTTCCAAAGTTTTGTGAATGAAAATGTTTCAGTAAACAAAGTATATAGCTCAGAAAGTGTGGATCGAGTTAGATTTGGGTTCATCTCTGAAACATTTATTATTTAAATTACTTAAGATAGTTTACAGTTAATACGTTTTCTGAGCTCAGCAAATGCAATCAACAAGTTTATGAGCTTTTACAGCAGCTGTAACATTGGCCTTTAGGTTCATTCTGATCAACAAGGCACAGCGTGATGGAAAATTACAGAAACTGGCGTGGCAAGCCTCGTCATGGCTTCGTCACGCACAAAACCGGTTTAGACCAGTTGCCGGGGAAACACCTACTGGGGAAAAACCTGGTTATGCTGGGCGAATTTTTGCCGGTGCTCTCCCCGGGACAACTGCTTGGATTTCTGCTTGTCATCCCATATGTTTAACTTAAACGTGCATGGATCTGTTGGCATTTGACAAATGTCGTGCTCCTGTTTACCGGTGTTTTGCTGGTCAGCTTGTTTTTTGGCAAACGTGCTTGTGTTTGGGTTAAAACGACGGTTTTATAGCAACTTTACAGCTTTATATGTTGGTTGGCTACATACATCGGTCTAAAACGTTGGTATTTCACTTGAGTTGTTTTAACATTACAAAAATTACCTTGTGTAAGTTGAATGTTGATTGGATTGTTGGGCATTTTCCTTCTAACATTTTAGCACACCAACATAGCGTAATGCAAAGTCAATATCCCATGATTTTATTGGTTTGCAACCCCAATAATTGGTTCCTAATTTGAATTTCCAATTTCATTAAGTCACTGTGCCCTATTAATATCTTGCCTCTCGCATATTAGTCTGCCCTATTCGACTTCGTGGTAATTTTAACGCGACTCGTTTTGGCGGCAAATTTAAAAACCTGCAACTCACAACCATGTAAACGAGGGCTCGATTTAAACGGCAAATAACAAAAAGTAGAATCAGCGTTTTTCAAAACTTCAAACCGTGAGCGCTTTTAAACGAACTTTTCCGGTGAAGCCGACCCGAGCGGGGATTCTTGGTACTTCCCCTTGGTGGGATTTGTTGCATCGCCTATATTGTTTTATCACAATAGGTTGCGCAACCCTTATCCTTTATGTTGGCATATATGATCCATAAAAATGCGGTTGAAACAACAAAGTTCTTGATTTATGAACAGCCATTCGTGTCGAAGCAGTTCCTTTGCTACTAAATCATAGTTGATTATTTGCCCTTGTTGTTTAAAATTACAACATACCTTTTCCAACATATCTTTTCTGTAGTTTAAATGTTGTCCAAACCTAAATTTTGTTGTTTGTTGAATTGTTGTTTTATCTTGAAAAATATATTCTCGTTCAAACTTTGATAATTAGGCAATGTATGATTTGTCCCATATATTAACTTATATATTTAATATTCCCACTAAAAGCTTTATAAATGATGCACAGTAAAAATTAAATCAAAAAAGTCTGTAATCTTGAAATACTTAGAACCCAAGAATAGAATATCCCCGTCTAAATTGTTTTAATGTTGTTGTCAGTGCAAAGTTCTGTTTTGTGTAAAATTTGTCCGAAGTTTAGTTGCTGTGTTGCGAGGTGAACGCGTTACAGGAAATAAGAATGAAGAAAGTGAGCAAAAATGAGCAGAAAGTGGGTAAAAACGCGAAAAATAACAAGGAAAGAATAAACAACAGTAGCATACAGAAATGCAGACAAAACATTACAAACAGAATCAACAACAGTACAGAAAGTCTGAAAAAACACAATAGACAAACATGAGGGCAGACAAACCAAGGCAAAGACAAAACAACACCATAAGCAGGCAGGCAGAAAACGTTAAAACAGTTTTTTGATTGATGGATTGTCTCGAGAAACTCCATATTTAGCAAAGCCTGAAGAAAGGGCGAAAGAAATTAGGAAAAATTTAGGGTAAGTCCCTCTCGGTTTTCCTTCGCCCGATAAGTGACTCATTTGGAAAACCCTTCGAAGAACCGCTTAAATTTGAGTGTTTTTGAAGGCATGTATAGAGTTGTTTGTTCAACAAACAAGCGTCCACTTTATTTCTAAACACAACTACCTCGATGTTGCGATAATGATAGAGGATAGAAGTCGTTCCTCTTTGCGCTATTTGAGTGGGTTTGCGCAACTAGTCAAGCGGAGGAACTAGTCATGTCAACCATTAACCATAACGTATGGTGCAACAAACGATAAATTGTTACGTAACAACAGTTATCGTGTCAAGTGTTCCACAATTAGCATGAACACTTACGCGTTGTTTCAACTTGCTTGATATCGCATTAATAGGCAGTATAATGTTCCACCGAGTTTATTGCTTGTCCGAATCCCGAGGATTTATTATCAACGGTGGGTGTAATTTTCCTCAGACGCCGTTTTGCAGCGTTATATTTGAAAAGGTTAAATCTGCTTTTCATTCACGTTTGGAGTATGTGTGGATTACACGCACTTGCAACCAACAATTTACCCTTGTTGGACATTTGACCGCAAATCTTGACTTTATTTAACCTTTGTGACAAACTAGTTTCGGTGCAATGATTAATTCAGGTTTCGCTGTACTTTGTCTTGGGCCCAAAATAACCTGTATATTCCTTACCGACAAAGATTCCACACATGTATGCAAAAAACGGGATGTAACCACATTAACAAACATCGTAGAAAATACCCACAGACGCTTTGGTAACATTTTTGAAATACTTCAGCAAGAACCGAGATTCGGGGAATTCCCAAACACTCTGCAGCCTTCGTTTCAATAAAACCGGCAAAAAATCCGGTTTGGATCGATCTACGAAATTTTTATGAGAGAACACCAGGGGAATCCCCTAGCGGCCGTCTGGTCGTATCTCTTACGTCACGTCTGGACGTAACCAGTGGTGGGATTCATCCGGTTCGCACCGGTTCTATAGAACCATCTCAGGAAATTTTATGGGATCAACGAACCGGTTAGCATTCCTGATTACTGTCAATGGACTTTTTTGTGGCTGAAAAATATGACTTTTGTGATAGAACCGACTAAAAAAAACTTGAATTCCACCACTGGACGTAACCTGATACGTAACCCCGGCAACCGGTTTCTATAGTGACCGCGTCGCGACGCCAACAATCGTCATTGTTTCCTTTATTGTTCGGACAATATCATTTCGAATGTTGAGTCACCAGGAAACAAAACACCAGGAAATCCCGTTATTCGGTTTCGGCGCGTTAGTGGGAAGCGCGTACTTTTTAAACAAACAATACGTTTTTTTTGTTTGGCGTCCACGCCTAACGACACATTTGATCTATTGTGTTGTGATTCGGTTTATTGAAGCTCAAGGCTACTTTACTTTTTTCTTTTGACCTCAAACAAAGAAAGACCTATGTATATAAGATCTTGGCGCCGTAAGTGAAAATTTTTATTCACGCCCATTTAGGTACGACGCACCCTTTTGGGCCTTTTGTTACAAGTCTTAAAGTTATTTCGCTTTTGTGCGCGTTTGGTGAACTAGAATTACTTAATTAATTTAGTTTGCGCCGTGCTTTCTGATGCCCATAAGATATTTCCCTACGAAGAAAAAATCCACACTTCTTTAACGTAACCTTGGTAACCACGTCAGGAAACGAGAGTCGGGCAAGCACCGGTGCCGGTTCTTTTGTTTTGCGCCTAAACCGACGTAAAAGCCAACCGGCCTCGAAATTTCCATTAGACAACGCCAGGGAAATCCCCTAGTGGCCGGTCCGTCGTAACCTTTATCGTCTGTGACGTCATGTCTTAACCCGACCAGTTTGCCTGCGTGTGATTGTTACATCCATTGAACCGTAAACCCGAGACTAACGTTCCCGTTTCAAGCGTCGCGTCGCACAACAAACGTCATTGTTCCCTTTATTGTTCGGATGGCAACCTTTCGAATCGGTCGAATGAATCAACACCAAAGAGCTCGTAATTGAGTTTCCGAGTAATGGTAGGAACCGTCTCTTTACAAACAAATTGAGAAACCACTGAACTACAGGAACCATCACTGCCTTATAAAATACTCTTTGTTTTTACCCATTGCCAACCCTCACTTCTCGTATACTTGACCCCACATCCTTTATTGGGCATTCCCCACCCTACTACCAACTTTTTGTCGTAAACTCGGTTTGCCAAGTTAAGAAATACCACGTCACGGGTTTGCCGTTCGGTAGTTTCCCGAATGTAAGTGACGTAAATTTTGTGTTGCGCAAGAAAAAGTACACGTGGAACCGAAAGCGATTCAATGAATGAACAAATTGTTGGGAAAACACCGGATTTCGCCGTGTAGTTTTGTGTTAATCTTGTCACCAAAATTTCTCAATAGGGAATTAACCTGGTTATGTTTCAACCGTCATTACTTTTGGTTCCGAGAATCGCGTGGTGATTTGCGTAGAGCTGTGGAATTTTAACTATTTCGTTTCATGTTTACTCAATATGACTTGGGAAATTTCCACATTAAGCTAGAGAAGTTTGCATGGTTAACTCAGACACACGGTTTAATGCGGTTGTCGTGGGGGCTCTGTAATCGGATCGCGTGGAAACGATAAAGGTTTGGTTGGACAAAGATACACGTTTTCTTGGCCACCTACCGCCCTTATGTAGGCGGAGCACATGTTAGTAGCACAAATGGCCTAAGGATAGCCCCGGCGACCTGTCTAAAGAAGTTTCCCGGGGAATTCTGGCTATGTCATGCTGAATTGGAATACGGCTGTCATTGTCACTCAATAAGAAGGAACATATGGTATTCAGCGTCTAATGTTGAAGTATGTTTTACCCCGTTTTATATATAAACATATAAAACACAAAAATTTGACATTTTAAATGAACGAAATAAGATTAAAACAGAAAATGGGATTATACTTTAATTATATTTTTTGTACATTCAGTTTACATGAAACGCATTTTAAGTTAATACAAATAAACTTTGGTCACTTTTATATGAAGAAAACCTTTTAACGCGTTTACGCTCTAGTCGAATTGAAAGTTTCGGGTAATTGTGACTTTAGCCGTTACTCATCGTCATAAGGTATTGATGACTTAACTTTTGGCACCCAGTGGACTTATTTGGCTTGGAAGTGGTCCAATAGTTGATCAACACGTCAGC
Source organism: Phallusia mammillata (assembly GCF_965637545.1). Taxonomy (NCBI): domain Eukaryota; kingdom Metazoa; phylum Chordata; class Ascidiacea; order Phlebobranchia; family Ascidiidae; genus Phallusia; species Phallusia mammillata. The sequence goes on from NC_137255.1 coordinate 30,725,766, forward strand.
TGTCTATTCACTGTTGTTAGTCATGGGAAGGTGGAACCAGGTGGTTCACCTAAAACTTTTTGAGGGAAAATTGGAAATTTCATCGGGCTATATTTGGTATTTGTTTTATCACTTTCTTTCTACGTCCCGCGGTCGTTTTATTTGTTTTCTTGAGACATAATCAATATTTGCGTCGTATCCTGGAGCGGGAGAACGTGATTTATTTCAGGCAAGTATTTGTTATCGGACTCTCTCGTGAATTTTTACTTCAGTTTATTTGAGTAGGCACTGAACCCCATAATATTTGTCTTCATTCCATTTGTCGGTTCTAACGAAACCCGATACTATTCCTCAATTTTTTGTTCCTCTATTTTCCTGAAATGACCCGATGTTACTGGCGCCGCTTGTCTTAACGTTACAATGTAAATATCAAATATCCAACGATGTATAACGGCGGACCAACTGCGGGAAAATTTGACCTTGCGCCACCTCTGAACTATGCTTTATATCGTGTTGTGTTTTACAATGCAGATATTTTCTTGATGTGCCGCGAAACAAAGACTAACAACTTGACAAAACAAAAATGCCTTTGTTTAGTCTAATTACACAAAAACATGGAATGAGACAATTCCTTTTTCTTTGCTAAACAAAAAATGAAATCGTTTTGTTGTTTCCTTTACTCCCACGCATTGTTTACAGTTTCGACCAATGTCACATCTTTTTGCTTTGAAGTTAAAGGAAGGTTAATTGACTTCGGCCATCCATGTTTAGGTTGAACATGACACATTTTTAAACTCGAAATCAAATGTTTAAGTGTTGAAGTGTTTCAAAATGCGCCTAAAGATTGACTTTTTTATTACGTGTGAGTTGTACATCTGCCAAACCTTGATCAACTGGCAAATTTGTGTTTAAATTTGATGTCATACAGCTCCGGGCCATAATAGTAATGACCCGGGTATTTACAACTCCCTCAGACAAAGTCGTCAACATGTTTTCGACCCACGTCCTTAATGACTTAGTGTTTCACCTTTGTTTATCACCATTTATACGCACGTTGATGATTTTATGCACGTCAGCAAGGCTTATCACCAGTTGGGACTTCCCCTTTTCATTCCCCAGAGGTAGAAACACAACCGGTGACCAAGCCAAAATTATGTCCAATTATTTTTGTCAAATCAGGTAAAGTTGTCAAACAGGGTATTGCGAAGTCTATAGGGTAGGTCATGTGAAATTACATGGGGCGTATCCAATATTACATACATGTTACTAAAAATGACGAAAGAGAAAATCACTGATGCTTAAATACGCGTTTCAATGTGAAAGGTCGCAACCAGCAATTGGATTTTTACTAGTGATGTACCGAATCGGCGAAATTTCGATTCGGCCGAAACCGAATATTCGGTGGTTTTGCCGAATAAATTCGGCCGAATCAACCGAATCATTTATGACGTCACACGAAGTCGTACGGTACGCATTTGACATGAAAACATAAGTTTTTCTAACTGGCAATTAGTGCAGAATGGTTGTGTTTCGTCCTAAATGTAGTTCCATGGGGTTTAACATTGCCTCAAGCATGATTTCCAACCCGACAATAAATTACTGATTTTTTGCCTGCAATGGCAAAAACGATACTGTGTTAAAAATATAATAATTGAGGCAATTTTCGTTGGTAATAAGCAGAAAAGACACGTTTACCGCTTTAAATGTGGGTTCGTATAAAAAGATTCGGTTTCGGCCGAATCGCAACAAATTATTCGGCCGAAACCGAATCTTTGAAAAAGTGGCCGATTCGGCCGAATAAATTCGGCAAACCGAATATTCGGTACATCTCTAATTTTTACCACTGAAACATAAACAACGACGAACCAAGCAAATTATACAACGCTGCGAATTAACGATTCTTTTCCCGATCAGGCTTTTGTTAAATGTAACACGAATTGTTTCGTAACTTGTGTCGATTATAAAACACTTTTTGTTAATGTTTTTGCGATTTTCTTGCTCTCCCTGCATATTATCTTTAATGCAAATTAAATAAAAGGTGATATTTTGAAATCTGCGTCACAACGTACGCAACCGGTGTATGTGGCGATGTCTGTTTTTCTAACACTTAAGCATAACGTTTGACGAAAAGGAGCTTGTTGCGTGCTGTAAGAGCCATATAAATATGGTAAACTGTATTGGCGCTGCTCGCGACTCGAGTTTAAATATGGGTGGGTTTTGCCCGAGCAAGGTGTGGTACTAGAAACGGTGGATCCCCGCCCAACCCGGGTTTATGGCCGTCAAACTTTTCTGAAAAGTCATATTAAATGTCGGATGTTGCAATCTATGGGGAATGTTTGAAGTATGCGTGTTTGCCCTTCTCATGTCCATCAAGTAATCTTGTTTGCGGTTAGATTAAATTCACACATTGCGTTGAAGCTACCTTTATTTGCACATTGTATTTGCTGTGTCGCAAAACTGTACCATTTTGATTTTAACGTCAGTTGTCCTTTTATAGGTGTCATGGCCGTCATTCAGAAGTTTTTATTGAGTTCCATTTCTTCATTGAGGATATTTAAGTTTTTGTACTTGTGTAAAATTCGTCATTTCGACAAAGGATATTTTCACAGTGGGTGGATCTAAAAATATTTATGAGCCTGTCTGTTCCACTTACAGTCAAGCATTTCACCACAGTTGGTCAGTCACACCGAAACCCTGCTTCCCTTCGTTTAGCAAGTAACGCTCAATCGCGAAGTTTAGCCTGTTTGAATTGCAACATCGAAACGTCAACTGTGTGTGATTGGATTCTCGGTTCTCTGTAAAACCAATTCGTAACAAATCACCGGGAATCGCTATTATTTGTGGGAAGTTTGAATTGTCGCGAAGCCAGTTTTGCGTGAAAATTGTTTCGCAACCAACAACGCTCCAAATTACAGTATACTCCCTAACATAAAAGCTGTTTTAGGAAATTTAAGTTTCGATAAAACAACTTTACAAAATTCTTTGGCATTGTTTCATTGCGTTGTTGTACAAAAAGAGTAAAATCGGTATTGTATTGGTTGGCAGAACATTTTGCTTTTATTTTATTGACTTATTGGTTTCACCTTGTGTTATCATTAAACGCACTATCGTTGGACTATCCACCGTTAGCACACCTTGTTACATTTGCCTATAGCTGCTGGTGTTATATGCAACACTATGTACGAGGAGTGTGGAATGTTTTCAGCTAAACCATATTTTCTGTGGAGTTTTATTGTTTAGAGGTAAAATGTCCCAAACCAAAACCCTGGTGTCATTACACTCCGCTTGTTTTAACACCACAATCCACCAACGCAGGATATACTTCACTGGTGGCGACATACAATGTGTGCGACTGTAAGTTGAATCTCACCACCCACGACAATGGAAAATAGAATTTCATTAGCTATTGTTTGTGAAGAATTTGTGGTTGTTGTATCACGTCTCAGTCGACCAACACCGCACTGCCAGACCCCACTGGTTTAAATTACGATATACCAGATCTGAAAAAGAATATTTTTCTTTAATCTTTGTGCTAAAAAATACTACCGATTGTGAACCACATTTAGTTTACAATGTATGAGCCTTACGGAAATTATATTTTTAGAAATTTGCGATAACTTATGGGTGATTGATAATAGCACGACAAGTTGCCGAAAATCCTAGTTTAATCGGCTAAAATTTGTTTCAAACTTGACCAAATGTTGTTTTAATCTTGATATGTTTTATTCAGAAAATTCAAGTTGTTCCGTGAGATAAAAATTCCTGAATTGTGGATTCTATCAATTCGTCAACACAACATTATATTTTGTTGTAGTTTCGAAATAGTGGTGGATAAAGAAGGTTGTACAACATTTGGGTAAACTTAATGAGCCGGTATGAAGTAGCTGTTTTTACCTTATATGGTAATAACTGTTATGTGTTCTATCCCCCTTCAAAAACGGATTGCACTGTGTGTTTCCACCCGAAATGTATCATGCTTTTGCATGTCATCATGTTCTTGGACGTTGTTTATTGCAGTTCAGACAGGAACGGTTTTACCACATCTCCATTATCGCGTCATGATTACCACATTAAGTGGGAGTTACGTCTCTGTCGCAATTGAACCAGAGTGCCATGCAGTGTTGCAATCTAAACACACCAGTTATGTGTGCAATTCTTTGAACTCACCTAATTTGTTTAATTGAGCTGACCGCAAAGCGACAGAAGTTTTAAGAAACCAATATTTATTCCAAGCTTTTATGCTACCCCCTCGGCGCTTTTTGATATTTGGTTGGCTTTTTGCATTTTTGTAGATAATCGTCACTAAAACAAAATATTTGCATAATTTGAAAATTGTTGCAAACCACATACAAGTAAATTTATTCACTGAAGTTAGATGTACGTTGCCACTCACTTCATAATAGCATAATGTAGCATAAATTGCATTTCACTGTAGATTTATGTCACGGGTGCAACCTTTTTTGCAAAATTTTATCGCGGACCGGCCTTTAAAAAAACAAATGTGCTGCAATGACAATTTTTCACGGCTTATATAAGTTATAACATTTGAACGTCATGTTTTATATTTACGTAAAAGGCATTAACCCTGAAAAAGTATACGGCCAGGTGACGAACTCGAGGACCGACAGGGTCTCTGCCTGGTTGCCGACCACTGTGTATTTCGAAATTAAAAATAAATAAGAGTGTGAGGGCCATGTGTGCAGGGGTGGCCAAACTGCGGCTCTCGAGCCGCACATTGAGCCCTGATTGCGGCTCTTTAATGTTGCACATATATTCCCCATATTGCCAAGTTGTTTAACCTGGTTATAAAACAATGCATTCTATCACGTAATAACAGTCTGACTGTTTGTAATAACCAAGGTACGTTCCGAAAAACGAAAAAAATATTATTGTCCAAAAGCGTGTTGGCTTGTGCATTGTGGTCAAAAATATTTACACTTACAGTATCACCACACAACAATAATCATTTTTTATAAAGCGTACACTTCATTGTGAGTCAATAAATTCGTTTTTGATTTTTGTGTTGTGGCTCTTTTGAAGCTAAGTTTTGCTCAAGCATAAAGCAGGTCTGGCCACCCCTGGTATATGCTAACTAAAATCGATGTGCTTTAAAAAAAAACAAGAAAACCAGACTTAAAGTACACAAATAAAGTAGAGTTTCGCCGAATTTGTGTAAAAGTGTTGATAAAATCGAAAATATTTGGAAAAGCCACCTTTCTATTTACAAAATGTTTTCTGTTTATTGCAGTGTGAATCAAAAACTTTTCGTAAATTATCAACTTTTCGTGATTAAGTTTTTGTTTAAAATCTGAAACATTTTGCAAAATGGTAAGTTACAAGACAAACCACCGAAAGACGTCAAAGATCTGGATTATTTCGCTGGTTGACGTGACTTAAGATCGTGGAGGGCGCAGCGATAACCTCGTAAGTTGTATTTTTTTGCACCACATTTATTGCTATGGCTTACTGTTACACAGTTGTATCTTTGACATCCAACAAATATAGATTTACACACAGGTTAGGGCAGGGCTTAAGTGTGCTTAATATAATATTCAACTTTATTGAATGGAATGGCCGAACCTGCGTTTTTAAGTAGGGTGTGTTTTCAGTTAAGCCTTTACCCAGGTATTCCGAACAGGTTTATAAAGCTTAGGTTATTTTGCTGCCACATTATTAGGTGTGTCACTTCAATTTAACAAGAGCATGCTCGACCGAATATGTATAAGTAATGTCACGAAAGACAATATCTTGTCGTTGTAACTTTACTTTTAACGTGTTTGTAACTATCTATACTATATGGACTACTCAAATCGGTATAGCGCAAGATCTCTTGGCTATTGCTAATGATGAATGTAGCTATTTGCGTGGCAGCGCAACCGCGTGTTTCAACAGTATTGCTTATATATAGAGATGTTGCGCCATTGTGTGCTGATGAATCAGTTACAAATATTGCGGGTTAAACTACAATGTGTTCTCCTATGTCTCACTTTTATTAAATGTGGCGTAACTTTACAATGTTGTACTTCCCAAAAGTGTTACAAAATATCTTAAAAGGGGTCAGACTTTTTGTACATAGGGGTCTAATATAGTTTTTTTTAGGACTGGTACTGTATATTTTGTGATTTAGACTCTTAATCTTTAGAGGTGTGGTTTTCAACGCAGTTTATGAGTCCGTTTCGAAACTGTTTGTGAAAACAATTGCAATCTATGTAAACGTATTACTCTACGCCAAAAAGACCAATTAAAGGCAATTAGAGCAGTCTTGTGACGAATACAACGACACAAATAGCCGAAAAAAGCGACATGTTTAAATATTTATGTGAAAAAAAAACCTAAAAAAAAATTAAGTCTATTTGATATTCGTCATTAGACTTACGTACATATCCGTGTATAGTGATGTTATAGGAGCTAGTCTACAAAAACGCATTAAGCTTAAACTATAAACAAGTTACTTACAACACAAATATGTTTTATCGATAACTGTTCATTGATTAATTATCGCTTGGAAAAACCTAAATCTTTCCGAAAAAGGGTAATTGGCCTTCTCGGTGTTCCATTTTGGTGTTTTTTACAATTATTATTACACTTTTTGTGCATCAACCAACTTCTACTAAATATTAACGCAGCTGAAGCACGAAGCAGCAAACGGGTCGAAAAAGAGCGGCGGTTTGAAGAGAAAGAAAAAAGAAAAAAGGAGTTGTGGCCAGACACGTCGACATAATGGTAGTGGAAGTTCCTTTCCGTAGCTGCAGTTTAAAAGGTTTGGTATCTCAGCTTATCGGAAAGGTTTGGTAACTGACGGGATTGGACTAGTTCAAACAGGCTGGCTTTCAATTTTTCTTGGTTTGTTTTCTTGCTGTTTGGATCTGACGATTGTGCCGTACAAAGGTTTTGAAACATGCTTACCAGAATTTGTGGTAAGTACTTAAGTAGTTAGTCTGTTGGAAAGCAAGTATATATGTAGGCTGCTGGCAATGGCATGTGTTACCTATAGGTATAGGATAGAGGCAAATAGCTATTTGGATAAGGGTGTATTTATAGGTATTTTTGGCAACTTCAAATAGGCCCCTGTTACATATACAGACTCTTAACTGTATGGTTATGTACACATACATTTTAGTTGTTTAAACCTACCATTTTCCTTTTTTTGGTATAGTCCTGTATGTTAAAATTTATAATAATAAAATCTTTACAGCGTAGTTAACTGACTTATTCCAAATAATATTAAACAGTTGGTATGTAATCTCCATGAAAATTATACTGCTATTATATTTCTTAATGTATTATCTTTTTTCAACAGATATTAACCTTCAAAGAATGGTTCTGGGATGTGATGAACTGGTGATTAATGGGAGATCATCCTTCTAGCATTTTGAATGATTGTTTCGTCGCAAATCACACAAAAGAAGATTCACATTTAAAGACAATAGCACCTAAAGTGCTCGATAAATATCTTTTTATAAGAAACACTCGATTAAAAAACAAAAGATCATTGAAGAAATTGTTTTTGCAATACATCTACCTCAATTTTTTCTTGTAACCTACAAAAACGCGTTTTATTGAACTCCTATCATGGAAGGAAATAGTCACAACGGAGAGATAACACATCTTTCCCGATGCTCTGATAGCAACCAAAGACACAATAGCCCAGACCCTGAAGGTGAAAATCTCAATCATGATGGAATCGTTAACACCAAGCAAAGAGACCCACCAGGTATAATAAAACTGGTTAGATTTGTGTTGTTACAACCGACTTATAACTTAAGTATGTTTGTGGCTGATTTTATGCAGCCTGGGCAATATTCAGTTTGTGTGACCAGTTTGAACTAGGTTTGGGTCACATTGACTTGTTGCTAGTTCTTTTTTCTCAACACCACATAAGAGTTTAGGTGCTCTTGGTGATGGAAGGGCTTGACATTGTATTGTGTAACCTTAGTAACCCCTATCAAGTTCGCTAGGTGGGTCCATATAAAAGCAGCGCATAGATACCCGAATGTCAGTTGTCATGTACACAGGGCTGGACGTGTTTGTCCTTTTTTAGTTCCTGGTTCAAAAGGGACATATAAGTCTGCACCGCTCAGATATCGACCGTCCGGTGATTCCCCTGGTGTTTGAGCTGAGCTGGTTTAAACCGGTCTGAGCTGGTATTGCCTCAATGCCCTTTCAGCTATTCATTGCGATTGCGACACAGGAACTGAAAGCCTTTGCATATTTGGTCGTGCGTCACTTGTTGCATCATAAACAAATTTCAAATCCTTGTTTACCAAAAGCAGAAAAAAGCTTTTAGTTGCATGTAAAGCGTACGAAACAGCGTTTCTGGTGTTTTTAACATAGCCACTGGAGCATTTTTGTGGTTTTCCTCGCGAAGGGCTTACTGGGTTAGTCGCCAGAAATTTACGCACGACTTGCGCCATTTTTTCTCGCAAAATTTCGGTTGCGCAAAACAACTAAATCCACTTTAACTGCGCCAAGGAGTGGTGGCAAATTTTGTGGGTAAAATTTGTTGTTCGCAAGAATGTCTAAGAAATGGGTTTGTAAGAACGTTTCGTCAAGCTGGACCTTAAGTTGCACTAATATAGCCTGTAGAAACAGCACAAAAAATAGATGTGCGTTAAATGCGTTTTTACAATGGAAAACATATCCCTATTGTAAAACACATTTGACAAATCAAAGCCAAGCCAATTCAAATAATTGCCACGGAATTGATAAGTCATGGTGCAATGACCCGCAGGCATAAATACCAGCTTAATAGCCCGATCACGCGCTTCAAAGTTTGCTGAGTTGCAGCATTTCAATAAATAACACTGAACTTTGGCACCAAATCCCATTGTGTTATCGCTCCGTTGGCCGTGGTGCAATGTTTGCTCTGCTTTTTATTTCGCTGCAATGTTGTGTTTCGAAATACCGCGAAGTTCCTGCAAAACTTACTTTCATTTTGTTGCAAAAACCAAGTTGCGCAATGCAATAAAATGGTGGTTGTAATTTTTTTCTTTGTTTGGGATAATGCTGTAAACTCTTATGTAATCCCCCTTTTTGTGTGGAGACAACGGTTGAACTCATGTTTGGTAAATAGCGCTAGGTTCGATGTGTTTTGTGTTGTACAGCAGAATACTAAAGTTTATTATCTTGATAAAAATTTGTTGTTGCCAATAAATTAACCAAGGTGGCGAAATAAAAAAATCAAAAGCAAATTTCGCAAAAACATGATTTTCTAAAGAAATAGTCGTACCACAGACAAAATTTCAACTTTCATTAAAAACTTTTAACCGGGGTGCGCAATATCTATAATAAAAGTTCTATTTTTGGTGATTCGAACCATTTAAAACTAGAATTTTTGCTTCACAGGACAGAAGAGTGTTTACATACTCCCTGGCGACACCGAGCGAGAGGTTTACCGTATGACGACATTTAAACAATTTCCCCAACACGTACCGGTGGATCCGGTTCTGCTCGCTAGATCCGGATTCTATTACTCCGGCTACAAAGACAGAGTTAAATGTTTCAGGTGAGTGAACACGCAATTACTCCGCCGTTCCGCATGACTAAATTAAGTGAGTTCTCGAACCAACCGCCATTTTCATTACTAAGGTTTTGACGTCATCTTTTTTAACTTACACGCATAAAGCTTGTTTTATAATTATAAAATTACATGTATAATCGCAGCGTCTGAAACAACTATGAAACACCGTAACTTTGAACTTGACCTTGAACCACGTTTTTTTGCCAGTTGTGGAATCGCGATCGACAATTGGGTGGAAAGAGATGACCCCAGATCGAAACAATGGCACACTGACGATTGTAAACTTGCAAATGGATCCGATGAGAGAAACGTTCCCATCTCAGCTTTCAACATCATGAAGGACTTGCAGCCACAAAAATCCTCCCTGCAGCCGAGCATGGATTCTGGTTACGGATCCTCTAACGCTTCATGTAGTTCGTCTGTATCACAGGTGATTGCTTCGGATTCTTTTACTGCAAATGCAAATGAACTTTCAAAATAATCCTCAAAACGTGTTTTTTGTGTTTGTTTGACAAAACTTATTTTGAAAAGAAGATGGTTAAAATCCCGATTTAAACTTACTTTTTACGTCTGTTTTAAAACTTTTTGTGTACATTTTTCCAGCTTTCTGGGTTTTCTGTAATATATGTAGTTATTTTAATTCTCCACATTTAAAATTAAACAAGGCTTTATCCGGATTTTATTAAATAAGGTATTTATAGCAAGTTAATAACCTTTTTAAAATTTCAGGTTTCGAATGGAATAACAGCTGGACGACCAGCAGTTCTTGCCACAGACGCCATCAGTAAGTAACATTTTTTTCTTGTTGTTTTCTCATCATATTCCTAAACTTGCTTACAAACTCCTTGTTTCGCAAAAACAGTTTCTCAAAGCATCAATCAAATGAGTTTGAACAATGAAAAAACCAATAATAAACCGAGCAGCCCCAGTAACGCGGTTCCCATGGAAACGTCGCGCTCACCACCGCCTCCAGCGGCGCATGGAGTGGAGAGATCGTTGAATGAAGTGAGAGATTGTTGCGTAATATGAAATGAACGAAAATCTATCAGGTTTCAGTTAAGTTACGTATGAACTAAACTGGTTTGCTTTTGCTGCAGGATATTAAATTTGCGACCGTGCCCTCATCCAAACATTTAAACCTGCTCAATTCATTGAATCTTTACAAAGAGGATGAGAGAAGGTAAATGTTCTTTTTTATTTAATTTATGGCAACGCTTAAAAGTTAAATGGTCTGATTATAAAGTTATCAAAGTCCCATTTGTTAACATAGTATGTCTTGGTTTTATTGGTCAAATATTGACATTTACATTTTCTTAATCCAGAAAGTCATTTGCTGATTGGCCAACCACATACCGCCACGTGTCCACCGAAGGATTGGCAAAATCCGGGTTCTTCTACTTGGGGAATCTCGATCGAACCCAATGCTTCAGCTGCGCGGGAGTGTTGCGCAATTGGTCACCCAATGATGTCATCAACGCCGAGCACCGACGTCACTTTCCCCACTGCAAGTCAGTACCGCTAGGAGTCGCTAGTGGGCAGTTGCGAGCACTTGGCCGAATGGTCTAAGGCGCTTGCCCCTAAAAAACAGACAAAAAACTGGACAGCGCTCGAACCTGGCTTGTCTGGTTCTGAGTCTGCCAGGATGTTGATCTGAAACTGCGCCACATAGCGGTCACAAAGTCGACATTCAACTAAGGTTGTTTGTTGCGTCATCTAGTGGTGGTTTAAAGCAGACTTGCAAAATTTAACTGCAAGTTGCGCCATCTAACGGTGGTACCAAGCTGGCTTGCCAATCATAGCAAATTGCGCCATATAGTGGCAAGCAATACTTTGCTGACGTGTTAAACACGAAACAGTGGGAGGATAAAAATTGTGATTGTCGAAGTGTTGTGGGTTCGAAACCCACGCTAAATCAGTGGAATGACGCGATGTTTAATTGGAATGGAAATGGAGATAATCCTTAGATGAATGAAGTAGACCATTCTACAACAAATGAGATAATATGACAGCAATTCTGATATTTTACTAATATTCAAACAAACAGTTTAAAACAGTGGTTTCTGACATTTTACCCGCGTCCACCAAACCACTTGTTAAATCCCAAGCCTCATTGCAATGATAAACTTAACTTTTAATCCCTATAGCATATTTAAAACCCCTTTGGTTGCGCTTAAATGCCCTGAAAATCAAACTACTCCACTGTGGGCGCCCAATGTTAGGAACGACCGCTTTAAACAGTTCGTAAGTGCTGCCCTGGTAAGTTTAACAATTTTTCTTTCCCTAGAATGATGATGGGCAACGAGGAACGGAACATCAAGTCAAACTTGGTGGTGGTCAGCAATAAACCCCTTCCGGTGGAACCCCCAAACCCTGATGATAAAATGTTGAAACTTCTTGAAGCGATCTTTCCTCTCGACAACGCTATCAGCCCTCACATGCGCAACGTTGACTCCAGGTTCGAAACATTCGATCAAAGATGGCCGTCGCACAGAATTAACTCAACCAAGATGGAAATCGCAAAAGCCGGGTTCTTCTTTCTAGGTTCGTGATTTTCACACATTATGCGACTGAATATTCAACCTTTCAAAATGCCGATATCGTTTTGTTCATGAAGAAACAAGTATATTTTTAACAATTTGATATTACGTTTCAAAATATGTCCCTACCTTTAACTTGCGAAGTTGAAACGAATAATAAACAGTTTAAAATGAAATATTAAACAATTATTCTTTAACAGTTTGATATTACGTATTAAAAACATGTTTCTGTCTCTAACTTGCAGACATGATACAAACAATAACCATTTTATTAGGCCTACACTACACACCATGCATCGAGTTTTGAATTCAACTAGTTCACTCTCTTTATACACGAAGCCGTGTTACGTTGGTACCACGTGCACCACAATCTAACTGTGTGTTTTTACTTCAGGCGAACGCGACAGAGCGAAGTGTTGGTATTGCAACGGAGGGTTGCAGAACTGGGATTCGAACGACGAACCCTGGACAGAACACGCAAAGTGGTTTCCTGGGTCAGTGAAAATAACTTGTTTGTTTTTATGTGAAAACAAAGCTTCAATGTTTAAAGCTTCAATTCTGTTTGTGTGTTCTCGAACAAACTTTACCTAAACATACAGACACAATTCACACACAAATGCAACTTAATTAAACCATCTTAACGGATTTCGTAGTGCTGGTTTCTCAGTTACAAGTTTTAGTTTTAAATATATATTGATAACAACCGGTTAAAGTGGCAAACATATTAATGTGTGTTTATACTAGGGGTACCAAGTGAAGCCAAAAGCGTTGAGGCAAAATTTAGTTGAAAATTGTTGTTAAATTGGACTAAATTTATGAATTTCGACTTGTGTTTAAACATTCCATTTGTTTTTTCAGATGTGCGTTTGTATTACGTCACAAAGGAGTCGATTTTGTGCGAAAACTTGTCGCAAAATTCCCGAACATCAAACGACCAGGAATCCGCAACCCGAGAGATGAATACAAACCCGGGGTGTTTGAGCAGCAAATCGCCAACATTACCCCTGTTACCCCATCAGTACCCGCTCGACCCAGCGCCGGTTCCCTCCTCAGTTCGTTCACACCACCTTCCGTGGCCGCTGGGGGGCGTAGTGTCCTCAGTGACGCAATTAACTCAGAATTCGCCGGACGCGTCGTGGCGATGGGATTTTCCAAACGCAAAGTTGAAACTGCGATTAAACAGTGAGTTCGTTTGTTTGCATTGAACTTGGACTTGATTTAAATCAGGGTTAAAACCAGTTCTACAGCCCGGTAACGAACCCGTCGTCGTGGTTGCCGACCACTGATGTAATTGTCACGTTTAACAAACATTTAATCTCATTGAAGCCCTTTTCACGAATCGAAGATGATGACGTCACTTATTTACGTCATAAACTATATTGATTGCATCGGAATCTCTGCATTTGCTAATAAACTTAACTAACTTTCGATATAATCAACTATGTGTGTACATGTATTTAAGCAATTGCGTTTTGCGAGATTGAAGAAACTAATTATTCGTCTATTTACTAAATGGTCTATTACGTGTTCAAATATACATGTATAAATAACTAATTATCCGTTTGCAGACAAGTTAACCAACATCAGAAGAACTTCTCTTCCCCGGAGGAGCTCCTGGATGCTGTCCTCCAGCTCCCAGATGAAGACGAAGACGTGGAAAACTCATCAATGGAAGTGAGCGAGCAACCTCAGCAAATCCCGGTGCACGAAGCTAACGTAGAAAACAAAAAACGACAGAACGTTGCGACATCTAGCGGCGAAGTACCATCGAAAATCGTCAAAACTTCATCAGGTGAATTTTTATTTCTTCGATCATTTCACCGTGCTGTCGCCAATGCAACGTGATGCTTGCACTCGCGCAAGTGGTATTGGTCGAACTTCTATTCGATTGCAGATCAGAAATGCTGCGAAGGTATTAGCTTTGTTGAAATTTACCAACAACAATATTTTAAATATATACTTCCGCCATGACTACCAACGAAAAACAGGAAAATCACTGGAATTTAAGATATTTTTAATATAGAACTGATGACATTTTTCAATATCCTACTTTTACTCTTACCTGTTAACCCTGTCTACATAAGGGAATCATTTCTCCTAAATATTAACCACTGTTAATTCAAATGTTTTTTTCAGCAGAATCGAGTGAACTGCAGAGTTTGGTGAACGAACGCCAATGCAAGACTTGTTTTAGCAACGACGCCAACACAATGTCGATCCCATGCGGTCATCTGGCACTGTGCGAGAATTGTGCAACGTCAGCAAAAAAATGCAAGGTCTGCAACAGGAAGATAGAATCCACTTTGAAAACCTTCCGAGTTTAGTAGGTATGTTCCAATCGGACGCAAAATCCGAAAATATCCGAAATAACCCGAGAAAATCCGGAAAAAATCCGACAATACACGAATTAATCCGAAAAAATCCGAAAACGCGACGCGGAAAATCCGAAATCGGACAAAAAACTTAACAACAGAAAATTCGACAAAGTTTTTTTTACATCGAAATCATTTTACAATTTATCCCAAAGCAACAAAAGCATGAAAATGTCCATCCAGAGAAAACAAACGAAAAAAGAAACAAACTTTTGTCAAAAGAGACAATGTACAAAAATCCCATTGTAAGTACTTTACTTGCACTAATGTACAGCTTGATTTTGCACAAAAAATGGCATTTGCTGGAAATGTCTTTCCTTCATGCTTCGAAGTTCGTTTGTTCCAGAAGAAATTGAGCTCGATTCCTCCTTGATCCAACTGTGTACTTTATTCAGCTATTTTGTTTGATCCACATATTTTACTCCAACAAAGCCTTGCCTATATGAGTTTGCAGTATCAGTAAATCCCAAAACGTAACTTATCGCCCCAGTGCAATTTACTAAGCTCAAGTGCCCATACCAACTTTTCAAACTATAATAATTTTAAACACTGTCCTTCGATGAAATATTCGCTATGCATCTAAAACGTGTAAAGAAACATTTTATACAACATTGTATTAGTGTTAAAGGCAGTGCTGATTTAAACTCATCGCTTAAACAGTTTTAACTGTTTCCTTAATCTAGTTGTTCCTGCGTTGTGCCTTTTATTTTATTTTATTGGCTCTAAATTTAATGCAAATAAATGCTACGATTTATTGGTGAACGAATTACTGATCAGAAGTCTATTAGAAAGATGAAAAATATTCAGATATTTATTGTCAAAAACCAAGAATTGAGAAAAATGTAGTATTGTCAAAAACCAAGAAATTGAGAAAAATGTAAGGTTGAAATCAGGTAAAAACAAAAGTGTGTTGGCTCACTCACGACAGCCACCCAGTGGATATATTTTAGGCTAATGGTTTGTAGTTGATAGTGTGTATGTGGTAAATCCTCAATAGCTTTCTAATGTAACGAAATATCAAAAAATACTCGTTTCCCAATTTTTACTGCGATCGATAACAACTGCAGGTGGGAATTGACTCTCTGGCGACACCCAGTGGTTATGCTTGTATGTTAATAGTTTGTAGTAGATAGTATGTATGTGTGTTAGTATGTGGTAAACCCTTACTGACTTTCCAATGTAACGAACTTTAAAAAAACACTTCTTTCCAATATTTTACTGCGAACAATAACAACTGCAGTTGAAAATAAATTCAGGAAAACAATTTTAGTGCAGAAAATTTGCAAAAGAATTTAAGCAAGCGCCGTAAAATGTACAGGAGTAGGAAGTTAACAATGGAGACAGAAGCAGTTACTGAATCGTTGTAAAGCGAACAAACATAGGCAAGATACAAGTGCATTGTGGGTAGTATCTCATAGAAATCTCGCATTTGATGAAATTATTTTTGTTGGAAGACTTAGATTAGTTGTACGCTGTTAATTGTGTGTTATTTAAATAGTTGTATTTAAATAACACTGTATTAAATAGTATTAATTATTTAAATAGTTGTACACTGTTAATTATGCGCCGTTTTTGTATTTTCGCGTTGAAAATATTTGGTAAGATTTGCATTAGCAAATACCCACAGAGTTGTAAACGGGCCTGAAATTGGAGCCCGAAACCGAATCGTTTTTGAAAAGCCCGTTTAGACCGGAAAGTTTGATTGACAGGCCTGTATATTAAAGACCAAAACACAATAGACAATTGGTCTTGAACAAGGCGTTTTAGGGCTGTTTGACATTAGGTCAGGTCCAGCAACTGGCTACTTAGCTAGTTAAATTTATTTAAAAAATACTGACACAGAGTGTAAAGTCAGGCCCGTTTTTTTTTAATAACCTTAACCCGAACCCGGCCCGGCTCACAACTCTGAAACCTCATATTTGGCATAAAGTTCCCACATCGACATTTTGTGTGATTGCATAAAACCAATGCATGGTGGAGCGATGTTTGAAACATAAACGAGTGCAATAAAATACGACTGCTATACGTTTGCGTGCAAAAACTTCTTGCACCGAGAGAGGCACCACAAATAGAAAAGCGCTGCGCAGAAAGCATGATATAACCAAATGCTACCTTGCCATGATGAGTTGTGTGATAAGAAATGTTACAACGGATAGAACAAATGCGCTGGTAGATTGGGTGAGTTGATGAGCTCCACAGTCAACGTCCAACTCCTGCAAATAAAATAGGTGTTTGAAAAAGAATGATTTATTATCGTTTAAGTCAGTGGTTCCCAATCAGGGGGAATTTGCTTCACAATATTCATTTGTGACTCTTGTATGTTCAATATATTCTTTGAATAAAATTTATTTCAGTAAAATTCTTGATATAAAGTAGAAAGAGGAATATTTGAGGCAATGTATAGAGCTTATAATCACGAGTTTAATTTCTGTTTTAAATATTACATTAAAATATTAATGTAAACGATATTTTAGCAAAGTAAATTTGTAGGGGGAATTAGATTAGAATATCCACTAAAAGGGTCCGCATGACAAAGGTTTGGGAACCAGTGGTTTAAGTGTTGGGTTTAACTAACACTAGAATGTAGGGGTCTAGGGACGTAAGTCTAGTTTAGGAGAATTGACAAATGAAATCAATACTCTTATATTGTTTTTATGACTTCACGAGCTTTATTTTTAAATGCAACGAAACAAAACAATTATTTCAATAATTTACAACGGAATTTTGCGAATAAACGCGACCAAATGTGTCTTAGTATCGCCTCCTGAATTTGCAAAACGCTTAAAACAGAGCTAAACATGGTGGTGAATACTTGGTGACCGGCTGATTCGGTATAGCGCCTTCAATGGGCCTGGCGTACTGTGATTTATATATGAGTGTGCCGTAATCGCTGGTCTGCATAGACGCTTCAGGGCTGTTATAAATTTTTGTTCATCTTAGGAGCAAAACATACTTTTTAGCGACTATTAGGATCAAGGTGTTATGGTCAATATTTTAGTGGAAATTCTCTGGTTTCTTTGCATTAAAATATTCGTGTTCTTTAGAAACCTACGGCTGGGTACGAGGCTGCGTCGAAACATTCATCGCTCGGTTTTCTGCGGAATCTGAAAAATATAAACGAGGTTCGTGTTT
The DNA here is from genome assembly GCF_965637545.1 of Phallusia mammillata. Classification (NCBI taxonomy): domain Eukaryota; kingdom Metazoa; phylum Chordata; class Ascidiacea; order Phlebobranchia; family Ascidiidae; genus Phallusia; species Phallusia mammillata. Next base: position 30,743,306 of record NC_137255.1, read on the forward strand.
CAAAATAAATAATTCGCACAACATTTTAACTTTTTCAAACTTGAAAACCAAAATAAGATGCTCAGCCAAGAGTTTTTTTTTATGGCCAGATCATGGTTTCGAAAATGGACAAACCAATGTACTCGGGTAATGTTTTGACTAATCTCTGTATTTTTCAATAAGTTCACCAGGTAAAATACGCGAAGCATATTTTTGAAACTTTTACTCTAAAATATCCGCTTATTTGTTTTCAGCAGATTAACATTTAAAAATTTAATCAATAATCTGCTTTAACAACTGCTCTGCGCAAAAACTAATTTTTATACTTTTCAGCTTTTCACATTTTGATTGGTCACGTGGTTTACCTGTCACTGGGACATTGCACATCACGTGACACCTCGGTTTCCAGGGTAACGATGGGCCGGAAGCAGAAGTTCCGGTCCACTGAGCAGGGACCGGATGCATCAGCGACAACCATGAGAAGATTCGAATCCGGGATCCGGCTCGCGACGTAAGTTCTGTCAACAAAACATCACGTCACAATCGACCGATATTTCCCTATTATGACGTCATACCTGTTGCAGATCGACGTGCATGACGCAGTTCCTTGTGTGACGTCACTGACATTGCCAAACTCGTAAACTGTCCGTCTGCGTGGAAAACATAAGTTGCAAATCCAATGATAGCAAAATATATTTACTAAATCCGATGAGTAAAAGGTGTTTATACGTCACCTGTACACGCAATGCTTTTTCTCGTATTTATAATTCGATGACGTCACTTCGCTGAAACTAAAGTCGTAAGTCCAAATCGGATCAGCGGAAGCCAACACCGACCGCAAGGTGGCGAGGGAGAGCAGGAACGCGTTGTGAAGGGCAACGAGCGTCGACGTCAGCAGAAGGCGACCTGAAAAAAACAAAAAAAGGTTCGAACAACGAAACTCGACGATCCGGGTTCGAATCCGGCCCGACCACGCTCACCTGCTTGAAACAATCCTGTCAAGGTGGGAATGACGTAAGACCGGGTCGCAGCGCTGTCGGTGACGTCACTACGGTTGCACACCACCTGGTGGTCGAACACGTGACTTGTGACGTATACACCGTCACGCTCTAGTGCCTCCATCAGGTCACGGTCGATTGAACCGTAAAATTCTCCAACCTGAGAAAATTATTTTTCAAGTTTTTTCTCATAAAACTCTTTTCTTCCGAAAACGGGATTTCAAACAAAAGTTTGTGACCACGTCTATAAGTTAGCAAGTGATTGAGGAATTTAAAAATCTCCCTAATCAAGTGATTCTAAACTAAATGCTCCAAACAGTTTCTGTATTCGCTTGCAAAGTCGGTGGCGAAAAAAACTCGTCGTTAGTTTGGTGCAAGCTACAAAGGTTTCAGTACTATTGGACTATAGGTCTCACACGATTCACTATAAACTAGATTTTCCATTTTGCACTCCTCGCAAACTCACCTTATTCTGTTGCCAGTCCTGGTTTGTCGTGATTAAAATTCCTCCATCGTCAAGAATTAGACACAAGCTATCCTACACAAATACACACAAGGCTGTTAATCTCAGCATGGGGAAAATCAACGTATAATTCGGACTTCGTTGTATTTAAAAACTAATACAGACGAAACCGGTTAATCGGGATTGCTATATGCCAAGCGTGTTGTCCCGATTAACCGGTTTTCCCGATTAACTGGTTTCGTATGCATTTGATTTTCAAACTTCAACAGAACATAAGCCAGAACACATCTAATTACAACAAGAAAAATAGTGAATCTAACTAAAAGTAACAAAATACTTGGCAATGCACAACCAACATTATATCAAACTTCTCGGGAAAAAAAACTGAATTTTACGTATTTGAAAAATTTTTGACATGTTTAAATTCCAAAGTGTTCGAATGTTTTGATTATATTCGTGAACACACTAAGTAAATTGTGCATCGATCTTTAAACCTTCCTCACTGACCTGAATCCAACAGTTAGGTTTCGGGCAATCATCTTCACACTGTGATTAACAAAACAACATTGTTAACATAATAAAGTAAACTTATGTCGTCATAATTATGTTGATTACGTACTGGTTGCGTCACTGACATGTTGAAAAATATGGCGGCCATGACGTCAGCGTCCAGTACTGCTCCCACTACAGCGGTTGTGACGTAGGGGTCGGTTGCTACGGTAACCGGTTGGCTGGCAACGATCAGAGAGATTGCCTGAAACGTCACAATCAATATTGTTGCGTGACATTTGAGTTATAAGTGGATTTTTCACATTATTGTGTTTTAAGGATAAAAAATAATGTAAGCGAAATATTAATTGGTTGATCCACACATGAAGTGTTAAGTCCATGATTTTTTAAACCTAAAAAAACTGTGGGCTACCAAACCAGTATCGCAAACCATTTGACTGTCCAAGTCTCTTCGACATGGTTGAGCGCTTAAAACTAGCTCGGCAAACCTGCCTTCTGTGACGTCACTCACCTGTTCAGTAGGAGCAACTTCGCCTCCTAGCGTTGGAGTCACTGCCGTGGCGTCTGACGTCATTGCCGATGTCGTCATGTTCTGTTGCGTCACATTCGTCGCTTCCTCCACCGCCGGTGACGTCACACCCACTTTCACCACCGAGTAGATGGTGGCGTTAGAGAGCAGGGGACGTTTGAAATAATCCTGTTGTGTCGGATTCGATAAAATGGATTCGATTTTCTGTGGAAATGTTGAAGTTTGAATTTGTAAACGCATTGTTTATACTGAGTTAGTTCAGGTTTAAAACAAAGTTGGTTTCAAGCTTACTAAGTGTTGTACGCTGTCAGTAAAAATCAAATCTTTGTTTGCGTTGTACATTGGTGTTGACGTATTGTCACCTATATAAGCTATTGCTGCCAGGCATAATGTTAAGTGTGTAGAGCTGTTCTGGCAATTGTAATTTTATTCCGACGTTTCGACGTCCTATACAGGTCGTCTTCATCAGGGTATTGTCTAGCAAACTGGGAATTTTTAACAGAGCAAATTGTTTAAACTCATTAAACCAATTTGAAATTTGCAACATCCCAAATATGACGTAATGTTGAACAACAAGACTTGTAACAACTCTTCACCCAAAAATATCAACAAATATTTTTCACCTTCGACATTTCGTCGAGTTGTTGGTGTTGAATTCTCATCACAGAAGGGGACGAATCTGACGTCACAAACATGCTTCGCACTGCATTGTGGGTCACTCCCATCGACCAATGACGACCCAGAAGCTCCTTGCTCACCCAACCGTGAAGCAAAATGACGTCAGTTTGCGACGGGTCAACTTTTCCTGTTATAAAACTTTAATGTGTGAAAAACTAATTGTTCATCATACGATGCAACAACAATTATATTTCTGACGTCATACAAAGCATAAGTTGTGAAACAAAGAACCAATTGTGACGTCACAGTGTAATTTATGCTTACCAGCGCCACAAGCGGTTCCGTCCGCAACCATCTGAATCGATGCGTTCACGCTGCTAGGTGGCGCGACGGAGTCACTCTGACACGATGACGTAACACTCTGCACTCTGTGACGAAACAAATGCTAAAGTAGATGGAGCAAAGGTTTGAATGAAAACAAGAAATTGGTTTAAAAAACAAATTTTGTTGTTTAAAGGATCTTTTCCGCGAATAATAGGCATCATATGTCGACGATCACTGATTAAATGTGTAATTATCTGTGAATAAGTTACAAAGCAACAGTGCTTCCTAATCAAAATCAGCCAACAAATATTGTTAAATTATAAATAGTTGGTTTTACGTTTGCAGTTTACACTCGTTTTGCAGAGCGACTGATGATGGGGCGAAATGTTTACCGTTAAACACTATTTGTTGACTAATTCTAATTCAGGAGCACCATTCCTTTGTCAATTATTATTACAATTGGAGGCAGCCTATAGGTAAAATATAAGTAAAAGACCTGTTTGACAATATAAGTAATCTATCCCGCTTAGCGACTGGTTTAGGATCTACAAACCGACTTGTAATAAACAAAAAAACATTTTGTAACAAAAACATTTTGTAATTAAGTAATCAAAACATAACATAAAAATAAGTAATCTATCCCACTTTGTAACTGGATATCTAATCTGACTCGTCATTATGTTATTTACCTTGGAACGCATCTTAGCCCGCTGACGTAAGATACCACGTTAGTTTTGTTAATGTTGATGTCTGTCAGTGTGATGGAGGTTGGAGGAGAAGCAACAAGTTGGTTCAAATTCGAAGTTGGGAGGGCGAGGCTTACACTGTAAACGTTTGTTGATGTGAAAACGTTCTATGATGTCATATACAGTTATGATGTAACACAGAGTTTGGGGATTTTATTTACAACTTTTAAGTCAGCCAACCTATGAAGTTTGCCGTCGTGTAACTTGGACAAAATTACATAAAAATGTATAAAAAAGCAGTAAAACATAGTATTTAATTCACTTTTACTTTAAGGTGATTTGCGAAAGCGTTTGAAAATATTTGTCGGAAAACTCATTACCTGAACAAAGATTCCTGGACTGGCGCGTAAATATACTTGTATTGTGCCCGAGATAAATGCTTCCCATCATTGGATATAAACACCGCGCTCAAATCAGTTTCGCCGTTTTCCCTTTCGATCATGGAACGCCGAATCTATTGTTGCAAACAAGAATCGTTTGTTTTGTCATAATTCCACCATCTGTTTTATGACAGTGTAAACATTATCGAATTTTCTGTCGTGGATGGTTTTAAACGCGCGCGTCGCGATATTCTGAAATAATTCGCCAACATTGTTGTAACAACCGACTGTGCATTCGAATATAATTGTGGAATTTATAGAGCTCTTCTGGCAATTGTAATTTATTCCGACGTTTCGACGTCCTATACAGGTCGCCTTCATCAAGGTAAATAACACTGGATGAGCGTACAGTGCACGATAAACAAAGGGTAAAAACATTTCCCAGAAAACCTCTATAAACTTGTTATTATGCCTGGCAGAACGTGTCGTTGCCATGTAACGTGATAGTGACGTCATAACTTATTTTTTGTGACGTCAACAAACAATATCGCGATTCAAATTATTAATGACGTCATAATCTTTACCTTGCTGACGTCATGAACTTCTAGGTCATCGATGTCGATTGTGATCGGATTTCCGAGTCGGCTCTGTTTCGATACAAACCGCGTTACTATGGAAACGACGAAATGTTATAAAATTTTGTTACCTGTTTCAAGTTGGGATGGTAGAACGCGAAACCATTGTTCTCGATTCCAAACGCAAAAGCGTTAGCGCTGATCTGAAAAAATCACACAACATGTTAAGAGTTATAAGTAAATCATTGCACGCCATGCCTGTTGAAAGGCGTAATACCGAATCAACCGATCACCAAGCATTCACCACCATATGGCAAGGCGTAGAAAAATCCAGCCTGTGGTGGGATTCGAACCCACGATTGAGTCTTATTTGAGGCGTTGTACCGAATCAGTTAGTCCCCCAAACATTCCCATATGGCAAGGCACAGGCCAGAAAAATCGATTGCAGTGGGATTCGAACCCACGACAGGAGTTTTAAGTAAGGTACCTGTGAACCGCGCAACATTTGCAAGTTTTACGGCAAAATCCCGCTTATATAACTCGCAGAGAGTTGGTGTGTGGTAAATAGATTTTTTAACAAAGCAACAACTGCTGTTGTCATAAACAGTATAACTTCGCTCTCTGTCAAACACGTGACAAACGAACTCACCTCGGCGGGGTCAATCGCCTCTCTGACGTCACGGTACATGATGTCACACCCGACGACAGCTTTGACCATCTGACCGACTTGAAGGTCATCGGATGATTGGTAGATTGGTCGGGTGATTGACAGGACAGTTCCCAACCCGAGGTGATCTTCGTAAGGAAGACTCCATTTGCTCGATTTCCTTCATAAACAAATGGAGATTTTATTATGACTGAAACTCTTATGGTGCCAATCTCCAGCCAGTTGCTGGACTTGACCTAATGTCAAACAGCCCTAAAACGCCTTGTTCGAGACCAATTTTCTATTGTGTTTGTTGTATTGGTCTTATTTAAGGCTTCAATGTATACGCCTGTCAATCAAACTTTCGGGTCTGAACGGGCTTCTCAAAAACGATTCGGGCCGGGTTCGGTTTCAGGCCCGTTTACGACTCCGGTTTACTTTTTAATTATTTCGAATTCAATTACATCGCAATAACCACAGTCCACAGGTTACTTAAGTTAAATCGCATAACGTCACACACCAATGACAAACGCTCTGTGACATCATAAAGCGCAAAGTGGTCCAATGTTATGGTTTAAAATTTTTAATTTAACAATGCTGTTAATAGTTCGCACTTTAGTTACATTTTTTCCTCAGTTAAAACTTGTATGCTAATTATAGAGTCAATTTGTTCCAAGCAACTCTATGACAATAAAGTGACAATGAAACACGTTTTTTTATTCGAGTACGTTTATCACGGACCTGCCGGAATCAAACAGTAATTTAACGATACTGTGAATATTTTTGCATCCTAGTTGCATTTTTCCTCAAGTTGTATGTCATATAGTGAGTCAATTCGCACAAAACAACTGTACCTTAATAACAATAAACTATCAATGAAACATGTTTTTCTATTCGAATAAGTTTAACACAAACCTGCCCGAGTAAGCGATGCCTCGACTTATTTTTCCCAAGTAATCTTTCGTCACCAGATGTGTTGCGCTGTTGGACGGAATCGTATCAAACTTCCCTCTGTTGTTGCAAGCCATGTCTTTAAGTGTAGAAGTGCTCGCGAAGTGTTTTCCAACAGAGTAAGTGAAGACTCGAGTCTGGCGAAGAATTTTCGGTGAGAATCGCAAACGACAGCCTTGTAGTTTTTCGAAAAATCGTTACGAGCCGTTTTCCAAACCTCTGCTCCGCGTGTGGTTTTTTTTACCGGACACAGAAAATCCAAATATCCGTTTTTGTGAAATATTAAGGGTGTCTTATAAGTTGAAAACTACCAGCGTTTCTATACAACTTTATGTGATTGGCTGCGGTTGGACAAGCTAAAATACTAGGAGCAAACACAACCACATCTTTTCACAGTTATCTAAAAGATTTATTTTGAATCCAATACTCCAGATCAGTGCTCTACATTAAAAGGAAAAATAATATAAGGTTGTTTAACAATTTAGCGGTTTCCAACCTTTAAAAAAAACGTTGAACCAAAGTTAAGTCGCAGTTACGACTTTAAACATATAGTTTTATTTTGTCTAGTTTGTCAGATTATTCACAATAGAAATAATCGTTGGTCGCTCATCCATCGTGAATGTTAAAGAAAGGCAAGTTACCTGCAAACCGAGTATGGTGTTAGCGTGATAAAAGCACGTGGTTTTGTGTTAGGTCAAATAATGTCAGCTGGAAGTCTTAAAATACCGAGTGGCCTTAAAACGCTGCACAACCCATGCACGCATTGTCACCAAACAACAGCTGCAATGTCACGTGGTTAACACGCATTGGTGCGTACACAGCTGCCGGGGGGACGTCATACACAATGTTCGTGGAACAACCGAACGCGCGAGCTTCCCATTGTATTTACACTGACATAACACCTTATGATATTACCTTGTAAAGATATTCCGTTTTCAACATGAATTTTTACTTGGTAAAACCACCAACAGACATCTGTTTTTTTTTCCTTTATTTATCGTGCACTGTACTAGTCGCATTCAGTGTTATTTACCCTGATGAAGGCGACCTGTATAGGACGTCGAAACGTCGGAATAAAAATACAATTGCCAGACAAACTTGAGATATTTAGTTTCGTGCGCTATTTAACACACGAGTTAAGGACGTCGAAACGTCGATTGTTTATTATAAAAACTGCGGGAATGGAAACACTCGTTTACGTAGTAGGTTGTCAAAGTCAATTAGATGCTTGTTAATCGAAACTAAAATTTTATATCGATTTCGATTAGATTTCCATCACGCGTGACAAACCTGTTTCTGTAAGTTCCACTTCCTGAAGGTGTATTCCGGGTAAGGCGCCCCTCCATCGGTTAGAAGCAATATGATTGGATTACACGATGCTCTTAGATCACGTGATGTGTTGGAGGTTGTGACGTTGAGATGACGAAACGCGAAATCGAAACCGACCTCGAATGATGACGCGTTACCGACTGTGATCTCCTCCAACCAACTGTGAGCCATCTGTTAAGTTGTACATGGGGTTAAATACAAGGGGTTGCGGGAAGAAGTCGGTATTGTGCACTGCAGACTGGAAACCTCCACCCTCGGTGGGATTCGAACCCACGACAGAAAGTTATTAAAAAGTATCCATTTGCGTGAATATTTTGAAAATAATGAGCAAATAGACATAGCAAGCTTTTATATGTTTTAAAGAAAATCAACAACTGAGATTGAACATATACAACTACATTATTTGTAAATATAACCACATTCGAATCGTTACATTGACAAACAATAAAGGTTGGCATTTCAGTTATTTTTTTGTTTATTCCCGTAGTGTTCAATACTTAGTAAAAATGACATTTTTTATGGTCTACAAATCAGTTCGCGACAGTAACACTAGGGGCGCATGGGAGCAGTTAGAGAGACAGTCAAAAAATCGATTTTGTAAATTGCTGCCCCCTAAAATTAATTAGCAGCAAACAATCAACAGCAACCAGGCGAAGATGAATTGCTTCGAGTGAGTTTGAGACAATTATTCCTTTCCAATCAACTTCCCACTGTAACTTGTTCGCATCAATCGATATTGGGAACTTCACAACATATGGTTCCCCTCAATCTCAACCCTATCGTCTATAATTAATTTTCAACCTACACGTCATAATAATGAACAGTGACGTCATAATCATCATTATGACGTGTGAATTCAACATAAGATTCATTTAAATAAGCTATTGCTGCCAGGCATAATGTATGACCAAGTATTGCTTATCCAGCAGTTTTATTGTAAACAATCGACGTTTCGACGTCCTATACAAGACGCCTTCATCAGGATAATGACGTAACTTGCAAGACAAATTTCTTTTAAAGCGACAAAATGCAAAACACACACCACTGAGCTTGTTTTATCGCTACGGTGATGCGAGTTTGCGGCCGCGCGATCTTGTTATCGCTGTTTTACATGTGTGTGTTTTGCATTTTGTCGCTTTTAAAGAAATTTGTCTTGCAAGTTATGTCATTATCCTGATGAAGGCGTCTTGTATAGGACGTCGAAACGTCGATTGTTTACAATAAAACTGCTGGATGAGCAATACTTCGTCATAAGATTCATTTGTTAAGATGAACAACGCCTTCAATGAGCGATTTAAGAATCCTTTGCATTTGTTTGTCGATACTCTGTCTTGCAAATAAACTCTTTTTTGATAACAGAAGCGATTGCCATATCCGACCCTGAAGCATTATGTTATTCCAAATTAAAATATGGCTAATTCTGTCTTGTTTCTTATTCTACTTCGCTTTTCACTTTTTTGCAGTTACCTGTGGTGAAAGTTTTTGAGTTCTTTACCCAAATAGAAAAACAAATTTTATCAATCAATTTACCAGAACAAAATTTAATCAAAAATGCCAGAGCGTTTATCAATCAAGGCACTTTTCAAGTTTAGTGGTCGTAAGGCAAAATAAACAGAAACTCTGCCAAAATACGTGGCATCACGTGTTGTCATTTTCGATCCAAAACTAAAAATAGTTATCACAAGGCAACTGCTCTATATTATTACCTTATTCAAATAGAAAAAAACATAAACATGCTGCTTATAAATGTGAACATGAAACACATAGAAAGTGAACGGTATAAGTCAAGTAAGCCAACCCGACCACAAGTTAACTTAACAGACTGAGTGAAAAACTAGAAGGGTGGCTTAGCACATATTGCCCTTGCATATACACTATAACCTATTTTAAAACATTGATATATTTCCTATGCTTATTTTATATTGGGTCCCATACCATCCACTATCTTTTATAACCTTAGTTGTTTCTGCAAGCAGAAGCTCATGGGTCCCCACACATGCAAAGTTGTAGATAATGCATTTCAAGAGATAACCATGTGAAAGTTTGGTGTTGTAAGGTAAACGCAGTGATCGGCACTGGGCTTAAATAATAATACTATGTAAAAACATAACATTTGAGTATGTTTAATAAACTTTGCAAAATTTCATATAATTAGAATGTTTTTTAAAAGTTCATTTATTTTAGGGGGCTAGTTGAGTAAATGTTGGGGCTAAAGGTAAAACACATCAACTGAAACCTACAAATAGCATAGTCCACATAGTATCCAATCCCGACACTGTTTAAAAAACTGACCCATTGTAGGGGACTAGTGGGGTAACTAATGGGGTCAGACACTCAAACTAAAAAAATATGAAATCTCAATGACTCAATCAATAGTAATGCAAAATTTCAGCCCAATCCGCCAATGTTTAAAATTTCGACCACTAGAGGTGTTTTGAGTGACAACCGTTAATGTTTCAGATGTCATAGGGCTGTTAACAACCCCCTAACTAACGTTCACCAAGCAATCCACAAAGTCATAAAAGAGTAACATACAACTGCTTGGCCTTGTAACACTATTGAGCAACAGAAATCTTTCGTTTGTGGTGCCCAGTAACATACAAATACGTTTTACACTTTAGGGGCTTGTGGGGTAAATGATGGGGCTACATGGTTGAACACACCAATCGACATCTATAAATGGCATACTCTACAAGCTATCCAAATTTCAGCCAATTCTGACACTGTTTAAAAACTCACCCATTTTAGGGGGCTAGCGGGGTAAATACTGGTGTTATCAACAAAAACGAAGTGGGATGCACATCTACATAACTACATCTACCAACTGTGTAAATTTCATCCAAATCCATCAAGGATTTGATAGAAAAACGAGTCTGACAAACTTCGGGGGAAAATACCCATTTTAGGGGGCTAGCGGGGTAAATACTGGGGTTATCAACAAAAACAAAGTGGGATGCACATCTACATAACTACATCTACCATCTGTGTAAATTTCATGCAAGTCCACCAAGGATTTGATGGAAAAACGAGTCGGACAAACTTCGGGGGAAAATACCCATTTTAGGGGGCTAGCGGGGTAAATACTGGGGTTATCAACAAAAACAAAGTGGGATGCACATCTACATAACTACATCTACCATCTGTGTAAATTTCAGCCAAATCCATCAAACATTTGATGGAAAAACGAGTCGGACAAACTTTGGGGAAAAAATACCCATTTTAGGGGGCTAGCGGGGTAAATACTGGGGTTATCAACAAAAACAAAGTGGGATGCACATCTAAATGCATATATCTACCATCTGTGTAAATTTCATGCAAGTCCACCAAGGATTTGATGGAAAAACGAGTCGGACAAACTTTGGGGAGAAGAAAAAAGAAGAAAAAAAAAGAAAAAAAACAAACAATTTGAGTAAAATCAATATGTGTCCCCTTCAGGGAAGGGGACCCATAATTAATCAAACCACACTAACTAATCCACTCAAGCAATCAACTCAGTCAAATAGTAACAAATCTGTTACTCGTTACTTAGCTGACAATTTCAGCATTACTTATTACAAACCAAAGCGGATATAGATTTCGCCCCAAAAAATAAACCGACATCATCAGTCCTGAACATGAAATAAATCTAACTGTTTCACATTGAGATTAACGATGTACTAACACAATATCGTCCTGATCTACGGATGAACAGACGATTTCAGTCACATATATAGACATTACTTAGCTCAGGGTTTCTCAAACTGTGGGTCGTGGCCCGAATTGGGGAGCAAAATACAACTTTCTGGGTCGCGAAACATCATGCGTGATTATGTCATTGTCACAATAAATGGTATACGTGCGTACATTTATTGTTTAAACATCATTCACATGTGTGGGCTAAACCCATCAAGGGGTCACGTAGAAATTTCTTTTCTAAAATGGGGTCGCAGAGCAAAAAAGTTTGAGAAGCCTGACTTAGCTGACAGTTTTAGCAGCCTTATGTAACTGAAAAGTCTGTTGGCATCCATGGTTCAGGACGACTTTTGTATTAGTACATCATTCGTGAAACACAATGTCACCAACCTCTTTAAACATCGGCACGGCTTGAATTAGACCAGGACAGCTCGGGTTCACAAACTCCGCTTTCTCGTTGAACACGAAAATATTAAAGTAGTCGTTCTCGGTGAGAGTGTCCATTAGGTGGCGTACCGAGTGACGTATGAGGTTAAGGGTCAAACCTACGACACTTCCGCTTGTGTCAATCATTATGAGAATATCCTTCGGCGAAGAAACGCTCTGTGGAAAAATTGTTTGGTCAACTTTCTGCGCATTGCATATTCCACTGGGTCTCAACCTTTTGAAGATCGTGGCCCCGTTTAAGTAATCATTAGGGACCCACGTCACCCTGCTTATCAAAAAATGCAGATGAAAATCTCAATAAACTTAGTTCCAAGATCTTACAGTACAGATATTAAGTGCTGATCACGTTAAACGATACGCTAAGATAACCGGGAAAATTCGGATGTCAAACCACAAAAATAAGGAAATGGCAAATCAGTTTAAGGCTCAGAATCATTGAAGTTCATAATAAATTCAGTTTTAAGTCGAATAGAAATAGTCGATTAAATCAAGAATACGAATGTTTATCGTCGCGAGTCACAGACGCCGACTTTAACAAACGCAAGGTGGTGGTCACCCCGTCACCGCCTACTCAGCGTCTATTGTAACAACAACAAAAATTCAACAAAAGAACCACCGACATAGAGTTTGGGCACCCATTTCCCCGAATCTTCACATTAGACCCAAAAATCGAACTTAAGGGTAAATTTTGTTGCCATATAGCCAGTAAGTTTGTTCAAAAGAAAAATCTTTCGTTGTTTTTCAAGGTTTTACGGTTTCGTGTTGTAAACTACACAATACAACCCAAGTATCAAAAGAGTTTGGAAAATAATCCCCAAATTTTCACATTCAACCTGAAAACGAATAATCAACATTAAACCCGCTCACCCGAACAAACCACGGCTGATCTCGCGCGTCGTAAATGTCGATTTTCGAACAACCGACGTTCCATTGTCTCGCGGGGAAGTACCTGTAAACTCCGCTGTCAGTGGCAACGTACGACCAACGGGTGCGTGACGTCATGTTTACGCATGACTGATCACGAAAACTTTCGTCGAGTGTTTGTGTCCACTGGATGTCGCTAAGCACTTCCGGTCCTGTAGAATTAATTTTGCTTAAAATCGAACGGTGTTAATTTTTTATTCAAAAACTGTCTTATTTAAATGAAACAATAATTATTTAGAGAACTGAGATTGATTATATTGAACAGTATCAGACCCTCTAACATACAGTATGGTGATTACCGATCACTGCTAATGACAATGAATAACTGAAAATAGAAATATTTTGTGACAGAATATTTCGCCCAACTGCCATCTTCAGTTTCTAATCTGTTTGAATTCAGAATTTAAAAAAAATCCTAATGTAAGTATATAAGCTATTGCTGCCAGGCATAATAACAAGTTTAAAGAGCTCTTCTGGCAAATGTGATTTTATTTCGACGTTTCGACGTCCTATACAGGTCGCTTTCATCCCTGAACTCTGCTGAAGGCGACCCGTATAGGACGTCGAAACGTCGGAATAAAAATACAATTGCCAAAAGAGCTCTATAACTTTGATAACCAGTCAGTGTAAAAAAACATTTGAAAATCCACATCGGGCGTTTCAAACTTTTTGCAACAACAATTTTATTTGAAAACAAATCGAACTTTTAAGACTAGGAGAAACAGATTAGTTGCCAAGTTCACTTCAGACAGGAATTCGGCGTTGAGTAAAACACTATTGTCGTGAAATTTACGTTGAACCAAAATTACAAGGCGACATCGTTGATTAAAACGCGATGAACCTTGTTCTCATTATACCTTGTTTCTTTACCAAGTGTAGAACAGTTTGTAAATTTGACAACATGAACCAACTTTAAAAATAGATTAAATGTTAAAGAAGGAAAATGAAATTTAAGGTAGAAACACTTGCTGAATGCGGCAAACGCATTTGCCATGGAAGAATTGGTCTTTAAAATACGATGCATCCATAAACAAACTTAAAATGAATCTTTGCAAACAGAAAGGTTCAAAGTGAAAACACTAAATTAGTAGCTGGATTTTATCGCGTCACAAAAAAAATATTTAATACAGCGACAGGTTTAGTGTTTTTTAAAAAAATTAATGCAGTCATGATTTAATGACCCTGAATCGCCGCAGTCCTTTGCTTTACTTGTAAGGAGATTTTATCAATAAGGAAAGATTTACAAACAGAAAACGCGAGCAACCTCCTCATGCTTGTCTGTTGTGATTAAGTGCAAGAAACCGCAAAGTGTGGAGTTAATTAAGTTTGTTGGTCGATAGAAGGTGATTATTGATTGAAAGCGCTTTATCGTATTTTCGAAACTAAAATCCGGTTGAAAAATTGCCTATTACGCTTTCAAAAGTGCAACATTTTTGAAGGTGCAACAGTTAACTGACTAGAAAAACAATTTAGACCAGTGAGTCTCAAACTGTGTGCCGCGAAATATTTTCTTAAAGTGTAAACACTCCCTGGTGTTTTAGGAGTTCATGACGAAGTACTGGTGTGTATGACAACGTTTCAAACCTCATATTTTAGTTATTGGAAATAAAATGCATCCTTACCCATCACAATAAAGTTGAAAACCAACATTCTTTGAACAACTTTTGTTATGTTTAACTGCGAAGTGTGCCCCTGAAGGAAAATTTTAGCTATTTAATGCGACGTATGCTTAAAAAGTTTGAGAACCAATGATTTAGTACAGTGGTTCTCAAACTCGGTTTTCGGGGCCGCATGCGGCTCCCAACTACATATTTTGCGGCTCGCACCAGACCTCAGAATACCATCAAAGATTGCTATTTTAGCTTTTAAAGTAATAATCTTTAGTGATTTTCTCAAGGTTTCGTTGTTTTGCGGCTTAAAAAAAACTTAAAAAAATAACATTTGGCCCCGACAATAAAAAAGTTTGGGAACCACTGATATAGATGAATTAAAAATCACTGAATTCCGCTGTATTAGAGTTAAACATTATCCATCCTGCATGTTTCACGTTCACATCGCGTTCAACAATTGTTTCAAAATTCTCCTTTTACTAAAACTAAACGCTCGAGCTCCAACGACGTGGAGCGACGTCATGGAAATCTACTTGACCTTGACCTTGAAATTCAAGTGAAGCGTGAAAGTGACAAAACCTTAAACCTGCACTGGTTGAAACCAATGTTCGACTGCTCACTGCTAGGTTGGGGATGAAATCCAAAGTAATAGAGGAAATTGATGGAATGCTTAAGCTCCGCTATAACTTCCGTGTATTGGAACCGACAGACATAGCGAAGTATTTTTCACCTACTTTGTCAGGTTTGGAACAAAACGTTTTCATTTCACAAAAATCGGTTGTTCGCAAAGCTTGTCGGCAAACTTTTGTCAGTAAATAAGTAAATTTTGTAAAAGCAAGATTTAACAAAAGTCGCTTGCATTGAAAATGCTTGTAATAACGGTGTAGCTGCAGCGCGTTTATCATCTTTCCACCAATTGTGCCCTTACCTTTGTCGCGCTTTTTAACGTCTGAACGTTGCGCAGCTATTTCCGACTTGGTGAATATTTTAGCGCAATTGTGCTGCTACGATTTTGTATCAGCGGCGAAATAAACTCAACTCATTTTGCTACAAACCGTCCACGAATTGCGTGAGACACAAAACAAAGTGTTGATTGTAGGGTGGAATGGAAAGCATGATAATATATCCATATATGGTCAAAACATTCAGGGAGGTACCAACCTTCGTTGTAAACGTCCAGCGGAATTTGCACGGCACTCGTAGTGAAGGAAACATCGTTTCCCTGGTAACGGTCGCTAGGTGCGAGACCTCCGAAGGGTAGAACACAGTCGTGATTGTCATAGCCTGCAGGCATCTGTTCGCCGCAGTGACACTTCGCGTTGAAGTAGAGGATAGTTGATTGGTTGGTCTGCGGTGCTGGATCAGTAACGTTCCTCTCATCCGAGTAAAACCGAACATCATCGTTCTAACATAAACAACATATTTAACAAATTTGTCCTTCAACTTCAAACAAATCCACTGACATGCTTAATTTAACACTTAATTGAATATTTTGTTCAAAAACATCAGAGTTTGTGGCAGCAATCAACAAGTCTTTGTGGTAAAAATGGTAAAATAAGAGTAAGTTACATTAACAAATGTTTGTACATTTCCTTGTGTTTAACACTTCAGAAACTCACTCGGAACTAAATAGAATCCCAATAAGATGAACACAAGAGCAAAGGAATTTTACCACCTCCAGGTAAAACTGGTGGTTCCTATCATTTGGTAGAGGATGAGGCTACAGACCTCATAAAGAAACTTGCCTTTGCAAATTTGCAATAAATTTTTAAAGTTTACAAATCCTTGAAACCATCCTATGAACCCCTAAGAGCAGGGGTTCCCAACCTGTGGTACGCGTACCACTAGTGGTACACGAACGTTTTTCAGGTGGTACACAAGTAGCTTCCGTTTTTTTTTTCACATAAACCTGGATTCACAACTTTATCATTTATTTATCTGGTTTTGTTCACCAATTGGTTGACAGTAAACAAAAATGTCTTGGTTGTGGTGTTTTAGTGTTACTTTAGTAGACCAATATTCTTCTTAATAAAATGTGATTCAATCAAATTAGTTGTTCTGCAAGAAGTGGTACGCGTGGCAGTACAGAGCGTCCAAGTGGTACGAGATCGTAAAAAGGTTGGGAACCCCTGCCTAAGAGGGATGAAACTACACACCCCAGATTGGGAACGACAGGTTTAAATGGTTTACCAGTCACTTTACTATTAACAAGTCTTAACTTTATACTTACCGTTAATTGTGATGAGACATTGTGCTTCTGAAATGCGGCTTCAGCTTTCTCTGTTAGAACCTGATCAAACAAGTAATTAGTTAGATTTTGTTCGCAGCAGATTTCAAACAATATTTTACCTGAACTTTTGCATTTGCTTCTTGCAGTAAGGAACTCAACTTTTGTACTTTATCATTTAACAAAGATGTCCCATCAACTCTATTGGTTGTAGGATTGGTTTCCAAATAAATCTAAACCAAAGTTTAGTTGATGTCGCTAATCATACCAACAATGTTGTAAGTTATGTTGCATGATATGAAACTGCTCAAACTTAGTGAGTCAAAATCAAATTAACACAGTTTATGTATATATAATTTAACCTTCTATTTTATCATTTTATTAGTAGATATCCACGCACACTGTTTTTATTTTTTATGAATCTGTCTGCTTGTTCGCAGATACTGACGATGCTGTAAAAGCAAAACATATATATCTTCAAAACTGAAGGGTGAACAACTAAATGTTTTTTTCTGAATTAAATCCAGTTGATGCATGGGTTGTTATTTCATTTATTTTCTTTACTTGTACATGAATGAATAATCAGTATTTGCAAAGCAGAATTTAAATCTTTAACAAAAATGTCAAAACCTGTTGCAGTTGATTTCTCTGGATTGTATTTTCCAAAACTTTATTGTTGATTTCGTTTCCGTAGCGATTTGCCAATCCACCTAGCCTACAACGTTCACAGTTGAATTAATTGTTGTGGAATAAATGGGTAAACAATGGGAAATTCAATCAATTTAAATCATTAATATTGCAGCAGTTAGCTTTTGTGCCAAATTCAATACACAGTAAATTAGTTTAGGTAAAAAAAATGTTATTTATTTAAAGTACACAGTTAAATTAACAAAATGAAATGCTCACTATTTTTCCTTCCCTTAATTAATTGTATAAAATTGGCTAAACAGTAATATTGCTCAAATAGACAGGTCTTAAAAGTGGCAATGCAAAATGTGTGTAAAATGTCTTGCTGTGAAATCAGAGTTATAAATTCACAACTAATCATTTTGTAGGTAATGTATACAACCTATATTTGCAGTGTATGCATTAGAAAGCCTTAATTAACTTTTAAAGTGTAGAAAATATAAATGCATCATACCATATTAGTGACGAGTCATCACTTTCATCAAGTTGGCCAAACACACCAGAAATTGTAGAATCCAAATACAAAATCACACAGCAAAAAGCAAATGTTTTTGTTGTGATTCTTGCCATTAAATCCACATTGCCTAAAACTACAAAACGCTATAAAGTCAGTCAAGTCACAATTTATTCACAAATGTTATAAACTACGCCCCACTAACACCAACAAATGCAGTAACGTAAAATACAAAGAGAGTCACTTCTATCTAAACGACATGAACCATGGATGTGCAGCTGTTCAAGGAATTTACTTTAATTGATTGATATTTTTTCGTTGCTGTCAATTTGTTTGCAAACAAATCTACAGCGTCACCAAGTGAACATTTGTTGTAGTATTATTTGCCACAAAACCGCGCTAAAGAGCTTAACGTAAACATCTTTGAAATATCGTATTTCTATTTGTGGACCCATAACATCGACTGCAAGGTCCATGCATCTAACCTAGCGTTACCAGAGGTGTGGAATTTCTCAGACATATCCGGAATTCGTTTTTATCTGTGTCCAGAAATAATTTTTAAAACCCCTTTTAACGTCCGGAAGTTTAGCGTCTCGCAGCCTAACCGACTACTGTTTTTTTTATTATCTTGCTGTGGTGCAAAAAAGTTGATGTTTTAACTGTTTTTTTTTGTGCGTTTTTGATGCACGATGTAGCCTACACTACATACATGCGGAACGGCTGCAGAAAATGAAAGGCAATAAACAGGTAATTTGGGAAATCTTAAAATCCAACAAAACTCTGTTAAAAGGATCGGTTCGCCCAAAACTATGTCCATCAGTTAAACAGTTTGGTGTCGCCAAATATGTTTATTGAACCGTAAGAAAGTTCGCCTACGCAGATATGGTGACTCTGTAACGTATTAATTTTGAGTTTTATTATTTTTCGTTTGTTTTATGGAATTTCCATTAGTAAAATGTTTGTTCGACAGCTGATACGCTGGACGCTACTGGACAATAAGTTCTGAGCGTTGGCACCCACGTGTTAAGCGTTGCTATAGGTTATACCGGAAACTATTAACGGTTTGTCTAGATCTATATATAGGCCTATATGTAGTAAGTTAGGCCGAGCGTTATTCTATTTCTACTTCTACTTCTACTTCTACTTTTACTTCACTTCAACGTTCAGTCAATATTCTCTGTTGTACTGCATTGAACTGATGTACGTGGATTCGCTCTGAGTAGAATCGAATAAACTACAAAAACGATCAACTTCTGGAGCAATTAATATCCAATATTGAACACGCAGGCTGTAAGACCTCAATCTTACAACTCTAATCCAACCCAATTCCACAACCAAATGGAAATTTAAGGTTTTTTTTTTATCTAACAGGCGATCCACTTTCTAACATCAAATACAACCCATCTCTTTTCAAGCGCAAAGTGAAAGAGCTTTAAATCTGGGCAAGTGTCTTCGGCTTCTTACTGGAAATTCCACATTACAATGTCCAATTGTAACTAATCAAAATGACAACTTTAGTAATAGATTAAAACCACCAACAGCATGTGTTAAACTGACGATCACTGTTTGCCTTTTTAACTATAATACACTAAAACCAATAGACGATAAAATCCTTGGTAAAACAGAATCAGTCGGTTCAAATAAAGGAAGATATATATTTCGCCTATGTGACATCATCAGTTCCTTATTCAAATAGAAAAATTTTGTTTAACCAAGGATATTATCGTCCTTTGGTTTTTCTGTATCAAGTGTAACTAAGCTCCTTTGGGACACAAGCATTTTAAGTGAGCGCAAAAGTGCACAAAATGATTATTTATTTATAAAATCTCCAAAAATATTGGCAAAATACAGCAGCTATTTAAAACTGCTTGTCACAAATATTAAGCTATTATCAATTCGTGCTATTTGTGTCTCTTTCATCGCAAGATTGTTACGAGCAAGGTTTGACAATGCAAACAGTCAATTGTGACACACAATGGTAGAGAATGGTTGCTTGTGAAACACAATGGAAGTAGAATGGGAAATTGAGTGTTGCAGTTTAGCAGAGGAGGTAGGTGAAAAGAAAAGCGATGGCAAGAAAAAAAAGAGATACAATAATCTTAATTTCGCGGATCATTTTCTTTGCTATCCAAGTTTCCCGCATCATTCTATCCGCCACATTGCAAGGGTCGTCAGCCTGGTTTTCACAGGGAAACGGTATTTCAGGGGCTTCCTTGCCCAGAAAGTCGCAGAGTGGTTTCCAACCCTATATAAATGCATAATATGGCTCTTTTGATGACAGAAAAATAGTACCCAAGCCCTATGGTCTGTTCCCTACATTTTAGTTCATGACGTTGGCACAGCAAAATACATGTTTACCCTTATGTGAATAATGGCCAACAAAAAATTGATAAACAAGCGTGTTATTTTCGAAACAACTATAGGTAATAATTTGGAGACGAGACCAAAGATATTTAACAGTTGAAATTTAACTTTTTTAATTTAAACGTGCCGTTTAGCTTAAATCGCATTACCTAAGTGTAACGATAACCAATTTCGTTTCAACGTTCGAAATTCAAGGTGGCAAATTTTTGATCATTTCAGTGACATGTTTGTTGTGTTAGTTATTTAGCTATTTTTAACGTATTTATTTTTTTTTTTACAGTATTTTTTTTTTTTTTTAGTATTTTTTACAGTAACGCAATCCAACCTATACAAACCTGTTGCACGTTAAACTCGAGTAGCTGAGGTTTTGGCACAGTTGCTCTGACGTAAGTGTTGTGACGTTTCAGAAACTTCTTCCACAAGAGGGGGTGAGGGTTCACTTCACCCTGCAAACATGAAATTTGACTAAATAAAGCTTCAAATATATCAGTGAATCTGGGCAGGAACTTGGCCAAATGGCCTGGCGCCCCTGACCCAAAAGACTAAAAAAAACTGATTGGGATTCGTTCCCGGGAGTGTCCTGGGTTCGAACCCAATGAAAAAATATAAAGTATCTGATTTTCTAAAGCTTCAAGTATGTCAGTGAGGTTTCAACTAAACCTGTAATGTGATTTTTCAGCCGAAAGGTACATTGAAAAAGTCAAGTTTAGCTTTACATTGTGCCACCTTCTGGGCGCTTTTTTTTTAAACTACTTTATATTAATTTATGTAACTCACCTAGAACTGTTTATGAGGGAAAGCGTTAACTTAAGAGTCGTGTAAAAGAGGGCAGGACTTTAAAAGCCATATTAAATCCACAACAAAATGTCTGAATTTATTTGCAAAATCCAATCGACAAAATTTAAGGGAAAGAACAAGCCGACAATTGTTTTTTGTTGCGCCAATAACTCTACAGGCAGGATTGCTCAGCTGGCCTGACAAGGTCGTTTTAATCTCCGATACGCACAACTTGTTGAGACGTGAAGTCGAAACATGTCCTTCCTCGTTCAACGAATCGCGGCGACAAATTTCCGTGGACTCGAATCGGTCAATTGTTTTCCGCCTTTTACGTGGAATCGCGGGATTAATTGGTCAATTGTTTCCCGCCTTATACGTGGAAATCTCCCTGAACGGGACACACCCA
Organism: Phallusia mammillata; assembly: GCF_965637545.1. Classification (NCBI taxonomy): domain Eukaryota; kingdom Metazoa; phylum Chordata; class Ascidiacea; order Phlebobranchia; family Ascidiidae; genus Phallusia; species Phallusia mammillata. The sequence goes on from NC_137255.1 coordinate 30,764,862, forward strand.
ACCAAGCTGTGGAAGGAATTGTGAATGGGCGACTGTGAGGTCACAGAAAGGTTTGTGTTTCCCCCAATTCACGCACCGATTAATCAATTTCAAGGTCGTGAAGGTCAAGAAGTATAAATTTTCAAAATGTGGGCCAAGCCTATTCCACATTTGACATAAACTTTCGTTTTCACGTTGGCAGATCTGAAGATGAACTTGATCTCCAAGTTTTTTCACCCACCAATATTATGCATTAACCAACTTACTTATATATTTGTCCCCGAAGAATGCCACAAACAATCCGCTTTATTCACAGAAATTCGTATTTTCACACAAGCCAGTTGTGACGTCACAGACTGATTTGTTTGTTGTTTAAGATTCAAATTTCCCCGATTTACAAAACTATTCTCATAGCGGACCCGAAATTCGAGCCCAGCCCGAAACTGAAATACCTGCAGGCCTGTTTAGACTCAAAAGTTCGAATTACTAAAGCGAACAACACAAATGTGAAGCCAGGTCCGAACCAAGCCCGTTATTTTTAAGAACCAGTCGTAACTGCGACCAGTTGTGGCGTAAGTATACATAGTATCGTATGTGGCAATTATGGCTATAGTGAACCTAAGTCTTGTGGCTAAATCAAATTTTCTTTTGACATAAGTGTCGTGCTATGATATAACCATGTATTGTATCATACGCTAACGACACAGAAATTAGTAGTTTAAACCCTCCTCTGCTCAATTATAAGTTTATCAATCTTCAACCACGAGAAGCTCGTGTCAAAATCGTTTCTGGTTTTCATCCAACTTTAAGTGAGGTCCTGACTGTTGGTTGAAGCTGATACTATTGCCAGTTTGAAACGGTTTGCAATGTGCTTGTGTGGCGTACGTTAACGATGGGAGGATTCAATCCCTTGTTGCAAACACGGCAACGTACTCATATTTGAATTTTTTAACAGTAAAACTAATAGACGATAAACCCTTGGTAAAACAGAACTAGTTAGTCTCAGTCAAAGGAATAAATATTTTGCCTAAATAACATCATCAGTTTTATATTCAAATAGTTTAGGCTTTGCTGTTGATGGTTTTGATCCATTACTGAAACTGAATGATAAAAACCTGCCTTCGTATATTATTCATAATCCACAATACCCCAAGTTATATCAAATAAAGTCCCACGGTGAGATTCGAACCCAGGACAGTTGTCAGTTGAAAACATGCATTCATCAATGGGATCAGCTCATGTATACATCATAGTACTCAAGGCCTATTAAAGGCTTTACACCAAACCAAGATGGTCTCCCAAGCATTCCCATATAGCAAGACACATGCAAGCAAAAAATTGAAGTCTTATTTAGGTCATAAAAACGAATCAAGCCGGTCGCCCAAGCATTCCTACATGGCAAGGCCCAGGCTAGAAAACTCTAACCGGCGGTGGGATTCGAACCCACGACACGACAGTTACATTCAACATTTGTTTGTTGCAACTTACCAAGGTAATAACGGAGAGGTTGTAATACCATTTAAGCAGTCTCCTCAGGGTTGGAGAGAGGTAGTAGAATATCCAGAGCACTTGGTAGCGCCCCACAGCACGTGATGTCATCTTCTCATAACTCTCAAACCACTCGTCGGGCTCACGAACCATCAAGATAACCTGGATGAAAATTGCATTGTGGATATTGCTGCCAGGCATAATATCAAGTTTATAGAGCTCTTCAGGCAATTTTATTTGTATTCCGATGTTTCGACGTCCTATACAGGTCGCCTCCATCGCAGTAAATAACACTAAATGCGCGTAGTACAGTGCAAGATAAACAAAGGAAATTGTTGTTGTTGCCTAGCAACGTTACGTGGTGGGAAAATATATTTGACCTTCACTCGTTCCTGTGAGTCAAGTTCAAATCCAACATATAGATATGTTAACAGACAGTTTAGTGATTTTGTGGTGTTATTGCGGTTGTACACTGTTAGAAATGTTGGTTAATAGGTGTAAGAATTTCTCTGCGCTCTTGTAAGTTGTTTATGGAACCTCATGTTACACGCTTCATTGCGCATTGCACAACAAGCGTTTGATTGTTGCGTCACTCCTGCGCATGCGCGAACTGTAGCGTGGTTGATATCATTTCCAAGTTTGTGTGTCAGAGTTTGTCTGTTTCTGCCCGTGTCGACTGGTTAGCGATTGAGATTTATGTAGAATGCTGTCGTAGTTGTGTAATCTAACCTAGTCTATACATTATTGCAGCTGTGAAATATAGTGGCAAACTGTAAAGTATTATTGGATTGTATTAACTGAAATTCGATTGGCGATCTTGTGATTCTGTGCATTGCTGTCGTGGTAAGCTTTCTTGCATATGTTTCTAACTTAAAGTGTTCGAATGTAATCTAACTTTGAATGTAAATATTACAGTTGTGACATCCGATCGCCTGTAAACTGCACAGTCGTGTTGACTGCAAGTACATATTGCTGGTGAGTGAATCGTATGTGCTGTGACGTCATAATGCTTATTGACGTGTGATATGTTATTTCAGCTTTGCCACTCACTGAGTTACCTCTGTGGGCCATTTCTCACAGTTAAAAAACTGCATTGATACGTGAATGAGTTTTCTCGTACTCGCCGATTAAAGCATTTCATTTGAGAGTCTGCTGTCGGTGTTTTGGTTACGTATACGGGGAGTAGTTACGTACATGCGGTAATTACGGAGATTGCAGAGGTGACCTGTTACGCCGTCTGAAGAAGCTGGCCACTTTTCCGAAAGGACTGCGTTACATCGTTTTTTAACTGTGATTGTCGCAATGTCTGCCGACAAGTCAAAAATTGTGTCCGCCTTGAAGGCGCTTCAAAATAGTTATTTGCGTGCTGAAAACCTGATGATTAAACCTGAAGGTGCAATTCCACTTAAGGAATTTCTACCAACGCTTGAATTGGAATTCAAAGCTGTCATGGACTTGTGCGACGAAATGTCAGATTCGGATACGTTACCCGAAACAGTTTGTCGTAAAGCCGATTGCCGTTGGGAAAAGGAAGAATTTGATGAGAGGGTGCAGCAATGGTTTGCAACTCTGGAAAAGGGAAAATCTCCAATGCCAGAACCGAGTCACAATGTTCCCGATGACAGATTGTCAATTCGATCGAGTCGAAATTCAACTACGAGTTCGATTCGAAGTGAGATTCGCCGAAGTCGCGTGAAGGTAAAAATCGCACGACTCGCTCATGATCAGGAAGTAGCAAACCAACGACGAGCTTCTGAAGAAGCTGAAAGACTGCGCCGTGACGCAGAAGACAAGGCGCGTCGCATAAGGGAAGCTGCCCGGCGTGCTGCTGAGGAAGAGATTGCAAAGGTCCAGCGTGCTGCAGAGGAAGCGCAACGTGCTGCGGAGGAAGAGGTCGCGAAGATGAAAATGGAGGCTGATCGTATTGAAGAGAATGCTCGAAGAAATGCTCAAGATAGGCGCTGTCAACTTCAACTAGCTGAGGTTGAAGCTCAAGCTTGGGAGGAAGAATCCACGTGTGAGTCTCTTCAAAATTCGCAGTTGCACCTGATGAATTCAGGCAGTACGCAGCGACCAATACCTGTAACAGAGGATAAGCAGTACACGGCGGCGTCGCCACACATATTTTCTAAATTACCACACGACAATAAGCACTCACTGGAACGCGATAAGCCGTTTGTAGGCTTTCCCAAACCATCCCACGAACAGCCATCACAATTTGTCAGAGAGCTTGCGCTACCGAGACCCGTTGATCACGATTACCCTGAAGTGGGTGAACGCTTTTTACCCAGACCTGTAGTAAAGAAATTTGATGGAGACCCGATGAACTACTGGTCGTTCGTGCGCCAGTTTGACGTGTATATTGCAAAAAAGTCTCGAAGTGACGATATGCGTTTGTTGTTTCTGCAACAGCACTGCGAACCGCATATCTGTGAAAAATTAGAACGTTTTAATGCCAAGGATCCCTCTGAAGGATATAAGTTGGCATGGCAAACTTTACACGAAGAATACGGCCAACCGCATGTTATAGCACAACGATGCGAGCAACATCTAAAAGCGTCTCCGGTCGTTGAGACCCACGATCCAGATGGACTGATGAAACTATCTGTGCTACTAGATAAATGTTGCACTGCCTTACATGATATAAGATATGCGTCTAGTGTAGACTCGATGGAGATTATGCTTACCGTCGCAAGAAAACTTCCCGTGCCACTGCGTGATGAATGGATTGCGAGGGCCACCGATATAGAGAAGAAGACAGGAAGAAGAGCGGACTTTGCTGCGTTGACTGAGTTTATTGGTGAAAAGAGTCAACAAGCGAATTCTATTTTTGGGAAGGCTCTATTTCCCCCGAAGGAAGCATCCAAGGCTGCAAATCGACATACAAAGGTTACAGCTCACAATACCGTCGCTTCAGAACCCTCGCCTTCTGTAAGATGCGTGTTGTGCGCCTACCCACATGAAGTGTACGACTGTCCTGCCTTTAAGGAAAAGACATACTTAGAGCGGCGAAGGTTTGTTCGTACAAAAGGACTGTGTTTTAGATGTCTTAAGGGCGATCACATTGCCAGTGATTGCAACGCAACAAGTACCTGCAAAGTTGAGGGCTGTACTGGAACGTCCCATCACCATCGCTTACACGATCCGGCCTTTCGAGCTAAGCCGCACTTTATTGACAACGGAAATCCTACTTGTACCGCGATTCAGACGCAGGAGTACACTGCCAGTGTGAATGCTGCGAGCGTATACTTGAATGTGGTTCCAGTTGTGGTGCGACATGGAAACACAGCAATCGCGACATATGCTTTTCTGGACCAGGGGTCCACTACCACATTTTGTGAACGTAAATTAATGGATAAATTAGGAGCCTGTGGCAAACCTAAACAAATACTGTTGAATACTCTAACGACGCCACGTCATTTGAACACTGTTGCTATATCCGTTGCAGTTGAACCGCTGGGTGGCGGAGAAGCAATTGATCTTCCCGAGGTGGTTGTGGTCAACAAAATTCCTGTGATGCCAAACGTTGTGCCGGACACCCAGACGTTAAGGGCGCATCGTTCTTTACAAGACCTGACGTTATGCAACGTGCCAGGGGGATCGGTTACGTTATTGATTGGAGCCAATATTCCTGTCGCACATCGAGTAAAGTCTGTCCGCCCGGGGGATGATTGTTGCCCAGATGCAGTGAGGACGCCTTTGGGTTGGTCTTTGCTTGGACAAACCTTCGAATCACAAAATCCCTCCGCCCGTGTCCATTTTGCATCTGCTGTTGAAAATGCTCACGCCATGTTCTTGAGCGACGAAGGAGATTTTTTGCCTACTGACGGAGAAGATGGGGACGTGTTGGGTCATCCATTTTCGACTGAAGATAGAAGAACATATCGGATGATGAAGGATTCTGTTAAATTTGTTGATGGACACTATGAATTGCCACTTCCCTGGAGACACGACCACCAAATCATGCCCGACAACCTCAAAATGGCGACAAACCGGTTAGGCTGCCTGAGACGCCGTCTAGCAAGGGATGACGTGATGATGTCGAAATATGGAGAGCAAATGCAAACCACAATTGACAAGGGGTATGCTGAAGAAATTTCCACTGAGGAATTAAGTACTAATCAACGTGTTTGGTACATTCCCCATCACGGCGTTTTAAATCCCAACAAGCCAGGTAAACTCCGCGTTGTATTTGATTGCGCTGCTCAATATCGTGGCTTGTCACTCAATCAGGCTCTGATGCAAGGACCCGACTTTGTAAATAGTTTAGTCGGTGTGCTGTTGCGATTCCGCAAGGAACCTATTGCTCTTGTGGCCGATATTGAAGCCATGTTTTATCAAGTTCGTGTGGCTCCGCGTGACCGCGATTGCCTACGTTTTTTATGGTGGGCAGGAGGCGATCTGTCAAAGGCCCCAACGCCACACAGAATGAAGGTTCACCTGTTTGGCGCCGCTTCGTCCCCAAGCTGTGCTGCATTTTGTTTGCGACAAGCTGCCAGTGACTTTGGCAGTGAATTTGAACCGCTTGTCGCGTCTACTGTGGAAAGAAACTTTTATGTGGACGATTGTCTCACGTCGGTCTCGGATGTTAACACTGGTCTGGAACTCGTTGCAGGACTGCGCTCCCTGCTTGCGAAAGGCGGGTTTCGATTGACCAAGTGGCTATCTAACAGCAAGGAAATTCTGGATAGTTTACCGACTGAGGAACTTTCCAAGTCTCTGTTGACGCACCCTCTGGATGCAGATCTACAGGAGCGGGTGCTTGGTGTACATTGGAGCGTTCAGGCTGATAAGTTTAATTTTACGGTTTCTTTGCCGGTCAAACCGCGCACTCGTCGGGGATTGCTGTCAACGATGAATTCGTTGTTCGACCCGCTTGGGTTTGTTGTTCCAGTGGTGGTGGAAGCACGTTTGATCTACCGAAGTTTATGTCAGCAAGAAATCGAGTGGGACGAGGAAATGCCCCCAAAGGACCTACAGAAATGGGAAAGATGGTTATTCAGGTTGTCAAGTCTACGCGACATCAGTATCCCGCGTTCATTTAACTTGCACGCGTACGACAATATACAAGGAAGCCGATTGCATGTATTTTCCGATGCATCAAAGGAGGCATATGGCGCAGTGTGTTACCTGCGATCTACAAGAAAGGACTCTGTCACGTGTACTCTCGTCATGAGTAAATCTCGACTGGCCCCTCAAGGAGAAGTTTCCATCCCTCGGCTTGAACTAATGGCTGCTGTAACTGCTGTAAAGATGGAGCAGACAATCAAGGGGGAACTAGGGTTGGATCTGCGTCCCTCAATATTTTGGACGGATTCTTCTGTGGTGTTGCAGAGCATACACAACGATCGACGAAGATTTCCGCTTTTTGTATCCCGTCGGCTTGCTTTTATTGAGAAAAATACGTGCACTCGGAACTGGAAGCACGTGCCGACAAAACAGAATCCGGCTGACCTGGCGTCTCGGGGTGCACCAGCTGATACTCTTGCAAAGTCGAATATGTGGTTTTTTGGTCCAACGTTTCTGAAAGATGAGCCTGCAAAGTGGCCGAATATGTTCGAGAAACAGGACGTCGAGGTCAATGCTAATGTTTTTGAGAAGAAACCTGCGGATGTATTTACGGTTGTGGAGTCTGCTTGCCCAATGGACCGACTGTTAATGAGGTTTTCTTCTCTGTACAAATTAAAGTCTGCAGTCGCTTGGATGCTGCGCTTTAAATCTCATTTGTTACAAAGAGTGCGACGCCAACCTCAGCCAGTTTCAAACACGCCTTTGACAGTTCATGAATTAAAGCTTGCTGAGATGGAGTTGGTCAAGTATGTGCAAAGATGTCACTTCGCTCAATGGATGTTTGGCATGTCCGGAGAAGGAAGATTGAAAAAGATGACTAAGTCATCACCAATATTTCGATTGGATCCATTTCTTGTTGAGGGAGTTTTACGCGTTGGTGGGCGACTGGAGAAAGCCCCAGTTTCATACGAGGCACGCCATCCAGCGATTCTCCCTCACAACTCGTGTTTGACCAATCTAATAATTACTGATTTCCACCAGCGTGTTGGTCACTCTGGATTGAACCACACATTGACGACTCTGAATCAACGTTTCTGGATCGTGGGTGGAGCAGTTGCCGTTCGCCGCGCGTTAAGTCGTTGCCTGAAGTGCCGACGCCGCGATGCCAAGCCCGCGAAGCAGCTGATGTCTGAACTCCCACCTGCTCGTTTACAAATGAACGTCCACCCATTCGCTTATACTGGTGTTGATTATTTTGGCCCTCTGCTAATCAAACGAGGGCGCAGCGAAGTGAAAAGATATGGATGTCTATTTACCTGCCTTACAACACGTGCAGTTCATTTGGAAGTTGCATGTGACTTGAGCACCGACGCCTTCGTCAACGCGCTCCGCCGCTTTATTGCGCGACGAGGTGTGGTTTTGCACATGTACTCGGATAACGGCACTAACCTGGTTGGTGCGGAACGTGTTCTAAAGGATGGAATTCGAAACTGGAACCAGCAGCAGATTGAAGAACACTTGAAGCAGAAGGAAATACAATGGACCTTTAACCCGCCCAGCGCTAGTCATATGGGAGGAGCCTGGGAGCGGATGATCCGTTCGGCAAGACGCATACTTTCAGCCTTGACAAACGAACGGACGCTCACTGATGATCAACTGCAAACTCTGCTGTCGGAAGTTGAATCAATTCTGAATTCTCGTCCTCTGACACCGGTGTTGATGATGAAACTCCACTTACCCCGAACCACTTGCTCAGGGTAAACCCTTTTGGCGGCCTTCCGCCGGCCGCTACAAATGACCGTGACTGTTATGCCCGCCAAGGTTGGCGCCACGTCCAATACCTTTCGGATCAGTTCTGGAAGCGCTGGTCGAGAGAATATTTGCGTACTATTATCTCACGTCAAAAATGGCATGATGAAAAAAAGAATCTCCAAGTGAACGACGTTGTCCTTTTGGTGGACAACGCATCCCCGAGATCGTCGTGGTCGATAGGAAGAATCGTCGCCGTCCATCCTGATGAGCATGGAGTTGTACGAAACGTCATGGTTCGATCCAAGGGAAACTGTGTTCGAAGGCCTATACACAAGTTGTGTTTAATCGTTCCTGCTGATGAGAAAGTTTATGTGCAAGCGCATGACGACCCAGTGGCTGTTGCTTCGCCTGCAAACGAATTGTAAATGACATTTTGCGGTTGTGGTGTCTATTCGACAGCGCGTCAAAATTTTTTGTGTGTGTTGCAAAATTGAACGTGAATGTGAACCACTTGTCAATTTTGGGGGGGAGTGTAAGAATTTCTCTGCGCTCTTGTAAGTTGTTTATGGAACCTCATGTTACACGCTTCATTGCGCATTGCACAACAAGCGTTTGATTGTTGCGTCACTCCTGCGCATGCGCGAACTGTAGCGTGGTTGATATCATTTCCAAGTTTGTGTGTCAGAGTTTGTCTGTTTCTGCCCGTGTCGACTGGTTAGCGATTGAGATTTATGTAGAATGCTGTCGTAGTTGTGTAATCTAACCTAGTCTATACATTATTGCAGCTGTGAAATATAGTGGCAAACTGTAAAGTATTATTGGATTGTATTAACTGAAATTCGATTGGCGATCTTGTGATTCTGTGCATTGCTGTCGTGGTAAGCTTTCTTGCATATGTTTCTAACTTAAAGTGTTCGAATGTAATCTAACTTTGAATGTAAATATTACAGTTGTGACATCCGATCGCCTGTAAACTGCACAGTCGTGTTGACTGCAAGTACATATTGCTGGTGAGTGAATCGTATGTGCTGTGACGTCATAATGCTTATTGACGTGTGATATGTTATTTCAGCTTTGCCACTCACTGAGTTACCTCTGTGGGCCATTTCTCACAGTTAAAAAACTGCATTGATACGTGAATGAGTTTTCTCGTACTCGCCGATTAAAGCATTTCATTTGAGAGTCTGCTGTCGGTGTTTTGGTTACGTATACGGGGAGTAGTTACGTACATGCGGTAATTACGGAGATTGCAGAGGTGACCTGTTACGCCGTCTGAAGAAGCTGGCCACTTTTCCGAAAGGACTGCGTTACAATAGGTTTATAATGAATTCGCCAAACGAAAATTATGTAAAGTCAAAATTTTACCTAACAATTTTTTGTGGATTAGGGTCTGTTTTCACCCAAGTTAAAATGTTGGGTAATTTCTTGTTTATCCAATGCGGTTGATTATGACAGAGAAATATTGACGCAAAATGGGAAACTTTTTTCATATTTCGCTGATGATGATCAATTTCTGATCGAAGCATTTGATAAAAAAACATAATTTGTTTCACGTCTATTTGGGCCTCGAGAGTTTTTTAAACGGCTGCAAGTTCAGTGTGCCGAAAAATTGCCGTGTTTTCATAATGCGGTCATCAGCCGTTCGTGGCCCTAAGCGTGTAAATATTTTATTCAACTTAACAGCACGCGGTCAGTCACAAAACGATTTTAAAGAAATATGTGGACCTGAGATGAAACAAGTTATCGCTGTATATCGCATTCCCGATCTTCCCAAGCATTTTTTCTTTGTCATTGTTTAAATTTAAAACATCACTTTCGAAAATCGTGATCGCTAATTTTAATGATCCTTTTCAGCAAACTTTTAAGGTCGAGCATTGGACGGTATAGCAGCCCACAAATGGGTGAACAAATGGGATAAATTTTCTAAACGAAATATGTGGTATACTCGAAAAACGGGCAACATATTTAAAACTAATAACAAAGTTCGTGGAACAAATCAGTTTATTGATAAAAGTCCTTAAGGTCAGAATATTGTTTGTTAAAACCAACAAAAAATGCCAAACAAAAATGGGTCGGTTTCAGCATTAATTCACTGTCACATTAAACGTCATTTTGGTAGGATGGGTTTTGTCATAAAAGTTTTGTTTATTTTCAATGCCACGCTGTTTACAAATTTTTGCTCCAATTTGAACTTTCAAAACCTTTTATTTAAACTGAAATCGTGACCGACCGTTCACGTAAGTACGACTTTAAAGTATTTGTTTGACAAGGTCGTTTTAAGGTCATGCACTTGCACGTGCTTTTGCTCCGGCAACAAGATAGAGATCTCGTTTGCTTCGGGCTGTTTACATTTTCGTATAATTTCGACGTATTTTGACTTTAACCGTAGTTTGGTGAACTTTATATTGTTTGTTTGCCATTCAAAAACGCTTTAATGAAAATGGGCACATTTCAATTACTTCCACCAGCAAAATCTTTCCCAGTTAAACTTTCCAGGAGATTATATTAATCAGGAAATATAGTAAATTATTGTAGAGCAGCGATTCCCAGCCTTTCTGGTGCCGCGACCCCTTGATAGCATTTGCCAAGTTGCGGTGACTGCAAGGATAAAATTAGTAGGCTATATATAAAAACTGAATATATTTTTTCTCTACAATAAAGTGGTCCATGAGTTTATTTTATTGAGGCTAGTGGTCCATGGCCTAAAACGTTGGGAACCACTGCCTTAGGCGACCCTAGGCAAATTGACAGGGGACCCCAGTTGAGGTCGCGACCTACATGTTGGGAACCGCTGTTCTAGAGAGTTATCTTAACAATTTACAAACGGTCGACCTGGGAATGGAACCCACGTCTTGTTACCTTTGCTTCCGGCCATCGTTGCAGGAATTCGTCGAAGAAGTAGGAATGCGGAAGATCGACAACAGCTTCGACTTTTTCCGAGTAGACTTTATCGAACATTCGATCCAGGTTTGGAACCGATCCTCCCCAAACCGCCTCCCATTCCTCGAACGCGTATTCTATCGCTTCTTCTACGTCATAAACTGAAACGCGATGTAAATGTTTTCATATTGGGCTTCGACGAAAACAACTAATGCAATTATAATTTAGTGTAATTTAGTTTGATTCAAAACATGCTAGATTGAGTCGCCCTTGAGTCAGTTGAAAAAAATCTGCGTAACATTGGCATTGTGGCGTCACAGCCTATTGTACATGTGGGGTATGTGACGTAAGAAGGTAAAAATATTCCTGCGACCGCGTCCAGTTTCGCGGGTGAATAACAACACAACTCTATTCACGATTTCGGCCCCCGCTTAACCCTATTGGCCAGTGGTTCTCAACTCGTTTCAAGCCATGGACCACCGGCCCAGTAAAAATAATATCATGGACCATTTCTTTCTGGATCAAGATTGAAGTATACGCATACGAAAACCATTTGGGCTTGAAGCATAATTCTTTTAAACCGATTTTCAAGAAGTGAGATACAATTATTTACAGTTAAAATTTAGGTGCTCTTTCAACATGTAATATGCAATCATCTCTAGTTTATCACTTAATGTGGACGTCCTGTGGACACAAAAGTCATCATGGACCACTAGTTGAGAACCACTTCCGTAAGGAATATAATGGAGCCTTCAAACACGGCGAAGTTTCGCACACAACCAATAGTGTTAAACCTCGATAAACCCGCACTGCAAATTCACACAAAGTTGTCATGTTATTTCATCAATCCGACACAAAATCGCTCAAACGTCAAACAGCACTTCCATACATAGGGCTATGTTTCCTATGGGTGAGCGCAAAACCTTGACATTGGAGCCGTGACCTTGTGTAACGCCCTTGAATCATTTTATGCAGCTCCGAATTCCCTTTGTTGACGGACAAAGGTTTGCGATCCAAAGCATTCTTCCGGACAATGACAGACGCGTAGACGGCCAAGAGTTTCAAATTAAATTTTTGCTTGGGTTTTTCACTGAAATTAGGAGTTCTAAACCCCCCCAAGGACCCCAGTATAACCCCAATGTTACCCACGCTTCACTTGCTGTGAAAGAGTTTGAAATTTCAGTAAAACTCGCTGATTCGGTTCGGTGACACCGAGCGAATCCTTTGGCGTGTTTTGTCTGCTTCGCGTTACGACTGAACGAAATCGGCCTGAAAACTTTCCGCCAAATAACGAGAAAAAACAAACTTTCCGCCAAATAACGATGAAAGACAAGCGGCCACCATTATATTAAAAATGAGTTTGTACAACAATGCTAAAAATTCAAGTTTAAAAAAAGTTGGGGTTAGTACGACAGCTATGTACAAAAGTTGGGGTTACAAAATTATTTTCTATTACTTTTGATTGACACATGGGTAGATAGGAACTTGATTAAAACATCAAATCACAGAATTTCATATTGTACCAACTTAATTACGGTGATTTCATTCAGGTAAATCATCTTGTATTTCCGGTTTACGCTTCTCAATTTACGTAGAAATTATCTTTGATGCCGAACTTTAACATCAAAACCAAGCTATCAGCATTCTTCGCATGTGTTTGCGGGTCGCCATAAAACCACGTGTGAGATTTAATTGATATAACGAGCCAACTTCGACAAATCTGGTGTTTACGCACTCGCAACGAGCAAGCTAGGTTAGTTTCGCTGGAGGCAAAGCGAGCTAGACATTCCACTTTACACATTACATGGAAGTTTGGCCGTTTCACCGCCCAGCTACGCGGTGTTGACGATTTAATTGTTGCGCGGCTGATAGGAGCAGTGTGTCCAATACAGGAAATTGAAACGACGAGAATTGTCGAACAAACCGCAATCGTTTCAAATCTAATTGTACGTGAATTCCACAAGCGTAACTTTACCTACAACTCATGCCCTTTTGTATTGTTTTCAACACTTTATGTAACACGCCATGAGTTCTTGGGACTTCTTTATTTGCTTTTTAAAGTAAATGTTAGTTCACTGTGGCAAACGTTTTCCTAGAAGTTCACATATCGATTCGACCTATCTTACTTTTACTTAAACATTTTTTTTCAGTTTTTCTAATCAATTTTTAACGAGTTGGACACACTCACATTCAAGACCCAGTTATTGTTTAAAAACATTCAGGGTTAACCCCACTTTACCACGATAGCGATGGGAAATATTACCTGAAACAACTTTATACTGATGCTTCAAATAAATTCATGCAGGGTTTGGTATTTAGATTTAATCACGAACATTTGTGGGTTCACTGGGGTTTTATTTGCATACGTGATGTTCTGTAAGGTCAGATAAACCCGAGATGCGTGTCGCGCTTTATACGCTGTAAATGTTTAACCCAGCAGCCCAATGTTCCTCAGCTGAAACCTCACCAACCAACTAAAACTGGGATACACAAGTTTGCTGCTATCAATACCAATGTCAGCATTTATGCGTTCCGACTTGACACAAGAAATCTCACAACACATGCAGATTATAATCATGAACAATGTTTTGCCGTAAACATTCGCAAAGGTAGGCTACGTTTCAAATCTTATTTGTTACACAGACACAGTGTTTCAGCAGATGCAGTAATTTTCACAAGCGCAGATGAGAAATTGTTTAATGGACATTATAAAATTTTGGGAAACACATTTGATTTCATCTCGTTGAATGCTCTGCACCTCAAACATCAACACTAATTAAGCCATAACGCCGTCGGCTAAAGTTACTTCGACGCACAAGCTCTATATAGTTGACAGACAATCTATATGTCGGACTTCGTTTATCTCACCTTTGTCATATCCCAGGAGCCTGAGAGCAGTTGCAATCGATTTCGTCCCAGTTTTTGCTGCCCCTGCACAAATAACCTTCATATCAACATACACTTCCCCGCACTCTGGTTCTGCTGGCGGTCACAGCGCGTCGCATTGTCGCTTGATCCAACACACCGCCACACACTGCAGCTTGGCTCAATTAAAACACGACTTAACGTTTCTCCTAAACATGAAATCGCGAAAAACTAAACGCGCTATTCGTGCGTCGGCTTGGTGGCGTACAGAAAACCTTTGCACAGTTTGTTTCTACTGAAATTAAGTTTAACATGTAAAGCTTTCATTGTAAATTTTTACATGCTTTTATAGATTTTTAAGAGATTTGTTCCTTCTATTTAAAACCCTACGACCTGCTTATACAGACCGTTTGACTCTGCAGATTACGAAAAGTGATCTTTTTATGTTTTTTGTTTTTCCTCGTAATGCTTTACTATCGACCTCAAATTTGACAAGTTGCAAATCAAAAAACTGTCCAGCTGTATTTATTTTTGTTTAGACATTAAAGATAACAGAAAAATCAAAGTGCACCTATTACAGGGGCAATGCCCACTCAATATTCATATGTATGTTAAATTACAAAGATATTTTTCTGTTCTGTTATAGCTAACATTTTAATATATGTTTTTTAAAAAGTTGCGCAGGACAAAAATATTTCGGCAATAACAGCACGCGACACCAGACACTTTATAGCGCGACCCGCGACATTATACACATTCGACTGAAAGGTCGTTTGTTCTGAATTTTGCGAAAGATTTTTGTGAAACAAACGTTAAGTTTACGCCATTATTGCGTCAAAACATTCACAATGACGGCGTTATCAGCGATGCTGGATGAACTGATGGGAAAAAATCGGAATGCGGCTCCGAACGAGCAAGTCAGCGAACTTCACTGGAGCGACGATGATGCGAGTTTGAGTATTTTTTTAAAAATTAGACCAAGTTGCAAAACACGCTTTCTAAACTTTAAACTTGTTTTACTTACATTTTTTACGGTAAATTATTAAAAATGTTGTTGAAACTATGATTTTGTTGAGGTGGATTTTGAAATTTTGCAGTTATTGTGCAAGTTTATAACATTGCTTTCTTGCAACAGGTTTGTAAACATTTCCTTTGTGGGTTTTGCCCCGCAGAGTTGTTCACAAACACTCGGTCGGATCTCGGGGTTTGCAACAAAATTCACGATGACCGAGTGAGAAAAGTACGAAAAGTAATTATGATTTCTACTACTGAGTGTTTTTGTTTCTTTAAATTGATTTTAAAAAGTTGAAATAAATATGTTAAGTGTGTTCACATCATCTAAGCCAGTCTGCAGAACATGGCAGTTCCTGAAGAGATATAGGTCATGCAGGACCTACATATCCCGTGTACACGCGTGCACGACCCGTAAGCTCGGGTGCAAGACCAATTTCAGCAGGCACAAAGGAAGTAAAAGAGGTCAAGACAGCCCAATTAAATGCCTTTGGCACAAAATTTCTGTGTGCAACCCCCCAAAAATTGCTCGCATGTGCAGCTGCCACACTCTGCAGACTTTTAAGTGGGCTGAACCACAGCAGCAAATTTTTGACAATACATATATTTCCTGCTACAGTTCCTGTTCCTGTTGTATATGTGCCTAAAACCACAAGGCCACTGAGTCTGCATTTAACCAACCAAGCTTAGGTATTCAGTATCAGATTATAATGTTGTTTTATTACAAGCCCTCACATCAACCACCTTAATAGACCCAAGCGAGTAAATTTCCAAAACAATTAATTTTCCTGTACACACAAGTGTTTAGCCCAAGCTAGGATGTTTTAGGTTCGTTCAACCACCATAAAAGATAGACCTAACCAAGTGAATATTGAAGAAAATTAATTGCCCTGTATGCACAGGTGTTTAACCAAGACTAAGTGGGCATGTAGTTCCAGATGTTCTGGGTTGGTTTTTGCCTCCGACTTTTTGACAAATCCTGCCATTCCAACTTATGCAAGTGTGCAAAAATCTTATGAATCCATTACTTAAATAGAGGGATTGCTATTGCCTGCTATGTTTTAATAACAAGCAATCTATCTTTGTTCAGAACTATGAAAGTAGCAGTCGTTACATGAAGATGGGATATGAAGAAGACTTTTTACGCTTCCTTCAAAATTGTTGGCAAGATGTTGAGAGGAGGATTCGAAGAAATCATCAACGACTTCAACTGACTGAAGAAAAAAATCAAAAGGTATAAGTTTGTTAATTTCTGTCCAATGGTTTTCAAGAAAGGCAAAAGTTTGTATGTAAATGGTTTGAACTAGTGATGTACTGAATCCACCTTAACTAGGTTGAGACTGGAACCGAACAAAGAGATGTTTTCAAATGAACTTATTTATGAAACTCCAAACAACTTTTACAATATGTAGGCTCAAGAAAACACCTAATATTTTGAATACAATGTGACTCATGATGTTTTAATTCATATTAAAGTTCAAAGATCTCTCATGACAACTTTTCTTTCATCACAAACCTTTCTTTTAATTTGTTAAAAATTTTGTAGTCTATATTTTTCATATGGCTATGTATTCAAAAATAATATAAAGAACTTTATGACAACTTGACTGGACAAAAAAATTGTGCTTGTACAGATATCAAGGTATACCAACGTGTGCCCATTATATACAATGTTATGTATTACATTGCATGATGTAAAACACGGACTGGTATTCAAATTGATTTTTTTTATTGATAGCAACAAGTTCCTTCGAACAACTCAGAGCTAGATGAGAAACTCACTGTGTTGAACACTCGTATCACTGAAATGTTGGAGAACATCGAAAAGTTGGGGAGTGAGGGTGAAGTGGAACAAGCACAAGCGATGATGAAACTCTGTGAGCAGCTGAAAGATGAACGGGAACAATTACAAGCGCAAAAAGGAGGGGTGAGTGATTGGGGTACAGCAGTGGTGTCCAATTCAAAAATTTGTCTGAAAATTGTTCTGCACATGTATATCTTCACTGCCCAACTCTTTACCTGTAGCCTTTTATTGTTACCCTTACCCAGTTTTTCCAAAGGAAACAGGAACTTATCTAATCTCGGTTTAAACGATTCGGCCAATTCTGAAAATTCGGTCTATACGTAGAACCTAAGAAGGTCTTGTTAATGAAAAGTATGTTGTCAAATGCTTGCAAACTTGTTTATGACATCCAACAAAAATAGACGAAAAGTTGATTGTGTGATAAATCCTAATGTTTACTATCTGAATGTTTGCAAAGACTGGTGTGCATTTTTCCAATGCTCTGCGTGCCACTTGTTGGACACCTCTGGAGTAATTGGCTGTCATGGGAATAAAAAGCCTAAATTTGCCTTAACTGTGATTTTTGTTTTAAAACCATACAACAAATCACTAGGCACAACTAATGTACAAGTTTCATGAGTAATTTCGTGTCCAGTCCCAGGTAAAATTTAACCCTTGAAGTCTGTAATATTTAACACACAAGGTAGCAGATACACTAAAAGTTAATCCAGCTTAGGATAAGATTTTGGATTTTATTTTTTCACCTTATTTCCTTACAAAAATTTGCACATTTTAAAGACTGTTAAGATAAAACAACAACATGCAATTTTTTGTCCCCTCAGCAAATTATGGACACATTCTCCGTGCAAGAGAAACAAATGGAAGTTTGTGAAGTATGTGGAGCGTTTCTCATCGTGGGCGATGCACAGTCGAGAGTTGACGACCATCTGATGGGAAAACAACACATGGGCTACGCGAAGATCAAATCAACAATCGCGGAACTAAAAGTAAGCGAGCTTAAAGTGGAAGTCAACTTGCGTTGGGGGTCCGTAGACCTATAAAATTTGTAAAAGGAGTCCATGACTACAAAAAGGTTGGGAACCACTGGTGTATAGTGTTCCTAAATGCAAAATTTTTCTACAATTTTGATTTACTATTTGTCGCAATTTTTTACAGGAAAAGCTGACCAAAGCATCTGAGGCAAACAGGGAAGAAAGGAAACAGATTAGGTGAGTGGAAGTGCATGTTTTACTCTGTGTTCGCTATTAGGATGTTGTAAAAAAAATTCAGCTTTTGAGAAAAGGTCACATTAACTTTATTTCCGGGTTCATATCCATCTTGTTTATGTTTAGTGTGTTTAGAGATATTAAAGCCTAAAAAATGATAAAAAACAACATTGATTTATAAATGTTTTCATTCAATGTCACTAGGACTTCTGCAAGAGCTGAAAGCACATCCAGCAAAGACAAATCATCTCATGATAGATCATCTCGTGAAAGAACAAGAAAATCACGTGATCGTGATCCGAGGTAAAACCACATCTTTCAAGAAATTTACCTGACAAAACTGACAATAAATTATCTTATTCAAGAGATGATCGTCGATCTGATCACCATCGCTCCCGTGAATCAAACAAAAAGCGTTCACGAGAACGTGATCATAAAAGTGATACGGACCGAAGAAGTTCACGTGATCGTGATCGACGAAGTGAGAGAAGAGGTTCACGTGAAAGGAGAAGATCCCGGGAGCGTGATCACAAAAGCAGTCGGACCTCATCAGATCGTGATAGAAGAAGCCGTGATCACAAAGAATCAAGCAAGAGAACCAAGGACAGGTTCGATTGAGATAAAATATAGTTTCATGATAATTTATCAAATATTCCAACATTACATACATGGGCTAAACAACCTCTTGTTTATAATAATTCATATAAACTTGCAGAAGCTGCATGAACTGCCTTTTTATGTTATTTCTGTGCTCAGACGTTTTCTTTCAAATTTATTAAATCATCTTTAATCATTCACCTTTTGAAATCAGATAAACATAATTGGTTTATGGCATAATGAATTTGAATCAACAGCCATAAGGTTCATTATAGACTTTATCCACCAAGCTATAAGTTTAAATATACTGTATTGTTTAAAATATAAACAGTGTGTTGTATAAACTTTTGCAATCTTTTTGTGAAGGTCTCGGAGCCGTGAAAGGAAGAGATCTCGAAAAAGTGAAGACAAAAGCAGTGAAAGAAAAAAGGGTAAGTGAATTTGTTTCGTCACACTGCAGCACTAACATGCAACTATATAACATGGAAATTGTTTTCTGTTGCAGAGAGCAAGCATAGTGAGAAAAAATCTGAAGGACAGAAAGAAACTGTAGACAGAGTGGAACCTGGGGGTAAAATGATATTACAACTAAAACTTAAATAACTGAAGTTATGTGAAAGTAAAGTTTGTTGACTTTTGTGGGCACAATTGTTTGTTTATTCAGTTTTTGAAATCTTGAAACATGTTTGAGGCTCTAATAGCCGGGAACTGACATTTGTAACATTTAGAAAAATGTTTAGAAAAATAGTACGCCAGGCCTATTAAAGGCGTGATACCAAATCATCCGGTTTCCCAAGTAATCCCATATGGCACGGCACAGGCCAGAAAAATCTTCAAACCCGCGATAGCAGTCTTCCCGGGAAACATGCTCTACCAACTGAGCTACACTGGCTCAGTGGTGAACCTGTCCCGGAAAGACTTAAATCACAAACACCGTTGCCTGCCTTGTGTTTAATTTCACCCAATCTCTTCTCTAACACCAAGTTTAAACACAAATATAAATTTTGCTTCAGAACAAGCAAACTTGAATGAAGTCGAACAGACTGAAGTAATCGAGGGAACAATCGAAGCTGACCACGACAAAATCGAGGAAGAAAATGGGAAAAATACTGAGGAATAAATATCAAGGTGACTGGAAGTTTCGATATGAGGTAAGTTGCCTTCAATTTTTACAACTACAGTTTCTCGACTTGCCTTGGCTCTCATGAGTGCTTGTTGTGACATCATAATGGGAAACTTCGTTGCCAACTCCAGCATTTTATTTCAGGTATTTCTGACCACAAAAATAAAACTTGTTTCAAATGATAAAAAATGTCACCGTGGTATTTTGTCTGTTTGTTCTCTGGTTGTTAAAACTGTTTCATTGTCAAACTTCCGATGTATGTCTGTTGATTTGCACAATTTGTTCATGAATTTATCTGTTAACTTAATGTAGCATAAAACTTGGGCTATGATTTATTACACACCTTGGCAATAGTTTTTTTTTTGTTTCCATTCCCATTGGTTAATAACAACTTTATCAAATTCGTGGAGAAAAAGTATTTAACAGAGATTTGTCTGTTAATTGAAATTCTACTGTTTTTTTAGTCTCCGTAACATTAGTTTTTATCCATTTGGGTCAAAATTATTGAGGCTGATTCTGACACTAGTTGGCAGTAGTGATCCAACTTTTTTCCGTAAAATTTTGAAATCAACTCATAAAGTAGCAAAGATCTTTACAACTTATTGATGCTTGCATTTAAAATATTGAAAATCCCATTTTGTTGTACAACCTTTATGCAAAAGAAGTTCCAATTTTTCCAATGTAATGTGTTTTGGATAATCTCGTGAGGAAGAATCTACATTATTATCAGGTATTCTTCATTATATGTGATGCTTAGCAGTTTATTATTATCAGGTATTCTTCATTATATGTGATGCTTAGCAGTTTATTATTATCAGGTATTCTTCATTATATGTGATGCTTAGCAGTCTAACAAGAGTTTAAGTTTGTTTGTCCAAGTACCTCTCAAACATTTGTAGTTGACAATTCATTTCCTGAAGTGTACAATTCCACTAAAATGTTTTATTTCATGAAAACAAATATATGGCTTAAAACATGTTAATATGGTACACAGTAAACCTTGGTTAAACGAGTTTCGGTTAATCCGGATCTTCACCTAATTCTGACAAAACTTGAGGTACAAATGATTTGTAATGTGGTAAGGCTTTAACTAATCAACATCGGTTATCTGGATCTTGCTTAATCAGAAAATTGTTTTGGTCCCATCTGAACGGGATTAACTGAGGTGTACTGTGCCATGCTTTTGCAATGTAATGAAACCTGTTAATAAGTTCACCTGCAATGTCACTTGGCAAAAACTAATATTTTGAGTAACTTTAAGATATTATACAGTCTAAACTCCTTTTTTCTTGTGTTTAAACTAGTAAATTTGGTGAAAGTCTTTAACGAAACCAATGAAAATTATGTTACCAAATAATGGAAGATTGGTTTGAACACCAAGTGTCATAAAATGGTTTTTCTCAGCTACTGGAAAATGTTCAAAAAGTATTTTTCGTTCATTTTTTCTGCTGAAACTCTTCTTTGGAAATGTGTTTTGACCTGTTTTCCCAAATTCTTAAAGTCTGAGCTACAGATAAAAAAAAGTTTTCAGCCACAAATGTCAAAACTGTCTGGCTTTCTTGTATAACTGGGGGGAGTTTATTTGTGTTCGGTTAACTTTTTTGATTTTGTCATTGTGGAAAAGTGATTTGAACAGAGAGCAGCCCCGGAAAAAAACTTGAATTCATACGAAAGGAGGTATTTCTGTAAATCTACTTCAGTTAAATCTACACAACAATTCACAAATCATGTTTTAATAATTTTTTGTTCTTTCCCAGAAATCTTCACTGAGCCTCATGTGAAAACCCCCGCCCTTCTCGATAACCATGACGACGACCATTTCCAAATAATTTCCCGCGTGTAGATGACGTCATCGATTGTTACATCACAACTGCTTTGTTTATTGTAAATATGAGGTATGAAAGGAGACAAGAATTGAAGTGAAAACTGCACAAATGTCGTTGGAAATAAAATTAGTTCGTTGTTGTGTGATTCGAATAACATGTGATAATTGAAATGTAAATATGTGAATTTGTATGATTTTGGTGTTTAAAATTGTTGGAGGGCGTTTAGATATTTTCTGTGAGTGTAGGAAGTTTTAAGGTCGTATATGTTTAAACTTCCAAGTTTGTTAATAGTATGCTAGTTCTACAAAATTTAAAACTCTACAATCCTAAACTACATAATCGTTTATTGTAGTGCTCTATTAAAAAAAATTAAAACATACAGGTAGTAACATGTTGCTTGCATTTGTCATTTTTTTCTAAAATTAATGCGTATTCTGTGATGTCACAAATAGATTTGTACGTTTGGAACGAAAAAATGCAAATTATAAAAAAATACAAACTAAATTAGGCCACAAAAGTTTCCGAGGCAAATCACAAAAGATTGGCCGAGCCGAAATCGCTATTTCAATTTCGTCGCAAAATGCCTCCCAGGCGGAAATTAAAACAACAAAAGAATATTGAATGAAAGAATTTTGCTCCCGCGGCGAAACGGTCACGCTCTCTGACTTTCTGTACAATACCGAGCTTTTTCAACAAAAGAAGGTTTTCTCGGCGCGGCTCTTTCAAATCCTGCTCCTCTTTGTTTCTTTTATTTCGCTCACCGTTTGTTTGTTTAAGCAACTTTGGCGCGACGGTCAGGTTTTCAAATCGAGGAATCTTAAAGGTATAATGTAGTTTTTGTAAATCTGCATCTTATCATTTAATTAAATGAATGCACGTTGTAGAATTCTAGTTTGGCACATTCACCATAATTTTATGTTTATTATCGTTTACAACTTAAAAAATTAGGCGTTTATAAACTTTTTTTTCAAGTTTATTTATCAGATTTGTTTAATATGGCTTTTTGCCAACATTATTATTTAGTAGATAATTAGCGCGTTAACTTGTATTAGCGCAAAATTCATTTCGTGCAGCAGTTATAGAACGCCAGTAGCCGGTTTGCATTGTTCGCTCACAAAACGAACACTTTGCTTTAAAGCGCGCGTTTTTTTATTGACGTTACAGGACGACCTCGCGGGTAGCCGTAGTTTAGTGAAGCGAGCTTTTGCAAAGAGGCAAGTATTTTTCTCTTTATTCTTCGCTGGCTCAGAGGCAAGCTTTCTTGTTTATTCCATATAGTTTATTTCATTGTTTTGGGATTTGCGAATCAACTCCAATGGCCGGTAAGTGATTTGTCTTTGATGAAATGCTAATTGCTCAGTGATGATAGTGATTGCTTGCAAAGTTTGTCAAGTTTAGCGGCGTGTTTAGATGGAATGCTTTGTGCTTTAAACTTAGCGGTTTCTTCTTTTGCTTGTGGCTGCCATCATGTTTCGCGCGAAGCCAGTGACTCCGAATAAGCGGATTTTTAGCACCATAAGATCATGAACCATCAGTTTAGGAAAGTTGATTGCACGTGGAATTAACTTGAGTTTGCAGCAGGCGTTGATCAGCTAATCAGCTTTAGAGGCAATCTCAAGAAACCGCGAAAAGCATTGTTCATTCGGGAAGTCAATTGTTTGCCGGGACAGACCTATCGTGTTACTAATGTTGGTGATATACAGTTAACATATACTAGTCACAAATAGTTGTGAATTATGATGTAAATAGCTCTGATTTATGAAGTTTTAATGCAGTGTAGAAGAAGAGCGTGAGACATTGACATTGCAACTGCAGAGAAAAGTAAAAGGTAAATAAAAGTGGAAAGTTGGCAAACATAATTTAGCTGTTGCAAAGTTCAGATTGTTTGCTGTCACAAAGTATACAGGGTGGCAACAGACATTAATATGGGAAAGATGATGCAAAAATACTGTTTAAATGTGGGTACACTATGCATGATTGCATTGAATTTATGAGTTTTGTATTTAATTAGAATTGTTTTTCAGATGGACAACAAGGCCAGGGTGGCCAGCAGTTCAACACAAACGACTACTACCTAAAACAACAGGCCGCACGAATGCTCAGCGCAATACAAAAAGGATGTATGTTGTTTTTGTTTTATTGCCATTCATGGTTGTGACTGATATGTTTGATTGCATGTTTCCTGTGATTTTTTTTTTTTTTTTTCAGACAATGACAATTTTCCCACGCAAGTTTCTATGACGAACAGTCAAAGCGGTGGAGGAGGAGGCGCTGGACAACAGTCGGTGTATATGAACCACCAAGCCACACAACAGGTCCAACAACAACAAGTACAACAAACACATCAACAACAGCAACCACAACAACAGCCACAGCAACAACCTCAACAACAGCAACAACAACAACAACAACAGTCATCAACAAGTCATCAAATACAAGTTCAGCATCAGCAATTACAGCATCAACTACAACAAGTATGACATTGAACTTGTTTAATAGTTGCATGGATTGTTCAATAATGCAGATATCACCTCTACATAATGTGGTGTAACACAAAATTAAACAAAACAAATTTAGTACTTTGTGAACAAATAATGCATTAAACACGGACTATATTTAATTTTTTTGACTCAAATTGGCAAAAAAACATAATAACATAATGATTACAGTATATGTTTGTTGGAAACTGTTTGCAGTTTACTGCTTTACCTTTGCAAATATATTTATTAACTTTTACATGTTTAAAAGTATAATGTCTGCCAAATAACCTATCCAAACAAAAATTTTGTCAAAAATTTTTTTTCATGATAATGTGAAGTAATTAATTTGCTAAAAAAACATGCTGCTCATTTTCTATTTCCGTCATACTAATTATCTTTGTTGCATCATCAATTAGTTTTGTCTGCTAATGAAGCTCTGATGACCAAACAAAAACCCCAAACTTGTGTAAAATCACCAAAACTCATATTTTTTCTTTTCACTCATATTTTTTCAGGTGCAACAAGCCCAACAACAATTCCAACAGATGCAGCAACTCGCTCAAATGCAGCAGCAGTTCCAGCAGTACTCCGGCAACTCCTCGATGAACAGTGGTGCGGCAAGCAACCTTGTGATGGCTGCACAAACTTTCAGTCCGTCGAGGCGCGGTCGCAAACCTACCGATAAAAAGAAACGGAAACGACACACTTGGGTGAAGAGGCCTACAACTGCGTACTTGTATTTTGTGTCGAAATATCGTGAAACTTTGAAAGAAGCAGGGGAGGTTGTTCCCAAAGTGAGTTCCTCTATTTGTTGGATTAACTATGATTTTGATGTAAACAAAATCATGTGATTGATTTGTTACCTGATTTCTAATTTAAGTGTGGAATTTCTAAACATTTATAATATTGGCACTACAAACCTGATGCACTGACCTGATATACCTGACCTGATATAATATTGGCGAATATAAAAATGTGCTTCATAAAAAAAATAGAAATGCTTAGCTGAGTAGTTACTGCAAACTTTGTTACTCTTATAATATATTCCTTACCATTTTAAGCAATAACTTGACACTTTTCTGAACTTAATGCTTAATATTTGTCGCAGGCGAAAATCATCACTCAAGCTTGTGCTGAAAAGTGGAGAAATATGAACGAAGACGAAAAAGAACCTTTTCTTGAACTTTCGCGACGTGATCGTGAACGCTGGCAACGAGATAAAGCGTTAGAAAAGAAACCAAGAGATCCAAATCGACCCAAAAGGCCTCCTTCTGCTTATTTTCTGTTTCTGGCAGATTTCCGTAAAAACTATCCCGGAAAAGCCGACCCAGCAAAGGCATGTTTTTGTCACAAATCAATTGTTGCCACATAATCATGTTTACCAAAAATATTTTTGCAGGAAATAACTAAAAAGGCTGGGGAGGCGTGGAACAATTTGTCTGACCAGGAAAAAACGCCTTATTACAGAAGCGCTCAAGTTGTAAGGGCAAAATGGGAACGTGATTTGGAGGCATACAAACAAACTGTAAGTGTGCTCCACTGCTCATATTCTTTAGCTATTGCTGCCAGGCATAATAATGTGCCAGTAATGCCCCAGTATGTGTTCAGCCTTCTCATCTATCAATAAAATGTGACATTAGCAATAATAAACTGCTGCTCATCACGATAAGAAATTGTTTGTTGACACAGGAAGTAAAAAAGATTGACTCATTGTGTGGGTGATGCTTGTGCTTTGCATCAAACCAAAACAGAGAAGCTCTTTTACTCAGAAAATTACCAAACTTCCTTTCATTAACCTGCATATGATAAGTGTGTATCAAAACTATCATAACGTTTTGTTTTTACTTCATCATATTAATGTGCAAGTAGACCCAATACGGCAAATGTTAGCAAGTTAAAACAATACATTATGCAGAAATGCTTAACATTGGTGTAAAGCTGTGCCTTCCAAAGCTGATTTATTCCTTGGCCCAAATATTTGGTCGTTTTGTGGCTCATGACATGATGCTAAGCCTAAAATTTTACTAATGTAAGATCACAAGCAGTTACGATACATAACAACACTGAGTTATGATACATACATGACTACAAACTTATTTAATGACACTGCAAGTTCAAATCTCTGCTGACCTATTACCGTCAGTTTAGTAACAACAGAACTTTCCTTTCTATGCATGAATTTAATGTGTTTTTGTTTCAGACAAGTGTTGCATTGGAACAAGCTAAGAATGGTCCGTTGAGCAGAACGTCGTCGTTACAGTCGGACCCCGGACAAGTTGACCTTGGGTCAGACTCATCCCCGACCTTGGCTTCACCGACCCAGACCAACAATATCAACCAACTGAGTGCCACTTTGTTGCAAGGTTAGTTTGTAGTACTTATGTTGTTAACTGTTGTTTGTTGCTGTTGTCATCTGTATGGGTGCCAGGAAGTTTTATGTGGTATTCAATCACATGTTTGCTGTTGTTGTAAGGCCTGAACACTTGGAAAAAAAACATATATATGGAACAAAATTCTTTAAATGTAGTGTTCTTCTGTTTGCAAACTTGAAACAACAACTAATAGGTTTTAAAGCAGGAAGTAAAAAATAAAAATCATGTTTGGAAAAACCCAAACTCCAAGGTTTAATAAAATGTCTTACATTGTTGCATGTGTTAAGAGTCCGAAGGCAATAGTCAGTTTTGTGTATGGCAAAATCGTTTGAATTTAAGATATGTGATATAGGATGTTGATGTAAACCCTGTGGTGCAGTTTGACCACCTAATACTTATAGTTGGTGTTTGATGTCCATGTAAACTAAGAACTCCTATGCAGCAGTTTTGGCTTAACCACCTAAAACTTTTGGTGACGTTTGTTCAGGTGCTGCAACGTCCATGTTGGCTGCCGGGGCAAGCGGTTCAATTTCAACCGATACAGACCCACAATCCCCTTCGCCTGTTGCTATGGCGCCCGGCCTCACTCAACAGTCGCCGTCCATTTCATCTGCATCTGCCTCATATGTCTACCCCTCACACCATCTGCAATCTGCCGTACTGCAACAGGTAAATGGGTTTAATGTCGCCAAATATGCTTGTGCCAAACTGTTTCAATATTAAACCTCATCTACCAGTAAAAACCTCATGCAACAGATAACTGGGAAAATAAGCAAGACTGATGGTGTGTTATCAATGGCGCCCTGCTTGGCACAGTGGGTCCCAACCTTTTTGTCCTGTGCACCCTTTTAGTCGATATTCAAATATAATTCCCCCCACAAATTTAGTTTGCTAAAATATTGTGCAGCAATAACACATAGCAGAGACAACCAGTAAGAGATTAATATTGTGACACAAATTCCCCCCTACAACTTACAAAATTCCTCCCTGGTTGGGAACCACTGACTTAGCATGATTTGTGAACAAACCACACTAGCTGTTTGAATATGAAACCTACTTAGAGCTGTCTGTTTGATTTGCGACAGGATTTCAATGATGTTTTTTTATCTTTTTACTTTGCAGCAGTTTCCACGCAGATGAATTCGCTGCTGTGTGAATTTCTGAAATAACCAGCCACATTCGGCAGCAGAGAGCAGCGGAAAACCTTTGTACAAAATCTTATGTGTCGTCATTTCATCCCACCTGACTTGTATTACATCAGCCAAGAAACCTCACTAATGTGGTGCTTCACCAAGAGGGACTTCCCCCTACGACCCCCTCGGGGCTGCTGGCCGCTCTAGTGCTTTGGATTAATCGGGGCTACTGGCCGCTAGTGCTTCGGATTAAGCTCGGACTGTTGCAACGCACAAAAGTCTTCAATAGAAAGGTGTCAGGTGCAGAAAATACCTCGCGGCGATTGCACTTTTTATTTTGCCAATTATTTTATCGGTCGTTTTCATGTTCATGTTCCGATCAACCCGAGTATGACCACGAACAATTACCCGCCACTCCCCCATAATTCGTGATAGTGCCTTTCCAGCAATTGTCGCCCCCCCAAACTCCATGATATGTTCCTCCTCTGATACCTCGCCTCCTCCCAGGCCACTGTCTAACGTTGGACCTCATTTACATCACGTGGTACTTTGGAACAGAAAAACTCGGACCAGCTCATCACGTGACTCCTACCTCAGTGACGTAACAACCGCGCATTTTTTTTTATTTTTCTAAACCTTTGTATCTCCCTGTGCTGCCACCGTGCGGCCGGCGGCGGCGACCACGTGATACTTTCTGTAGCAAAATTGACCAATCAGTGGGAAGCGCGTCATGTTCGTTTGTGACATCACACACACGCATTGTTGTACATATTTATCTCATAACAATACTATCGAGTATTTTTCCGCCCTTAATTTTTGTTGTTAAATAGTGATACGACTTGTAACTAACACTCATACGTAGAAAATTGAAGCCGCGATCTTGTGGAAAATCTACTAACACCGTACTTCACGGGACACCCACATTTAGCGACAGGTGGCGCAAAGAGCACTTTTCACATTTGAAACGTTATATCTCTAAACATGCTCACGGCCAGAGCTGTAAAGGTCCGGGGTAAGGTATTAGCATTTAAAATTTAATAAAACTAACAAAAAAACTTAAAAACTATTTTCCCAATCCAAACCCTCTTTAGCCGCTAAATAAATAATTCAGCTCTTTACGCCACCTTGTAAAAGTGATTCTCCCGTGAGTTATGGTGTTAATAACTCTACCCGATCTTTTGACCAAAGGCCTTCATCAGCTAGTAGGGGAATTCCCGTGATATTATGATTTTTGTGGTCACCACCATATATATCTTTTTGTAAACGTTACTGCCAATTCGTGTTTGTTGTGTGCTGGCCTCTTCAATTTACACTCAAAGGTTGAAATTTTCGCCCAAACACTACTTTTTTAAATCAGCCTCAGGGAAATGAATGTCAAAAAATCCCATTCCCGTATTTCGTGCCCGGCTCAAAAAGTTTTCCGCGACAAATTCACTCAAAGCGAAATATTTCATTAAAACTCCAGTATTACCAGGATTCATGGACTAATAGCAATAACTAATAAAAATTCAATTTGTGAAAACTTGTGGGTGTTATGTAATACCACCTGATATATGAAAAGCAGGATTGCAAATTTGTGTGGTAAATACTAGTGATGGGACGGGTACCCGGTACTCGGGTATCGATGGTATCGAACGATTTCAGTGGTATCGATACTTGTACTCGGTATCGAAATATTTTGTCTCCGTTTTCGATACCAACGTGCGAGTACCGAAGGTCCATTAACGCTATAAGAATACGGGCAACTTTATGCCAATATTTGCTTCGGGCAGCACAAAATTAGAAAAAAGTTCCGCCAGGTTACTTATATTTTTTCGTTATCGTATGGAGATTACTTTTTTCTGCATGTGTGTGTGCATGCCTGTACCCCGACCATGGCAGATAAATTAGCCAGTGATATACAACTAAGTACAACACTGTACTTAAGTACTCGGTAATCGTACTCGGTACTTGGTGTCGGAGGTATATATATGTGGTACTCGGTATCGGTACTCGCTTCAAAACCTGGTATCGTCCCATCACTAGTAAATACTGGTTTGCTTTGATAACAACACGCGTCTGATAGTAATGTTTTGCTTTCTTATGAAGTCTGACATTTTTCTTGACGTTACAATGCAAATCACATGGCGGGTGTTGTTTTTGGGCGATTTTCAAATTACAGGCAGAAAATTTTGAATCCAAAAAGTTGAAAATGAAACAAAACGCGCAAATTCACGCGAACCATATTTAGGCAGTAAATGTAATCATTTTACTGACAACCTTAACCAGGGGTGGGGAACCTTTTTGTTTGTTAAGGCCGCCAAACGGTTTATCGACACTCGTTTAGGCCGCACAGACTATTTCCCAGGCCAAGGACAGTGGTGTTCAAACTTTTTGACTTTACAGAATGGTCGTTTTAATATTCCCTTGTAGAGTTGTAGGACTTACGGTCCAAGCTAAATAAAATTCCTCACTCATTTCCACCCTCACTATAACATTGGGGATTTTATTAATGCAGAAACTCTCTTGTTTACCAATATTAATCTAATAGCAGCTTGTGACATCACAGACGGGTTTAAGACATTCGGTTATGCGCAAACAATTGTTTTTTGCAACACAAGTAAGATTGTAGAACCTGGGTCTCTTGGCAGACCCACGGATATCGCTTTGTGTACCAGTACGCAACCGCTTGGCTCTAGTTTCAAAACCGCTGCCCTAGAACCAATCAAATAGTAATGTGGAATAAAGGTAAAAAAATACGTTTCTGTCTAGTTTTTATTGTCTGGTGCAGTGTGTATTCTCAACATCCTAAATTGTATTCTGACATCGAAGGCCGCACTTAGTGCCCTAAAAGGCCGCAGGTTCCCCACCCCTGACCTAAACATTCTACAAACTGGGTTTTCAGTCCCCTATGAGCCGTGAGATGGTTTCAGCAAGTCCAATGAACGTTTTGAAGAGAACTTCGTAACCCGAATGTGTTCATAGGAAATTCCACCAATATCTACTTTGCAATTTCAGGGGGACCACCAAATTGACCAAAAGCCTTGTGGGCTTTCTGCAATCATATATAAGTTGCAGGTATAATATTATGCGGAACGTGCAAAAGTCTGCTGTAGAAATGATCTATCTTCCCTCATAGATAACGAACGGTTGCAATTGCTACGAAAAATTAGTAAATTAAATTTCTGTTTAGTAGTGTTTGTAATACATTAACTGTCCTCATTATTCCAGACATATCAAGTACTAAGTGTTGTTGTGGAAATAATTGTGTTATTTAACTGGTTAATTTAAGATTTTGTTTAGGGCCGATGCACACACAATGCGATGGATAAATAAACTGTTTGAAATGTGTTCGGCATTCGAAAAGTAGGGGGAAGTTTATCACTTAAATTTCACAATTCGAAAAGTCGGTTGACAACGCATCATGCAGACTCGAAAGGACCAAACGTATGCAACAAAAATCCTAGTGGAACCCCAAAATACTTGCAATAAATTTGCACACGCAGTTTACAGCAAAAAACAGATTTGCGAGTTAGGAGTTGAAACAAAGACCGCTTTAGTTTTTACGGCGGGCTGAAGATTGTTTAGTTCCAAAAAACAAACAAAACTGCGGCGGGCTGAAGACTGTTTAGTTCCAACAAACAAAACTAATTTCTGGTGATTTTTTTTTTATTTCACATGTCAATCCAAGTGTCATATTACTCTGTTGAAACCAATTCCCATCTTCGACGAAGCCAGGCAACTCGCACAGCTAAGGCATTAGTTGTGATGTTGGACAGCTTTGTGGCGTCGGGGATGTAGCTCAGATGGTAGAGCGCGCGCTTAGCATGCGCGAGGTACCGGGATCGATGCCCGGCATCTCCACTTGTTTTGTTCACTGCTTTTAAATATCTCTTTGCGCTAAATGTCAATGCATGTTCGTACAAACTACATTAAACCGCTTTTTAAAGAGAATTAGCCTACCTGACTGAAAATAACGACCAACTGTAGCAATCAGCAAAAGGGTTTTTCCTGGACCTGTTGGGTTGCGACTTTTCGGGCTTATGACATTTTTGTTATTTTGTGACAATTATGAAAAGCAGAGCTTGGTTACTTTAAACGAAACACGACAAAAAAGGCGTCACTGCATAAAGTGTTGTTTCGTGCTACAGAAAAAAGTACATTAGAACTCTGTGGTCCTTAAATTGATTGAAAAAACATTCAAAAAATGTTTGGAAAAAATAGAGTAAACCAATAGTGGCGTTCTGGTTTGTAAACCAAGATCATGCAATAAACTTGACTCCACAAATGTTCTTCTTATAGAAACAAATATCTATAAAGGAAACTATTTCTGCAATCAGACACAAACTGAATGGAAGTAAAACACTTTTTTCCAACTCAAAAACACCTCGAAATGCAATCACTGTGTCCATATTTCAGAACTATTTGTAAAAATAAAAACAAACATAACATCAAAAATTTAAGAAGGGAGTTAGAAGATTTGGGTCAATACAGCTTTGTTCGAGTGGTACATCAATATCATATTCCTTGAAATTCGAGCGATGTCTTGAAGCGTGTTTTCCTCGATGAGGGATTGGAAGTTCGGAATGGTGGGCAGGAAGGGGCTCCATGAAAAAATATGGATGTATCAAAGCATCGGTTGCCGCTATTCTCTGAAAAAAAGAAAGCATACTTAGTTTAACTTATAATTTTTCTCATATCTTATTAAGAGCATGAAAATATATTACTAAGCAACACAACTAGTAATTGTAAAATTATGAATTTATAGTTTTGCCTAAAAAATACATCATTAATTTGTACAAGTGAAAAAGGTGGTGCTTAAATCAAATTCAAAAACTGGAAGTCAAGACTTCAGTTGAGATGAAGCTGTTTTGATAAATAGAACACAGAACATTTCAATCAATTCCACGCAATTTGTCATTGTTTAAACTGAAACCTGTGACCAACCTTATGTGAAGAATATAGCAGAAACTTCTTTAGTAAATCAACAGCTTCGGAAGTAGCGTCTGGTACAATTTTCTCGAGCGGAATTGCAGGATTTTCAGGGAAAGTAATTTTGTTGTAATCCGGTAATTGTGACATCCCTGGCCAACTTTCCTCGGTTGGTGTGCCGAGTACACGAAGCACGCAACATAATTGTTCTATGTCATTCTCTCCCTGAAAGCAACGAATTATTACATCCAAAAATTTACAACTATACAAACTGCTTGCCTGGAACTGCATGCAAACTTACTTGTAGATACATGGATTGCTAATGCTTTTGTGGCATAAAGGTTTTCTTAACAAATTGAACATACATATTGGAATGTTTATGATAACATTAGGAATATTAAAAGTTGAACTCGTAAATCAGTTGGCAAACGAGTGTTTTCCAACACTTAAATTATGAGCACATATTTTTTCTGGTTTGTCCTGTATTCTAATGGTAATATTTATATATATTATTTAAAAACAAACAATAACAACAATTTGAAACTTACAGGGAAGAGAGGAGAATTGTTTAGCATTTCTCCAAATATGCATCCAACTGCCCACAAATCCACACCTTCATCATATTTTCTGGCTCCATACAAAAGTTCAGGAGCACGGTACCATCTGATACAACATGTGAAGAGTTCGTACATTAGTGCAAATTGGCGTAATTTTAAATAATTTAAGATTTTATGTTTTTTTATGCTGGTATTAAACTTTTCAATTAACAGTGCTAAAAGAATCAGCAAATAATAAAATTGTAGCCCTTCCAGCAGTTTTTTATTATAATATGCCAACGTTTCGATGTCCTATATGAGACACCTTCATCAGGGTAATGACGTAAATTGAAAACACAAAGTTGTTATAAAGCGAAAAGGGGCTAAACACACATACAAAAAAAGGGGGCGGTAGAAAAAATGCAGTGCACACCAATGGTCGAGTTATAACACCTAACTCAATGGTGCAAAAGCGACCGATAAGTTGTTATAAAGCGGAAAGGGCGGTAAATCACACAAAATATGCAGTCATAACAAGCTCATGCAGCACAATAGTCAAGTGATAAAACGTAGCTCAACCTTTCTAGAATCAGCAACTTTGGCCAACAAACTTCAACATTTTTACCTCGTTGCAACCTGATGACTGTAAAGTCGATCCGGCTTCTTGTCATAAACTCGGGCTAACCCAAAGTCGGCAATTTTCAGATGACCGGTTGAACTTATCAACAGGTTGGCTGGTTTTAAATCCTACATGAGAATAAAATATCTTTACAACAGGATGTCCATGTTGTTTTGAAAGCAGGATATATGTTTTAACTGTGCAATGTGTAAGGACAAGGTGTTTTTCTTCAGTTCTTTTGAAAAGAAAATTTTGTAACCAAAAGTTTTCAAAAACTATTATAAACAAAAGGTAATTGGTGACCACATGAAACAAATCTGTACTTGGTCCTAGCTTACCCTGTGCATGATATTATTTCGATGACAAAATGCAACTCCCTTCAGCAACATCATCATGTAGCTTTTCACTTGACCTTCAGTTAGAGGTCGTTCAGAGTTCCTTATAACCTCGGAGAGATCGGACAACATGTATTCGAATACAAGAACGAACCCGGTTCCATGAGGAAACACATAATACAGACGGACTACCTGGAATTAAATGCAGTTTGATTTTGACTGAGTGATACGAGCCAATGGAAAATGTTGCATTTGAAATGTGGAAATGACCGTTAAAGGTAATGAAAAAATCAAATAGTTGATACATGCAAGGTTAAACACATAAACTACCACATCCATAACACAATCTTAATTACAAAGTGTCTGAAGAGTGTGATTTCATTGGAATGTAACAACACTTTGAATTAACAACTTTTCAGTAGTGTATTATTCTGCCTTAAAACACATTTTTACACCAAAGCTAACTTTCTCTTGATCAAAAGAGGCAAAATTTAAAAATTGTCAAGTGAACAAATAGGAGTAAGAAAAGACCAGTGGTGGGATTCAGCCGGTTCGCACCGGTTCTATAGAACTGTCTCAGGAAATTTTATGACATCAGCGAACCGGTTAGCATTACTGGTTACTGTCAATGGACTTTTTGTAACAGAACCGGCTGAAAAATACGACTTATTGTGATAGAACCAGCTAACAACAAAAAAATGAATTCCACCACTGCCTTGATTGTAAGATTAAAATTCAAACATAAACATTGTTGAAATATATTTTACATTTTGTGCATCTTCACTTTCCCCGCCAATCTCCTGGAGTGCTTTAATTTCTCTCAATGCTTGGTTCGGAATTCCATCTTCAATTTTTCGCAGAGGAACTTTTTTTAAAGCAACAACTTCCCCACTCTACAAAAAATATATCATATAAATAAACAAAATTTTAGCTCTTCCAGCAGTCTTTATTATAATGTGCCAACGTTATCACTCGATCATTTGTGCGCACTGCGTTTTTTACAACTGCAATCTGTGTGTGTGTGTGTTTTACTGCCCTTTACGCTTTATGATAACTTTGTGTTTTCAATTTATGTCATTACCCTGATTGAGGTGTCTCGCATGGGACATAGGAACGACTGAACATTATAATAAAAACAGATAAAAGAGCTAAACATTTTGTTGATATATATCACATAATTTAGTAATTTTTTTACAACTGAATGTTTAAAACCGTTACCTCTATGTGTTTTGCTTTAAAAACAATTCCATGAGCACCTTCCCCGATTCTTCCCAAAATGTGGTACTGCTCCATTGTTCCACAACAAAATGTGATTTTCCTTGGTATCTTTTCCTAAAATTAAGGCCAGTTTGGGAATTAAAGTAGTTTTTCTCCAAATTTACCTCCAATACATTAAACAGAAAGTACGTTAAACAAGTGCGACGTAAGTTTATATTGTGTGGTGATGGTGACATTAAAAATGTAAACAAAAGTAAAATTAAAAATATTCACTGCCCTCATTGGATGTGTACTGAGGCGTCCCTAGTTGCAAGCGAAAAGCTTATTGATTGAACCATAACAAATACATTTTGTTTTCAAAGAGTGTAATTAACATTTTGATCTTAAATTATGTAACTGACATTTTAATTTCTGACATTCTTAAATATGTTGACAGCAATAATCTTTTAAGTGTGTTTTATTTTTTTCAAATTTGCACTATTATTGTTTCTATAGCGCTACCAGCGGATTTTTTGAATGTACGTTGGTATGTAGAATAATAAAACATTTGAAGATCAGGTTTTGGAAATAACTGTGTATGATGGATTCTGGCCGATCATTGGCGGATTCTTTGGCACATTTGCGAGGAAAAGTACAAGTTGGCGAGGCACCTGCTTCTCCAGGCGGACCAGGTCAACCGAAAAGCGTCGTTGATCTGCAAAATCTTCTAATTGATGAACGAATGAGATGCGAAACTCACAGAACAAACTATCAAACTTTGAAGGAAGAGCATAAAAAGTAATGAACATAGATAAGAAAAAAGCTATTTATGTGGTTAAGTAACGCAAGCCACTTTTTAAATGTACTATATATATTTTCATGTGGGAAATACAGGGTGTTCGGACTGTTCGGAAAGTCCCTGTGCAGTGTGCACTTACCAATTTATTAACAGACTGTATCAGTATAAAATGCAGGAGGTAAACATGAATGACAATTTTAAATTATGTTGAAAGTGACCCCTTTCTTGGACCCTTCTTATTTTGTTTAAAAAACATTTATAAGAACAATGCATAGTGACTTTCCGAACACCGTGTACTTTTTCTTTAAGTAACCTTTTTTGTACAATGTATTAGATTACAAGATGAGCACATCAAAGTTCAGAATGAATTGTCGAAAATGCACAACAATGGAATTGAATCAACTGAACAACTCCAAGCTCTCAATTCTGACCTACAAAACCAACTTGTTCACAGAAACAGAGAGGTTTCAAATATTAATGACATTTTGTGGTGACATAGATTCGTGTTGGGTTTTAATTATTTGTGGAAAAGTTTCTGCTTTTGGTTTTGTATGAACCAAATGTGTAAACAAAACTGGGTTGGTACAGAAATTGCCCTGAACCATGTTGCTCAGCATAGATAATTTAAGTTGAGGATAATTGTACAAATATATATGTTGAGTTTTGTACATATGCTTGGGTAGTCTGTTGCTATTACTGGGTAAATTTATCTGTCAGTTATATTTTTCATAATTAATCTAATGTTGCTGATGTATGCGATCTACATATGTTTTCTGTATCTAAGTGACATTATGTTTTAAAAGCTTGAAGAAGTCCGCATGCAAGTTTTACATCCAAACAAACTGGAAATAATAAAAGCTGAAATTGCAAAAGAGCTGGAAGAGCCGTTAAAAGCTCACATGGTGACGATGGACAAGGTAGATGAATATTGTTGGTAGATTATTGTTTGAAAAAGATATACTTTTCTACCAAAAGTTTCTACCATAAACTTTTGTTCAGAAAGGGTGTAAACTAGGGGTCGGCAACCTTTTAGTCGACGCGTGCCAATTCACTTGTTATTTTCATGTGTTAATGACCTCGCGTGCCAACGTTTTTCTACATAATAGTGGCCAACGAGTATTAATGCCAACAAGTATTAATAATAATAAGAAAGCAGAGTGTTTTGTGCATGTAAGGCTGAATTTTAAGACAATGGCATGATAAAACTATAAACAAGCAGGGTAACAGGCTAAGTTAATACTTTATTATAAACACATAAATCGGTTGGCGTGCCACGAAAAGCCACCTTGCATTTGCCAGGGGTTGCTGCCCTCTGACAAAACTTTACACACTTTGAAATTGTGCAGCTAGCTTCATATAATTTTGGTTTGCAAATTCTACCTTGTTTTTTTTTTCCAGGAAGTTGAGAAATATCGGAGTGAGTACAACAAAGTTCGATACGAACACACATTTTTGAAAGCAGAGTACGAGCAAGCAAAAGCTGAACACAAAAGAAACCTTGAAGAACTTGGTTTAAGGTAAATGCAATTTTTGTATGAATATTCTTGAAAACGATCTAAAATGTTTGCAAGGATAGTTGCATGGTCATAGAAATCATACACATTTAAACAAATTTATTCAAAGAACAAAATTTTGGGATGTTCTATGATAAATACTGTAGACATAGCATTTGTATGGTGTTATAATGTTATTTCTCTCCTTGGTTGAAACTAAAACAATTAAACTGCTTATGTGTGAGTGTGATATTTATGTTTAATACACTGTGTTTGAAAATTGTAAATGTTTACTAAATATGCATTTACAACAGAGCTGACATATCAGATCTTAGTGCATGCATTGAAGTGAATAACAATCAATTTACTTTTAATCGTGTTGCTTGCATGAATTGGTTGTCACAGACACCAAGCACAGGTTGCTTCTCTGCAGCATGAGAGGGATAATTTACTGAAAATGCAGAAATCTACACCAGACGTCGATGCACAAAAAATCCTGAATCTCCAGAGGCAGAAAAATCAACTTGAGCAAAGGGTAGGTTGGAATTATCAAGCTGAGCAAGTTAATGTGCTGAGGATCGTGATTTTGTTCGGTTCAGTAGAGCTTGAAAAAGATGTCTGTTTAACTTAACAGTCTTTTTCTGGTAGCCATAGTGACAAGATTTAAGTCCAGAGTCGTATCAGTAACACCAATATACAATCATGTTTAGTAATAAAAACTCTTAACGGTGAACATGATATCATTTGCAAGTGTTTGTGCCTGTGCTTAAACTTAAAACTGGTAGCACAGAAATTATAGCATGTCAGGCTCATTGGATGTGTTTACTGAACCATCTGGCCCGATCCCAGTTATGAATTTATGTTCTTCTTAACTGTAGTACAGAAACGAATATACAACAAAATACTTAAAGTTGATTTCATTAAACTAAGTTAGGTGGCCAACTTTGCTTCTTGAATACTTATTTATCTTGATCGTATTTGGCAACAAATTTGAGAACGACTTTTAAATGTCGCATCAATGAAGTCAAACAAGCTGTCTGTATTTCTTTGCAACCAACCAATGATTTTAAGTTTTCATTTTAACTTTTTACTTTCCAGTTGATATTAGTTTTGTAATTTGTCGTAACAGGTGAAATATCTGTTGGATGAGATAAAGGAGGTTGGTAAACAGAAAGAACATTTGGCTTCAGAGGCCGACTTAATTCAAAGATCTCAAGCGAAAGATCTTTCTCGACTTCATGAAAGTATCAAGCAAATCGAGGTATATGTGGGCAAGTTTTTATTGTTGGGCATTGCCATCCTTAAGTCACATCACTGGAATTGATGGAACATATATTACTGATCACCACAGATCTTTGTTTTAATCTTGCAACTGCAAACCAACTTTTTATTGGTTTTTAGACCAAATTAAATATTGTCATTCAAATGGTGGTGTCGATTTTTTATGATGTTGATGAATTGTAAGTAAGTTGTGCAAAACTTTGTTCAGAGCGAGAAGCGTTCCACGGAGATGCAATGTGAACGACTCGGCAAAGAACTGAGAGATAAAAGTGAACAAAACTTGAGGCTGAACCAACAGATACAAGATTTGAGCAAAGAAGCTGCTTCATTGAAGTAAGACTGGGTTGGCAGGAAATATGGTTTCTCACCCAAACAACAAACAAACTATTTAGTCACATCAAAGTAAACTACATAGTTTTGCTCATGTTGTTATGGCAACAAACAAAGATTTTTTAGGGATTCTCTTCTTTAGTGATAGAAAACCTGCAGCCATATAAGGTATTTGAATTAAATGTTAAAATGTTTTAGACAAAATCACTTAACTCAATGTAAAAACAAAGTATCATCCCGTGAAAAGTTATGGTGGTTGTTGCTTGTTACAGTCAACAACTTGTTTGGTGGCCGTTATAAACAAATCACAACTATTTTACTTTACCATATTTGCTGTGAACACTTTGGTTAAAAATGTGATTTTTGCTCAATGTTGTCATTGATATTTTTAAGTTAAAACAAGAAATTATAAATCAAGTGTGAACAGTTTTATTAGCTGGTCTTTCTGATTTAAACAATATATTTTTAGAAATATTGCAGATGAGGAAAGCCACCGTCATAAAGTTGCGTTAACGAATCAGAAACTTGAGTTTTTGCAAAGCAGAGGTGAACTGGAACGGGAAAAAGAATCTCTCTCAAACAGAATACAGGGTATGATAAGTCGAATCACAAGCACCGTTGCCTGCCTCGTATGCTGCACATGTCAGCTTCGTAGTAGGGGATCGCCAGATTGACCAGTATCAGTTAAGATGAACATAAATTCATAACTGGGATCAGCCCTGACCATATGGTGGTGTATGCTTGGTGACCGGCTGATTCGGTATAGCGCCTTCAATGAGCCTGGTGTACTGTGATTTAACATTTGCTGCTTGCATTTAAGTTTGTTCAAAAAACGTATTTTCCACCAACGGTTAAATTTTCACTACCTTCAAAAAAACAATTGAAAATCGTTTTTGGAATACGATGTTGTTTAAA
The DNA here is from genome assembly GCF_965637545.1 of Phallusia mammillata. Taxonomy (NCBI): domain Eukaryota; kingdom Metazoa; phylum Chordata; class Ascidiacea; order Phlebobranchia; family Ascidiidae; genus Phallusia; species Phallusia mammillata. The sequence goes on from NC_137255.1 coordinate 30,804,803, forward strand.
ATATAATTTTTTTTGTGCGCAGGTTTGGAAGCCAAACTCGACGTCGCTAAAATATCAATCACCAACCACCAGATGGAGGTAGAGGAAATGGAAAGAGATTTTTCACGAAGGTTGCAGGAAACGAGAGAAGCAGAATGGTCAAAAAACAACCAAATGCAAAATGACAAGTAAATATGAAACAATTGCAACGAAACTTTGCTTTACAAGTGTTTAACAAAACACTATAATAAGGTTTCACCTATTCATTGCATTTTAGGCAGAAATCTTTAAGTAAGTAACTTAGTTTTTCCTTTGTTTAATGATGTGCCTAGTTGATGTTAATGAAAGTTAACTGGTGCTTCTGACTTGTAAAAGTCACGTAGATGAAATATTTAACCAGCATAGACATGAACAGTCTATTTCGCTAATACACTCTGCATGAATATCATCGATACAATGTCAACTGACGCATTTTCACCTAATAATGTTTCCACTAATTTGTGAAAATCTTTATTGTTTTTTAAAAATTTTGTATTGTTTTTTTGAATCAGAGTTCAAATGGAGGAAAAATGTCGCGAACTTGAACAGCGCCTTCAAGCGGACCGTGAATCACGTGATGCTGAGAGAGAAGAAATCGAAGAAAGACAAAAACATTTCGATGCAACCGAATCTGCGATGAAATCGGAAATGTCCAAATTACAGTGAGAAATTTCCTTATTTTCCCGCTTCTTGTTTACGACACGTTTAAGAGAAATTGTGGGTATACGTTCACGGATTTTCGACAAATCCGGGTTTAATAATTCACAAACATAAACCTTGTTCGGAAAATATATTAATCAGGATTCTTTTGCTTTCTTTCCCATCAATGTGGGCACATTTGTAAAACGTTTCTCCAACACTGTTGTGTGTTTTTATTCTGTATGGAACCAGCATAATATCTCACTACACACTTGTTTTCCACAAATAAGCTATCAGTAATTGGACAAACACTGTCAACATTACAAGGTTCATATCATGTGCTGCTGCCAAAAAATTTGTGTAAACACAACAGCACCGTTCCAGTGTTTTGCAAAATATTTTGTGCAACCTACTATTGTGGACGGTGTTGAACATGTTTAACTTGCATTAACAATGTCTGATTCGTTCCAACTTAAAATAAATTTCACGTAGAATTCGACTCGAACATGAAAAGGAAACTCGTCAACAACTCGAGCGAGACCGTGAAGAATGCGCATTGTTACGTCAGAAACTATCCGATTGTGAGAAACAACTTCAAGCTGTGACGTCATCCAAGCAGCAGGTGTTGAGTGAAGCGGAACGGTCACGCGACGCACTTCGAGTCGCGCGAGCCGAGGTTGAGAATGCGCGGGAGCAAGCTGGGAGGGCTCAACTTGAAGCTGAGAGGTGCGTTGTTACGATGTTGTTGTGGGGGAGTTAATATGCGACACTGGTTAAAGTGGTTCCTAAACTTTATCGACGAATTCCTCACTTAACAATTTAAAACATTTTCATTCCACCCTAATAGACTACATAATAGATGCTGAACCATGCAAAGATCATTTAAAATTGGGCATTTTATCAACTTTACATGTTGTATTCCCAGAGCTTAAGTGTCTATTTACAAACCACATGTAAAAATTAAAGTAAATTCCTCCCCTCAGGTTAATCAAGTTTAAGTCATAACGGTTTCCTCATTATTCGGATGGTAGCCATGCATGTGAAACCGTGCCATTGTTACGTAACTTTCAGTGACGTATTCCAACGTCATTGTTTGTGTAAATATTCCCGCCTGTTGATCGATGGCTTAAATTTTGTGGGTTTGAAACATTTTTAAATATTTAATAATGTTCGTAAACTGAGCGATAAAACAAAGCGAAGATGTTTGGGAAGTAAACGTTGCAGAAAACCTTAAACAACTGGAATATAAAGTAACATTGTAAAAAGGTCGCAAGAAAATGATAAACTTGTTTGGATGGAGGAAAAACATCGAATGCAAAGTAAATTGGATCAACTCGAACATAAAGTGAGGAGGAGCAGAGAGGAGAGTGAGAGGAGCAGCAAACAACAACGCAAGTATGTCGCGTCATAATGCGTGTTTGTGACGTAATTGATGCCTGTGGTTAGGGCTATTATTTTTGGAGTTTACATAGATAGTTAAGTTTACAAGTCAACAAAGGTATAATTAACTAATCTGTAATGTTTTTAAATCTTGTTGTATTTCCAGAATCAAACACGCGTTGATCGATAAAGTTCGAGGTTTAAGAAGCAAAGTTGAATTGTTGGAAGCTGAAAAGGAACAGTTTGAAATCCAGCTCAAGACCGGCAGGTGGGGCTAAAGTGCAGTCTGTTTTCTATGTTGCATTCATGAGCGAAACTGGCTGCGTTGTCTGTTTGTGGACAAACCTTCGAACTCTACTCCAATAGTCCTGTACTTGATTTTTGAATTATTGCTGACTTAACACAAAACTTCTATTTGGTTGAGTCTTCGTCAGATTTGTGGGTAGAACTACTGACACAGGAACTCACAAGACGCCCGGTTTAGGAATTTCCGGTAGGTGGCGCAACAGAGCATAGGCGTTTACGGCGACAATAACTGAGTCAGCATGTTGCAAATTGCTGTATTGCTGTCAGCATAAACGCCTATGCTCCGTTGCGCCACTTACCGGAAATTCCCAAACCTTGCGTGTTGTGAGTTCCTGTTTTAGTAGTTTTACCGATTTGTGAACTTATTGAAAGCAAATCTCGAGTTGAATGACCTTGAAGGTCCTACCAAGGTCACATTGTGTTGCAGACATGGAGTTTCGATGGAAGAATACAACAAGATGCGACGGCGCATGCGCGAACACCGACAACGTCACAATGAATTTCGTCGCGCGATCGGATTATCCGAAACATTACCTCTCCTCTCATCTACTGTAAACCAGGATATGACGTCATTTGGTGCAAGTACGTCACTGTTTTGCTCAACGCGTTCATCTTAAATATAGATATATATTATAAGCAGAGTTGCCATCGACCTATAATACGGACAACCGAATTTTTTTTTTTTTTTCGAACCAAAACATTTCAAACAAGTCTTGTATTTATACGAACCATGTCATATCACGTGCCATATTTTTGCCAAGGAACAATCTGCTCCAGCAACTCCTTGTTCGTAGAAAATATTTTGTGCATCTCACGACAGCTCAGGTCTATAGGTTTACTTTTACTTGTTGCAGAGATTTGATTTCTAATTATTGAGAAAATAGACAAAATAAGGGCTCAAATAAATAAAACAAGGACATTTCTTAGAAATAAGGACGATAAATTTTTCTTAGACATTGCCCTTTAAAATAGGGACGGAATGGCAACTCTGATTATATAAATGCTCCATATTATAAAGCAACAAAGACACATTGTGATAAGGTATTTCATCTTTTGTAGACGTCACAAACCTATCTGTTTTGGCTGAAAGAGACGAATATCGGGAAGAAATCAAACAATTACGTCACCGACTCGATGAATTCATCCGAACCGCGACAGACAAAGAGAACTGTGACGTAACAGACGAGAAAGCTGACGACAATTACGAGAATGACGAATTCGCGTCCACCACAAGTAGTAGCTGATGAGATTCCGTGTTTGTTTATTACTGTGATGTACATTGGGACCTTAACATACATTTAGTAATTTCAAACCCAAACCATTTCCCAATACATCACAACACAAATCTTTTGAAATAAGACTCTGTGACTTTCAATACCTCTCCCGTAGATTTTGTTGGGTCGAATCGAGCCTGATATATTTGTGCGAGAGACAAAACCAGTGGTGGGATTCAGCCGGTTCGCACCGGTTCTATAGAACTGTCTCACAACTTTATGGCGATCAGCGAACCGGTTAGCATTACTGGTTACTGTCAATGGACCTTTTGTGACAGAACCGACTGAAAAATATGACTTTCGTGATAGGACCTGCTAAAAAATATGACTTTTGTGATAGGACCTGCTAAAAAATATGACTTTTGTGACAGAACCGGCTGAAAAATATGACTTTTGTAATAGAACCGGCTGAAAAATATGACTTTCGTGATAGAACCGGCTGAAAATTATGACTTTTGTGATAGAACCGGCTGAAAATTATGACTTTTTGTAACAGAACCGGCTGAAAAATATGACTTTTGTAATAGAACCGGCTGAAAAATATGACTTTTGTGATAGAACCGGCTATAAAATATGACTTTTGTGATAGAACCGGCTATAAAATATGACTTTTGTGATAGAACCGGCTGAAAATTATGACTTTTTGTAACAGAACCGGCTGAAAATTATGACTTTTTGTAACAGAACCGGCTGAAAATTATGACTTTTTGTAAAAGAACCGGCTGAAAAATATGACTTTTTGTAACAGAACCGGCTGAAAATTATGACCTTTTGTAACAGAACCGGCTGAAAATTATGACTTTTTGTAACAGAACCGGCTGAAAAATATGACTTTTGTAATAGAACCGGCTGAAAAATATGACTTTTGTGATAGAACCGGCTATAAAATATGACTTTTGTGATAGAACCGGCTGAAAATTATGACTTTTTGTAACAGAACCGGCTGAAAATTATGACTTTTTGTAACAGAACCGGCTGAAAATTATGACTTTTTGTAACAGAACCGGCTGAAAATTATGACTTTTTGTAACAGAACCGGCTGAAAATTATGACTTTTGTGATAGAACCGGCTGAAAAATATGACTTTTGTAACAGAACCGGCTGAAAATTATGACTTTTGTGATAGAACCGGCTGAAAATTATGACTTTTTGTAACAGAACCGGCTGAAAAATATGACTTTTGTAATAGAACCGGCTGAAAAATATGACTTTTGTGATAGAACCGGCTATAAAATATGACTTTTGTGATAGAACCGGCTGAAAATTATGACTTTTTGTAACAGAACCGGCTGAAAATTATGACTTTTTGTAACAGAACCGGCTGAAAATTATGACTTTTTGTAACAGAACCGGCTGAAAATTATGACTTTTGTGATAGAACCGGCTATAAAATATGACTTTTTGTAACAGAACCGGCTGAAAATTATGACTTTTGTGATAGAACCGGCTGAAAATTATGACTTTTTGTAACAGAACCGGCTGAAAATTATGACTTTTGTGATAGAACCGGCTGAAAATTATGACTTTTTGTAACAGAACCGGCTGAAAATTATGACTTTTGTGATAGAACCGGCTATAAAATATGACTTTTTGTAACAGAACCGGCTGAAAATTATGACTTTTGTGATAGAACCGGCTGAAAATTATGACTTTTTGTAACAGAACCGGCTGAAAATTATGACTTTTGTGATAGAACCGGCTGAAAATTATGACTTTTTGTAACAGAACCGGCTGAAAATTATGACTTTTGTGATAGAACCGGCTATAAAATATGACTTTTGTGATAGAACCGGCTATAAAATATGACTTTTGTGATAGAACCGGCTGAAAATTATGACTTTTTGTAACAGAACCGGCTGAAAATTATGACTTTTTGTAAAAGAACCGGCTGAAAAATATGACTTTTTGTAAAAGAACCGGCTGAAAAATATGACTTTTTGTAACAGAACCGGCTGAAAAATATGACTTTTTGTAACAGAACCGGCTGAAAAATATGACTTTTGTGATAGAACCGGCTGAAAATTATGACTTTTGTAACAGAACCGGCTGAAAATTATGACTTTTGTGATAGAACCGGCTGAAAAATATGACTTTTGTAACAGAACCGGCTGAAAATTATGACTTTTGTGATAGAACCGGCTGAAAATTATGACTTTTTGTAACAGAACCGGCTGAAAAATATGACTTTTGTAATAGAACCGGCTGAAAAATATGACTTTTGTGATAGAACCGGCTGAAAATTATGACTTTTTGTAACAGAACCGGCTGAAAAATATGACTTTTGTGATAGAACCGGCTGAAAATTATGACTTTTGTAACAGAACCGGCTGAAAATTATGACTTTTGTGATAGAACCGGCTGAAAAATATGACTTTTGTAACAGAACCGGCTGAAAATTATGACTTTTGTGATAGAACCGGCTGAAAAATATGACTTTTGTAACAGAACCGGCTGAAAATTATGACTTTTGTGATAGAACCGGCTGAAAATTATGACTTTTTGTAACAGAACCGGCTGAAAAATATGACTTTTGTAATAGAACCGGCTGAAAAATATGACTTTTGTGATAGAACCGGCTATAAAATATGACTTTTGTGATAGAACCGGCTGAAAATTATGACTTTTTGTAACAGAACCGGCTGAAAATTATGACTTTTGTGATAGAACCGGCTGAAAAATATGACTTTTGTAACAGAACCGGCTGAAAATTATGACTTTTGTGATAGAACCGGCTGAAAATTATGACTTTTTGTAACAGAACCGGCTGAAAAATATGACTTTTGTAATAGAACCGGCTGAAAAATATGACTTTTGTGATAGAACCGGCTATAAAATATGACTTTTGTGATAGAACCGGCTGAAAATTATGACTTTTTGTAACAGAACCGGCTGAAAATTATGACTTTTTGTAACAGAACCGGCTGAAAATTATGACTTTTGTGATAGAACCGGCTATAAAATATGACTTTTTGTAACAGAACCGGCTGAAAATTATGACTTTTGTGATAGAACCGGCTGAAAATTATGACTTTTTGTAACAGAACCGGCTGAAAATTATGACTTTTGTGATAGAACCGGCTGAAAATTATGACTTTTTGTAACAGAACCGGCTGAAAATTATGACTTTTGTGATAGAACCGGCTATAAAATATGACTTTTGTGATAGAACCGGCTATAAAATATGACTTTTGTGATAGAACCGGCTGAAAATTATGACTTTTTGTAACAGAACCGGCTGAAAATTATGACTTTTTGTAAAAGAACCGGCTGAAAAATATGACTTTTTGTAAAAGAACCGGCTGAAAAATATGACTTTTTGTAACAGAACCGGCTGAAAAATATGACTTTTTGTAACAGAACCGGCTGAAAAATATGACTTTTGTGATAGAACCGGCTGAAAATTATGACTTTTGTAACAGAACCGGCTGAAAATTATGACTTTTGTGATAGAACCGGCTGAAAAATATGACTTTTGTAACAGAACCGGCTGAAAATTATGACTTTTGTGATAGAACCGGCTGAAAATTATGACTTTTTGTAACAGAACCGGCTGAAAAATATGACTTTTGTAATAGAACCGGCTGAAAAATATGACTTTTGTGATAGAACCGGCTGAAAATTATGACTTTTTGTAACAGAACCGGCTGAAAAATATGACTTTTGTGATAGAACCGGCTGAAAATTATGACTTTTGTAACAGAACCGGCTGAAAATTATGACTTTTGTGATAGAACCGGCTGAAAAATATGACTTTTGTAACAGAACCGGCTGAAAATTATGACTTTTGTGATAGAACCGGCTGAAAAATATGACTTTTGTAACAGAACCGGCTGAAAATTATGACTTTTGTGATAGAACCGGCTGAAAATTATGACTTTTTGTAACAGAACCGGCTGAAAAATATGACTTTTGTAATAGAACCGGCTGAAAAATATGACTTTTGTGATAGAACCGGCTATAAAATATGACTTTTGTGATAGAACCGGCTGAAAATTATGACTTTTTGTAACAGAACCGGCTGAAAATTATGACTTTTGTGATAGAACCGGCTGAAAAATATGACTTTTGTAACAGAACCGGCTGAAAATTATGACTTTTGTGATAGAACCGGCTGAAAATTATGACTTTTTGTAACAGAACCGGCTGAAAAATATGACTTTTGTAATAGAACCGGCTGAAAAATATGACTTTTGTGATAGAACCGGCTATAAAATATGACTTTTGTGATAGAACCGGCTGAAAATTATGACTTTTTGTAACAGAACCGGCTGAAAATTATGACTTTTTGTAACAGAACCGGCTGAAAATTATGACTTTTTGTAACAGAACCGGCTGAAAATTATGACTTTTGTGATAGAACCGGCTATAAAATATGACTTTTTGTAACAGAACCGGCTGAAAATTATGACTTTTGTGATAGAACCGGCTGAAAATTATGACTTTTTGTAACAGAACCGGCTGAAAATTATGACTTTTGTGATAGAACCGGCTGAAAATTATGACTTTTTGTAACAGAACCGGCTGAAAATTATGACTTTTGTGATAGAACCGGCTATAAAATATGACTTTTTGTAACAGAACCGGCTGAAAATTATGACTTTTGTGATAGAACCGGCTGAAAATTATGACTTTTTGTAACAGAACCGGCTGAAAATTATGACTTTTGTGATAGAACCGGCTGAAAATTATGACTTTTTGTAACAGAACCGGCTGAAAATTATGACTTTTGTGATAGAACCGGCTATAAAATATGACTTTTGTGATAGAACCGGCTATAAAATATGACTTTTGTGATAGAACCGGCTGAAAATTATGACTTTTTGTAACAGAACCGGCTGAAAATTATGACTTTTTGTAAAAGAACCGGCTGAAAAATATGACTTTTTGTAAAAGAACCGGCTGAAAAATATGACTTTTTGTAACAGAACCGGCTGAAAAATATGACTTTTTGTAACAGAACCGGCTGAAAAATATGACTTTTGTGATAGAACCGGCTGAAAATTATGACTTTTTGTAACAGAACCGGCTGAAAATTATGACTTTTGTGATAGAACCGGCTGAAAATTATGACTTTTGTGATAGAACCGGCTGAAAATTATGACTTTTGTGATAGAACCGGCTGAAAATTATGACTTTTTGTAACAGAACCGGCTGAAAATTATGACTTTTTGTAAAAGAACCGGCTGAAAAATATGACTTTTGTGATAGAACCGGCTGAAAATTATGACTTTTTGTAACAGAACCGGCTGAAAAATATGACTTTTGTGATAGAACCGGCTGAAAATTATGACTTTTTGTAAAAGAACCGGCTATAAAATATGACTTTTTGTAACAGAACCGGCTGAAAATTATGACTTTTGTGATAGAACCAGCTGAAAAATATGACTTTTGTGATAGAACCGGCTATAAAATATGACTTTTTGTAACAGAACCGGCTGAAAATTATGACTTTTGTGATAGAACCAGCTGAAAAATATGACTTTTGTGATAGAACTGGCTGAAAATTATGACTTTTTGTAAAAGAACCGGCTATAAAATATGACTTTTGTGATAGAACCGGCTATAAAATATGACTTTTTGTAACAGAACCGGCTGAAAATTATGACTTTTTGTAACAGAACCGGCTGAAAAATATGACTTTTGTGATAGAACCGGCTGAAAATTATGACTTTTTGTAAAAGAACCGGCTATAAAATATGACTTTTTGTAACAGAACCGGCTGAAAATTATGACTTTTGTGATAGAACCAGCTGAAAAATATGACTTTTGTGATAGAACCGGCTATAAAATATGACTTTTTGTAACAGAACCGGCTGAAAATTATGACTTTTTGTAACAGAACCGGCTGAAAATTATGACTTTTGTGATAGAACCGGCTGAAAATTATGACTTTTTGTAACAGAACCGGCTGAAAATTATGACTTTTGTGATAGAACCGGTTGAAAATTATGACTTTTTGTAAAAGAACCGGCTGAAAATTATGACTTTTTGTAACAGAACCGGCTGAAAATTATGACTTTTTGTAAAAGAACCGGCTGAAAATTATGACTTTTTGTAACAGAACCGGCTGAAAATTATGACTTTTGTGACAGAACCGGCTGAAAATTATGACTTTTGTGATAGAACCGGCTGAAAATTATGACTTTTTGTAACAGAACCGGCTGAAAATTATGACTTTTGTGATAGAACCGGCTGAAAATTATGACTTTTTGTAACAGAACCGGCTGAAAATTATGACTTTTTGTAACAGAACCGGCTGAAAATTATGACTTTTTGTAAAAGAACCGGCTAAAAAATATGACTTTTTGTAACAGAACCGGCTGAAAATTATGACTTTTGTGATAGAACCAGCTGAAAAATATGACTTTTGTGATAGAACCGGCTATAAAATATGACTTTTGTGATAGAACCGGCTGAAAATTATGACTTTTTGTAAAAGAACCGGCTATAAAATATGACTTTTGTGATAGAACCGGCTGAAAATTATGACTTTTTGTAAAAGAACCGGCTATAAAATATGACTTTTGTGATAGAACCGGCTGAAAATTATGACTTTTTGTAACAGAACCGGCTGAAAAATATGACTTTTGTGATAGAACCGGCTATAAAATATGACTTTTGTGATAGAACCGGCTGAAAATTATGACTTTTTGTAACAGAACCGGCTGAAAATTATGACTTTTTGTAAAAGAACCGGCTGAAAATTATGACTTTTTCTAACAGAACCGGCTGAAAATTATGACTTTTTGTAACAGAACCGGCTGAAAAATATGACTTTTTGTAACAGAACCGGCTGAAAATTATGACTTTTTGTAACAGAACCGGCTGAAAATTATGACTTTTTGTAACAGAACCGGCTGAAAAATATGACTTTTTGTAACAGAACCGGCTGAAAATTATGACTTTTTGTAACAGAACCGGCTGAAAATTATGACTTTTTGTAACAGAACCGGTTGAAAATTATGACTTTTTGTAACAGAACCGGCTGAAAATTATGACTTTTTGTAAAAGAACCGGCTGAAAAATATGACTTTTGTGACAGAACCGGCTGAAAATTATGACTTTTTGTAACAGAACCGGCTGAAAATTATGACTTTTTGTAAAAGAACCGGCTGAAAAATATGACTTTTGTAACAGAACCGGCTGAAAATTATGACTTTTTGTAACAGAACCGGTTGAAAATTATGACTTTTTGTAAAAGAACCGGCTGAAAATTATGACTTTTGTGATAGAACCGGCTGAAAAATATGACTTTTTGTAACAGAACCGGCTGAAAATTATGACTTTTTGTAACAGAACCGGCTGAAAATTATGACTTTTTGTAACAGAACCGGCTGAAAAATATGACTTTTTGTAACAGAACCGGCTGAAAATTATGACTTTTTGTAACAGAACCGGCTGAAAATTATGACTTTTTGTAACAGAACCGGTTGAAAATTATGACTTTTTGTAACAGAACCGGCTGAAAATTATGACTTTTTGTAAAAGAACCGGCTGAAAAATATGACTTTTGTGACAGAACCGGCTGAAAATTATGACTTTTTGTAACAGAACCGGCTGAAAATTATGACTTTTTGTAAAAGAACCGGCTGAAAAATATGACTTTTGTAACAGAACCGGCTGAAAATTATGACTTTTTGTAACAGAACCGGTTGAAAATTATGACTTTTTGTAAAAGAACCGGCTGAAAAATATGACTTTTGTGATAGAACCGGCTATAAAATATGACTTTTGTAACAGAACCGGCTGAAAATTATGACTTTTTGTAACAGAACCGGCTGAAAATTATGACTTTTTGTAAAAGAACCGGCTGAAAAATATGACTTTTGTGATAGAACCGGCTGAAAATTATGACTTTTTGTAACAGAACCGGTTGAAAATTATGACTTTTGTGATAGAACCGGCTGAAAATTATGACTTTTGTGATAGAACCGGCTATAAAATATGACTTTTGTGATAGAACCGGCTATAAAATATGACTTTTGTGATAGAACCGGCTAAAAATTATGACTTTTTGTAACAGAACCGGTTGAAAATTATGACTTTTTGTAACAGAACCGGTTGAAAATTATGACTTTTTGTAACAGAACCGGTTGAAAATTATGACTTTTTGTAACAGAACCGGCTAAAAATTATGACTTTTTGTAACAGAACCGGCTGAAAATTATGACTTTTTGTAACAGAACCGGCTGAAAAATATGACTTTTTGTAACAGAACCGGCTGAAAATTATGACTTTTTGTAACAGAACCGGCTGAAAAATATGACTTTTGTAACAGAACCGGCTATAAAATATGACTTTTGTGATAGAACCGGCTGAAAATTATGACTTTTTGCAACAGAACCGGCTGAAAAATATGACTTTTGTGGTAGAACCGGCTGAAAAATATGACTTTTGTGATAGAACCGGCTGAAAAATATGACTTTTGTAACAGAACCGGCTGAAAAATATGAATTTTGTGATAGAACCGGCTGAAAAATATGACTTTTTGTAACAGAACCAGCTGAAAAATATGAATTTTGTAATAGAACCGGCTGATAAAAAATTTGAAACCCACCACTGGACAAAACATGTGAAAAGGATATTTCACACAGTTGGTCGTGTATTCGATCTTTATGCATTTTATGGTGAATTTGTGCTTTCCGCAAGTTTTTCCCCAGAAACTCCGTCCTGATTTGACACAAATGCAAATGTTGCACATTCGATGATTTTTCGGGTGAAATCTTGTTTAAGATATTTCCACGGACATTTATAACATTGTAGCGAGCGATCAGGACTTGAAACTGTTTGCAAAGTCGGACACTCCAACAAATTTATGCAACATTGGCTGCGATTTGACTAATTTACAAACAATAACGATGAACTTATATTTGGTCGAATGAAAATATAAGGGGTTGCTATTATGTTAGCAAAGTATTTTTATTTTATTGATCGATTTGTGGCAACAACCAGATGCAAAACATCACGTTTCTATCGTTTTTAGGTTCGCAGTACTAATCTTTTTTGTTTTATAATTGCACATTTATAATATTTCGTTTATTCGTTCATTTTATCCATGTTTTACGCCTGAATAAAGAATGCTCTTTATGAGACCACAATTGGGTCATTGTTCAAAAATTGGCATTTTGAGTTTGTTATTTTCCACCTCAAAGAGAAGTTGCAAAGCAGTTTACAACTTTTTTTTCATAAAGTACAAATCGTGCAAGACATTTTTTTGCCTCAATTGTTACATAAATAATCGGGCACTGGAATTCTGCTATGGAGTTTTTAAATAGTGCTTGATTTAGTTTGAATGAACTGTTGCTGCCAAGCATAATGTATCAACCAATTTGTTTAGTTCTTCCAGCAGTCTTTATTATAATATGCCAACGTTTCGATGTCCCATACGAGACACCTTTATCAGGGCAATGATATAAATTGCAAACACAAGTTTTTTTTCACCGCCCTTGTTGCCTTATAATAACTTTGTGTTTTCAATTTATGTCATTACCCTTATGAACAGGGCTGCCACTCCTTGGGATTTTTTCCACAAGATCTTGGGATTTCAGTGCTGAGCTTGGGATCTTGGGAAAAACTATTTAAACTTCGGGATTTTTTAAAATTATCCGTTAAAGGTTCAATTAATAGTTGTTGCGAACAAAAATTATCATTTTGCAAAAATCATCTTTTCATGTAAGGATTTGCATAACAGTGGTTCATCAATTTTGTGTTCGAAGCCGTGTAAGTTGATTGAAATTCCCTGTCAAAACTAGTTAGTCAGGCCAGTACTACGATATATCATGAGCCAGTAAAAAAATGTACAAAAAATATATTGTTTTGTATTTTTGTGGTATTTCTTAGCGTCTTTTTAAAGGTACGTGGTGGCTGGGACCTGCTGTAACTATAAAGATTATGTGGCCTGCGCCAGCTAGGATTTAAACTGTGTTTTTGCCATTTTTTGGTTATCTTGGGATTTTTTGACAAACCTTAGCCTTTTTGGTGAGTGAACCTTGGGATATCTTAAAATTCTCAGTGGAAGTCTTGGTTCAGAGCAGTGATTTTAAAAAGCAGTTTGCCTGCACTTGCTTATTACACCTAAGGTTTCTATAACACATTTGGTGGTTTGCCAAATAAGCTTTAAGTACATTTTTCGTGAGAATTAACAACACGATCAAAGGGGCTCTTATATCATCGAGTGCAAAAAAGAATGTGAAATTTAGAGTTTTATTCCGGTGTAATATTAGTAACTATTTTAAGGCGTACAAACGGTCAAGCGGTTTGATATTTTTGATGATGAAATTAAACGCAGCATTTAATGTAGAATAGAAACAGTGATCTATTTTTTGTTCACTTTCAACGTAAGATGTTGGCCTTCATGCTCTTGCTGTTGTCAAACCAATATCCTACTGGTTTTACTTTAAACCGCATACAACACATATTTGCAACAATGACTTGAATTTATTACTTAACAATGAAATAACAACAAGTTTTGTACAACGCACTGTGGAAGAATAATTAAAAAACACACAAAATAAATGTGAATTATCATTTAGATGGAAACTGGTCGTTACTCTGTTATTTCTCCTCACATCCCAAACTCGTAATTTTTCTACTCCAGCGCCAAACCCCACGCAGCGCAAGTTTCAAAACATTTCAAAAAAGAATTTAGTTGTGACAAAGTTATACGTTTATCATGTCAACAAACTTATGTACATTCAGGTCGGTTAAAACGAAAACTCAATGAACAAAGAAAAATTGTGATATTTTTGGTGCGATTATAAATTTTCAAAAAGATTTTTTTAGATTTACAAAATAGTGTTTGTGACAAGGTTATACAGGTATAATATCAACAAACATATATACATTCGGATTAGATAAACAATAACCCGGCAAACAAATTAGATTGTGATAATTTCGGTGTGATTATTTAACTTGGTTTGCCTGAAAGCAACAATCCTTTCAAGCACATATAAGTTTAACAATGATGTCAGTTTTAGTTAATTTCTTACAGATAAAAGCGTGTAAATATTTTATTGTTTCCAGAAAACAACTTGAAAGTTAATTTACAGGCGACAGAACGGCAGAGGGTATGCATAACTCTGGCTAGTTGTGAACATCCCGGTAGACCCAGTCCGTGTAGGTTTCCCCACAACCCATCCGATAACACGGCTTCTGCCAGGATTGCCGCTCATCCATCGGGTATAAACACTAGCACCTGTGGAGCTCACTGCATTTCCATTCTAAACAAATAAACGTTGATTAGCCACAATATGAAACCAGCTAATCTATGTATTCACGACAGGCTTAATTGAATAATTTGTTACTAAACATCTAATTATACGATTATCAAAATTAAACAATTATCGCATTTACGCTGCTCTGATTTTACACATACTATTAATTTAAATTTGGTTGTTTGTATTTGTTAACATTGTATCCTTCACAATAAATTGCCGCTCACCGTGTAACTTGATGCCAACCACACGTGAACATAATCGCGTGTCGGTTGATCAACGTACATCAGCCAAGCTTTCTGTATGTATTTGTAAAGTACGTCATATTGTTCTTCAGTCTCTATGTCAACCAACGTGGCTCCGTACAAACTACAAACATCTGCAGCTGCCGACTTTCCACCGTGACCACCGTATTTTGCAACAATCCACGGTAGCCAGTAGCAATGATCTCGGTACACGACTCCTGTACATATTCTTTGTTCTGCAAATAGAAAGAAATTTCACCTTTACAAATAATGATTTTGTTAGAGTGGCGAAATTATTGGTCTGTTTGTGTCAATGTTGTTGCAACTGCGCTAAATTTGAGGTAATTTGAGATTTAGAGGAAGTTTATTTGCACGATATTGCGCCAAACGATCAATGATGGTTACTAGCTTCAATTGTTAATTCTTTATGACGTCAAACATGTAATTGTTATTCAGTGAATGCTTTTTACTGTTACGCACAATACGATTATGTTACAATGGCTTTTAAATGCTTTAAGTCAGGGATGGGCAAACTTTTCAGTGCAAGGGCCGCATTCAAATGTTTTCAATGTTATGACGGCATAGTATATCTAACTCAAAATATTAACATAGTGTATTTCCAGCTAAACACAAATACGTTTGTTGTCACTTCATTAATCGTACAAACATTGGTTGAAACGCAACAATTGTAATTGTTTCAAAATAAACTGGCATTTGTGGCAACATACGCTAGTGGGCGGTAGCGAGCTGGCGCTGCCACTTTGGATTTGTCAAACTCGGGGCCTATGGACTACACTACGCATTTTTGTTAATAAATTCTTTGCACCAAGATTAAACAATGCGAGCCGCCAGGGCTGCCACTCTAGATATTTTGTAGCTAGATCTAGATAGTTTTGGTTAAGGCTAGATGTAAAATTTGGAATGTATATCATGGCTATAAAATCTAGATAGTTTTTTTAACGTTTGTAAAGACCATAGGAATAGTACAAGTCTACAGACGTTCCACCCCGATAACCACAAAAGCCTCAACGTTATAATGTTATAACTAGGGCAATTATTTTCTGCCCTAAAAAGCGAAAAATTTGGACCTACAAATTGAATTTGGACAGATTTTAACATTAAAAAGCTTTTTTTGTTACGCACAATTCGATTATGTCACAATCACCGTTGGGTGCTTTAATGATAATAAGGGCGATTATTTTTTGACTTGTCAAAAAAAATCAAAAATTTGTCAAAAATTTTAGAATAGGTCAAAAATTGTCAAAAATTTTAGAATAGGTCAAAAACTGTCAAAATTGTTTACAAAGTCAATCTTTTTGCCAAGTCAGGCCTGTTATTGTGTTCCTGTGTTAGTAGATTTTTTAAAATGAAAAGGAAACTTTTGAAAGTAAAATAAAACAAAAAGCAGGGTTTTGGAAATAATATCGGTGTGAAAAAATGTGTATGCGGCCCTTGATAATATGTCGCACAGACTGTAGGGTAAAAATCTTTATGAAGCGCGGCTTACAATCCAATAAATACGACATTTGGTTTTGATGCAAACGTGAAAATTGCATCATCTTATGCTTGGGTCTTTGGCACAATAAATTTGGGTCCATTTAAGCGCTCCAGTGTAGTATGACAGTAAAACTTATAAAATTATTGCTTACTTTGTTACTTTCAATTTAATTTTCCGCTATCAACTAATTTAGGTGCATTTTGTTAAATTTCACTTGTTAAATAAATTGGAGTTATTTAGTTTTGTTCATAAGATTTTTATTTCAGCAATTATTTATTTGTTTTGTCCACAATTATGTAATTAGAATCCGGACTACAGTTTAGAAAACATTAGCTGAAAGTCTTACCATTAATTATTTCACGTATACGATTGTCGATTCGGGTCCAATTCACCAAAGCTGTAATTCTGCTACCGTGTATTTCTGGGAAACTTGCCAGTGACACTAAAAGAATTATTGCATTGAAAGCATTTCCACTAACAATTTTAGCGCATTTTGCAGTAGCGATTATGAAAGAAATTAACATTATAAAGTTTTGGAAATACATTTTGGAAATGCTTTTTAATATAAGCTATTTTTTTATTGTCTGTTCCATAATTAAAATACGGACTATAATTCATTTATTACGTTATTAACAACAACAAAAATGTAGCTGGAAGTCTTACCGTTAATTTTTTCATGTATACGATTGTCGATTCGGGTCCAATTCTCCATTGGTTGGGGTCCAACCGGGCCAGGTTGTCCCTGGTCACCTTTAAAACCGGGAGGTCCGCGTTTTCCTGGCCGACCTGGAGGTCCTCTTAGTGTTGACTGATTCAAAGAACTTAAAGGTTGTTGCTCAAACAAACTGTCAAGCGGCCGACAAACCAAATATTTTTGTTGGTGGTTGACATGACAATATGACGCACCAATGATTGTCAAGAGGAAAACTAGCTTAGTTAACAAGTACATCCTGCCTAATGACTAGTTACTGTAGAAAATAAACCAAAAGGGTGGCTTAGCACATTTTGCCATTGCACATACCATATAACTTATTTCAAAATGTAAATACATTTGATATGCTTATTTTATATTGGATCCCATATTAGCCAACGTCTTCTATAACCTTAGTTGTTTCTGCAGGCAGAAACTTATGGTTTCCCACATATGCAAGCTTGTAGATAATGCGTTACACGGTTTATTATTATGTCTGCCTAAAAGTCTGCCGTATTTTAAAAGACAGAAGGGTAAATATAGGAGCTACATGCTGAAACACAATAATCAACACCTAAAAATGAAAAAATTTACAAACTGTCCAAATTTAATCCAGTTCGGACATTACTTACAAATTTACCCATTTTAAGGAGCTAGCAGAGTAAGTAGTGGGACTACAGGGTAAATACAACAAATGACACATGTATAAATAGCAAACTCTACAAGCATTTTAGGGGGCTGGCGGGGTAAATATAGGGGCTACAGGCTAAACACAACAATCGACACCTATAAATGGAAAAGTATAAAAGCTATTCAGATTTTTTTAAAAATCGGACATTGTTTAAAAATTAACCCATTTGAGGGGCAAGTGGGGTAAGTAGTGGGGCTACAGGCTAAACACAACAATCGACACCTTCAAATGCTAAATTCGACAAACTGCCCAAATTTTGGCTAAATTTGGAGACTGATCGTAATAACAAACTCTACAAGCTTATTGTTTAATTGTTTAAAAATTAACCCATTTTAGGGAGCTAGCAGGGTAAATAGTGGGGCTAACAAGTCAAACAAAACAAGTGGCACATCTACATGACTGTATCTACCACCTGTGAAAGTTTCATCCAAATCTTTCAAAGATTTTAAGCCAAAAGTGCATGGACAAAATTCAAGGGAGAAAAAAACACAGAAAATGCTACGTTGTGCGAAAGATACCTACAAGTTGACCTTCAGTGACCTCTCGTCGTACCCATGCTGACAATGACCATTTAATGACTCTTTATTGCGTTTTAAAACTGTTTTTTGTCTTCATGTTATTCAACAACGTTGCCTTTATTCATGATTAAGTGCACTTCCAAGATATACAGCCTTCGCTAAAAACTATAAATGCGCGTGCTACCGTAAGTTTTATTAAGTGAATAAACCAATAATTACTCCCTTGGGTTTTTCAGAGATACAGTGTATGGGATGTAAATGTAATTCTCTTAGATCATGTCTTAGATCATGTACTTTAGTCCAGGCCTTCTCAAACTGTGGGTCGCAAAATATAATTTTGGGGTCGCGAAATATCGTGCGTTTTATGTCATTGTCACAATAAATGGTATACGTGCGTATATTTATTGTTTAAACGTCATTTCCGTGTATAGGTTCTACCAAGGGGGCACAAGTGCGGCAACAGAGACGAGTTTGTGCGGCCGTGAACATGTTTTTTAAAATGTATGTACTGGTGCCAGTGACTTCAATAAAAACTTCAGGCGCATTTTAGACGTTATGCCGAATCAAAGCGTATATTCTCAAAAGTTCCAATGCGGTAAGACACAGAAAAATTTGCGATGTTTTTTTCGAAGTAACGAGGCAATCTAAAGCGTTGAGTTTATTTTGTGACAAAATCTGAAGCTCCCGCTATACCAACTGAGCTACACAGGCTCGGTGGTGAACCCTTCCCGAAAAGACAGGCAACGGTATTTATGACTTTTGGCAAATAAAACGTTTTTAAAGCTATCTATAACGGATCTGGGCAATTAGAAGAATTTGATATCGCAAACACTGCTTATCTAAATCGACACAAGGATTAAATTTTCATTACAATTTGCGTAATGCGTTTGGCGAAATGAAAACCAGGTTAAATATCTTGTCGGCTTAAAATTCAGCTTTAAGAAAAACTATCAAGAAATTATATGAAGCAACATGCTACTTCAGTCCTGCTACTAAACAATATCAGAAATGCGAGTAAACTAACAACTTGTTAATTAACAAACCACACATCTTTCATCCTAGTACATACGCAGTGGACCCACTTAAAGTTATAAACAACAACAAGACATGTCTCCACCGAACTTAACCACAATTTCTACAAAGCAACATTAATCTCGGGCAAAATAGATGAGTTTCTTAAAAATAAAAAAGCATGCATGTACCTTTTAACAAACCACCAACCAAATTGTAAACCAATCTGACTTTACATCCTAATTTGTAATTATTTTTGTCCCGACATGTTTATTAGACTACAATTTCTACTATGAATATATGAAAAGAATCTATCGCACAGTGGCCCAATTATTTTTCTGAAAACAATTCATTTCAATTATTTGTCTGTTTTATTGTAGGCCTAATAAAGCAAAGAGCGTTGGGTAAAAGTTTTTTAAGCACAAACTTCAAACGAATATAACAGAGCTTCACATTTGGAACTGTAGCGCCCGCTGCGGGCATCTTATTTGCTCTTATTTTTCAAAAAAAATGTTTCAGAATTAAGTTTCGCAATACAGTCGTTCTCAGTCTTATAAACTTACGTGACCCGCCGGCACAGCCTCTGGCACGACCAACGCACAAGCAAAACAATGAAAAACTTCTGATCTATGCGATTATTCACATCTCAATCACCACGTACTTTTTTAATCAAAACCTGATTTTGGGGATTTGTCGCCACAAAAAAAAACTTTTGCGTTATTAAGTTCTAGATGCCGCACAATGATGTGAATTTTTAGCGGTAATAGTTTAGTAAGCTAGCGCATGAAAATCTGAAAAAATGCCCTTTATTGTATTAAACATGCCTTAAACCAGGGCTTCTCAAACTGTGGGTCGCGACCCCAATTGCGGTCGAAATATAATTTTTGGGGTCGCGAAACATCGTGCGTTTTATGTCATTGTCACAATAAATGGTATACGTGCGTACATTTGTTGTTTAAAAATTATTTCCGTGTATAGGCTATCATCAGGGGTGCACAAGCTGCGGAACATGTTTATTAGCATATACGCACTGGCGGCCGTGATGTAAATGAAAACTTATTTGCCAAATATTTTGATTTTCAAACTGCTCTAAACACATTTTGTGGAACTTTTAAGAATATTACCAGCCTAGTAGCCATATGCGCCAGGCTCTTTATGTCTATTACGTGCAAACAATGCGGAAAAGCAGATGCCACAAACGTCACAATATAGATTATGACGTCATAAAAGCTAAGACTGTCAATCTGTGCATCAAGTTAGAAATTAATTTAGGCTTTTTAGGCGCAATTAGATGGTATATATTTAAAATATATAAGTATTTCTTTCCATCAGTAATTTCAAAACACAAGCAAACAGGCGGCCGTTGGTTAAATAAAGATCTGTGATGCCGTCATAGTGAGAAGGTTGTGCACCACTGGGCTATACCAATCAAGGGGTCACGTAAAAATTTCTGTTTTAAAATGGGGTCGCAGAGCAAGAAAGTTTGAGTAGCCTTGCTTTAAACCAGAGGTGTCCTACTCGTACACGCTACCGTGCCATTTTTTTAAACTTAACGTAGCTCGTCTGACGATTGTATGTTGCAAATACAAGTTCTGTTGCCTAAAAAGCTATTGGTTTATATCAGTGGTTCTCATTATTTTTTCAAAACGGTCCCTTTGCCATTATTTTGAGGGCTCGCGGTCCTTAAGCTGGAATGTGTATTTCAGAGAAACGAAATTTTACGGCAGGATTTTAGCTAGTTATGCAAAATTGCGCTTAACAATAATGCAAAGACAGCTTGTGACATCACAGACAAGAGAAAAAACATCACAATTGTGCGCGAACAATTGCATTTTCGCCAGTTATCATGCAATCAAGGCTATCGTTTAGCAATCGAGTACAGACAATTCTCAATTCTACTTTGATTCAAACTTATCCGGTGCCACAATCTGACGCCAAATAAGATTATAGAATTGCTTCAAACGCTTCGCGGTCCCCCCAAAATTGCCTCACGGACCCCAAAAGGACCGCGGACCCCAGTTTGAGAACCACTGGTTTATATTATGCGTAGAAGTGTACTTAATTCTTTTCTACTAAATTGCTTTAAACAAATTTCACACCGATAGTGCCAATGTAGTGCCAATTTGTAGAGACAGCGATTTCGTTTAATTGTTACGTATTACTTGTCAAACCAGGGTTCGCCAACCTACAGCCCGTCGTTTTATTCGACCCCAAACAGTATACATTAGTTGATTTAATGCAGCGGTTCTCAAACTGCGCTCCGCGGTACCTTAGGGGTCCGCCACACGATTTCAGGGGGACCGCGAGGAGTTAAAAGTATTTCTACAATCTTATGTAATATGAGATCTTGCGAGTGTTAAGCAAAAATTAGATAGTCAAACGAGTTTTTTATGACAAGAAGTGGTTATTTACTTCATTTTCAAGTAACAAACAAAGGCGATTGTTCGCGCACTTTGTTAATATTAATTTAGTCTTGTTTGTGACGTAATAAAATGCCTTTGAAACATTCCCACGCAAAGTGATCTTACGAAGCTAAATTCATTCGTTATGTTGTTGTGGGAATGGTTTCGAAAGGAATAAATTACCTTTTAGTTGGTAACTGGACAGTTTTGTTTTGCCCAGGTATTTTAAATTTCATCGCAAAGTGCTCGAAAAAATGTTAAGAGACCGTTTAGACAAAAAATTAAAAAGGTTTGAGAACCACTGGTTTAATGCAACGTAGTATAAGCCATAGACGACTTCTATATGATTTAGATTTGATGAAACACTAACCATTTGGCGATAGTAATCAAAGTCTTTTTGTTCACATTCAACGTAAGATGTTGGCCTTCATGCTCTTGTTGTTGTCAAACCAATGACCTACTGGTTTCACTTTAAACCGCATAAAACACATATTTGCAACACCCTATTGAATTTAATACTTAACAATGAAATAACAACAAGTTTTGTACAACGCGCTGTGGAAAAAATATCAAAAAACAACAAAATAAATGAGTACTCTATTATTATTATTGCAAACCCGACAAAGCGCAGGTTTAAATACATTTTTTTTAAATCCTCTTAGTTTTGACTATTTCAAAGAACTTGCAACCAAACTGTTAAGCTGCCGACAAACCAAATATTAAAACTGATTTGAACTGATTTGTTTGTGTAACTTCAAGGTATATATAATGGTCAAATGGGCCTTGAGCAAAAAAGGCTCCTTTTTCTATTACAGCTCTCGTGCTGTCACCATGGCAACCGATGCTGAAGAAATCGCTTATTTTTTTCGACTACTAGCATTGTCGGTGTTTGTTGCATGACGTCAGTACATTTGGAGGGAGAGCCTGTAAATAACTTAGACCAGAGGCGGGGAACCTGCGACCTAAAGGCCACATGCGGTCTTTTAAGGCATTAAGTGCGGCCTTCGATATCAAAATATATTTTAGGATGTTGATATTAGGAATTGCACCAAGCGCTGAAAAGTAGACAGAAATGTATTTTTTATCTTTATTCCTCATTACTATTTGATCAGTTTTAGGCCAGCGGTTTTCAAACTAGACCCAAATGGTCCCGTAGTGGTACACATAGCAATTTCCTGTAGAACTACGAACGACCAAGGCTCTGCAATCTTAACTGTGTTGCAAAAGAACAATTGTTTGCGCATAATGGAATATCTTAAACTCGTCTGTGATGTCACAAGCTGCTCTTAGATTATTGATATTTGTAACAAGCGAGTTTCTGGGTTAAATAAATCCTGAATGTTGCAGTTAAGGTGGAAATGTAACAAGGAATTTTATTTAGCTTGGGCTACCACTCTACAAGGGAATAGCGAAACCACCATTCTGTAAAGTCAAAAAGTTTGAACACCACTGACCTTGGCCTGAGAAATAGTCCATGCGGCCTAAACGAGTGTCGATAAACCGTTTGGTGGCCTTTATAAACAAAAAGGTTCCCCACCCCCTGACAATCTTCAAAACCGCAAAAAATGTCCAAATACATTGTGTTTCTATGTATTTTCCTAGTAACACTTTTGCAATTTAAAACGTCATAAATGTTTGCAACAAAAGCAATTTGTGACATTTTAAAGTTGTGTGAATTATGGGAAAATAATCCAGTGTGTCGTAAACTGCGGAAATATAACATAAACGTAAACAGCTAAATAATAAACCAAATTAGAAACATTGCCTCGATTGAACTGCGTTACACTTTTGTTGAAAAAACAAAGTTAAACAAACAAAGTTGCACTTGAACCCCGCATGCAGTACATTTTATATCGATTGTTATTTAATGAAGCAAAATCCATTTCTTGGTTTCATCAGGCAAACTGAAAATAAGCCAGAAATGATCTAATCAACAAGTCAACCACTAACAAACCAGGAATTGTTGCACCACCTTACGGGGAAAACATGAGTTGCATAGGACGCGGTAACAAACAGTGGCTTGCTTCATGTCAAACTGACACGTGAGAACCGATTGTTTGTTCGGAGAAAAACTTATTTATTGCAAGATCTGCTTCGTTCTCATGAACCCAATGGGAAATGTTGACCCTGAAAGTGTCGACAAAACGGCGCCAGACTTCCACATTGAAAATGTCACACAAACTTTTATGCTCCTTTGGGCTCATTAATAGTCCCAATGCTGCATCCGAGAACGTCATAACATCTGGTACGGAAACAATGTTGATCTGTGTCCCCATGTCCATGTCGACAAAACGGCGTCAGGCTCCCACATTGCAAATGCCGGCCAAACTTTTGTGCTGCTTTGGGCTCATTAATAGTCCCAATGTTGCATCCGAAAACGTCATAACATCTAGTACGGAAACAATGTTGATCTGTGTCCCCATGTCCATGTCGACAAAACGGCGTCAGGCTCCCACATTGCAAATGTCGGCCAAAGTTTTGTGCTGCTTTGGGCTCATTAATAGTCCCAATGCTACATCCGAAAACGTCATAATATCTGGTACAGAAATATGTGGTGAATGTCGATCTGTGTTTCCATGCCCGTGTCAAAAAAACGCTTTTGGTATTTTGCAAGTTGCTGATGCAAACAGACTCAAATTTTTCTGCTAAAGAATGTGGAATTTGCTTTCAAAAGTATTTTGATAAAACTTATAGGACCGTTGCAATTAACACAGTCCAAACTCTCAACCCGTGGTTCGGAAACGTTTTTGCGAGTTTGAAAAAACTGCAACATTGATAAAAACAACACCAAGTTTAATTTATTAGCTTGAAACAAGGTTGCTACAATGTCATTGTAGTAAACCAGGAATCATTGACACGCAGAAAAATCACTGATTATGGCTTTGCCTGTCATTGCGGTTACGTCGATTCTCGCTCATTGGCTGCAGTTACATTGTACTTAACAATAACAACAAAAATCCTGCATTACCTGGCCCAAAAATATCAACACAAAAGCATTACACAGACTTCTTAGAAGTTTGTTATTGGCGAGCTGTTGTAAGGGTATTTATCTGGGAAATCCCCCAAGTTTTGTGGGGAAACCACCAAATTAGCGGAAAAGCATCTTAGTTGCAAAATTATTTCTTCATATCATAGAATGTTTAAACATTAATTTTCTGCTCGAACGGATTTAGGAAATTAAACCGCATTGTTTTGCAGAAAACACTTATTTTTGTCAAAAGTATTTTTAGGGTTTACCCTGTGGTGCATTGGATTAAGAATGCCGCTCGTAATTTTGATTGACATTTGTGTTTGTTGCCGAAAATCAGCCAAAACTTCTAAAACGGATTTGATAATTTGTTTTTTATTTATTAATACGCAGGAGTGCTACTTTTGTCAACTTAGGAGATTTAGCGTTTGCCTAATGGCCCAAGATAAAATTGCAAAATGATCTTTAGCTAAAATAAAGTGTGCTAATAAAAATGGCCCACTTAATCACATTACACTGGCTGCGTTGCAGGGGGAATTTTATCAATGACACCGCTACTCTACATGAAGGCGTTTAAGCACAAAACAGATAGGATTGCATTTTGCTTTCAAAGTTTCATGAACCACCCTGTCATGGAACAAACAGTTGAGTCTTTATGGGTGGACTCAAAGGACAGAACACAGTGATACCATGTTGATTAGCTAAACGCTCTAACCATCACTGTTTCTTTCAAGCAAAGTATTGCACTTATACCAATGGTAATGATAAGTGTTGTGGTTTAGTCTACTTTTTTGTTATTTTATTGTTATTTTACTTTTTCATCAACAACAATTGCTTATGTTCTCTATGCTTACTTTGGTTAAATCCTGGATTTTACTTTTCAAGGTTAATTGTAAAACATGACACACTAGGCTATATATTTAAGTGCAAGTAAGCTCTATACTTTGTTCCAGTCGTGAAAGTGGAGATGATGGTTCAAATGTTTTTTACAGAATTGTCTTCTGCTGATCCAAAAAACTGATTAATGCTGGGGAGGCGAGCTTTCATCGATGTTATGTGGCAAATTATATTTTCCTTCTTTCATCAACAACTTCATGTAATTATATTTTTCCTTCTTTCATCAACAACTTCATGAGTCCACATTTCTCAAAGTAAACCCAGTTGGGGTCAGGTTTTTCCTTTTACATCCGTCAAACAGGTTCCTATTATTATATATCACATTTAATGATATATTAGTTACCACTCTAACCATGTGAACTTCTATCGTTAAATTTTAGGAATGTAGTCAAGAAACCTTACTCAGGTTTTGTGTTTGCTGCCAGCTATTTCTTACTTCATCTCAGGTGTGTATTGTTTGTGTTAGATGCTGATTTGCTGATCGAAATCTAAGAGCATTTTACGTTTGCAGGCCTCTCTATTACTTGATGTCATTGTCTTGTATGAATTTGCCATGACTCAGCCAATTTGTGCCTTGCTGCAACTTTAAAAGGTATTTATTGCTTACCATTTGTGTGATCAAACATAAAAGATTTTTCTACGCTTAGTGCAGAATTTTCACTGAATTTCTTTGCAGCAATAACAATTTCTTAGTTTTGAAACCAATAACATTTTTGTTCCATTTAATATTTATTGTAGCAGAATATTGCCTTTTGTTTGTATTTGGCAATATTTGTTGTTGTTTAGTTTTGCAGCTATTACTATCATAAATGTGTTTTGGTTTTTCATTTTAGTGGGTTTTGTTTTACATGTTTACTGTTTATTGCTGGTGTTATACTTAAGGATGCATCAAATATATATAGTCAAGTGGGGTAAAAAAAAACAATTTTTTGAAACTTTGTTGCCAAACTTTTATTTTAGGCAACAAAAAGTTAGTTTTTCTTCCCAACAAAGCTGATAGGACTACCTTTATAGTTATGTGAAAAGTTTTTAATTTTACTAAAAAACAAAAAAAATATTTGACAAAAACTGTTGTTCTTTTTTAACCCGAAAAAGGTACAAAAAAAAAACAATGTCGGGGTAAAAAAAAACAAGTGGACATTAGGGCCATTTAAAAAAAAAATTAAGTTGCAGCTGGAACTTCAATTCAATTATATGAACTTAATAAACCATCTTAAAGTCAAAGATAAGACAGAAATTTCATTAATAACTCTGTTACAATAAATAAGCCAAAAAAACATGAGCCACATAAAATTCTTTGTTTTCGAAAATTTACAAACCAAACTTACAGCAGTTAGTAAACTGTTTGTAAATTAATAAAACACTTTCAAATTGGTGCTAAGACTTTCCATGGCTTTGTACCTTTATTGCACTGCATTTATTGCCTTTGATTTGGTCTTTTTTGTCATTTACCAGTCTTTTGTTGGTATGCAACTAGGTTTAAATAGAGCTCACCCACTTGCTGACCGATCATGTAACCTAAAACCTTTTTGAAATAAAGTTTAATTTTCTACCCCAAACTGCTTGAATTACCACATAATGATTTGATAACATCTTTTTCTTACTTTGTAGCATTTTTCTTTAGGCCTGGATTCCAATTTGTACTTTTAGCCATGCAGGTATACTTTTTGGTAAAAATTCCTCCAAAACTGGGCCCCAAAACAATTTTATACAACTTTGGTTTAAGTACATGTTTTATAGGCTTTCTTTTTTATTTTCTAAACTTCCAGGTGACAAATAAAAATGTTTGGACAAAAAAAATTTTTGGGGTGCCAAAAATACATAGTTTTTTATTACCCCATTCCTATAGAACAGTTTGGGGTAAAAACAAACAACAAGATATCTAAAAAAATTTAGAAGTTAGCCAAGTGGAGTCTTTTTTGTTTAATAGGTCATAGTTATGACACAACACAGAACAAAGGTCATTGACACCAAACTTGTAGTAAAAAATCTGCAGGAAAGTTTCTGAAGGTTGTTGAAGACTTTTTAGCATACGAATTTTATACTGTTGTTTCAGCCTGCAGAACATTGCCTACAAACAAAATCTGATAATGTTTTGTGGCTTATTTTATAGGTAGAGAATAAATACATCATATGAAAAAGAAAGCATTTAAAAAAAAAATTTGGATAAGCTGTGAGGGCATTGTTTTTTTTACCCCAACTTCAGCAAAATTTTTTTTTACCCCATTTGACTATATATTATATATATATATAATATATATATATATATATATCGAACAAATTTTTTGCCATTATTAATTGACTATATTTCCTCTTTTGATTCAGATAACGGTATTACATCATTCAATCAAAAAACTACTCCAGTGATCCTGATGACTAATTAACAAGAAACAACACCAATAATTTACAAGGTACTGAATTTGATTTGTTGTTTTCCATGTTAGGAGTATTTAAGTGTAGATGTAAACAAACAGTATATTCCCCACATTAAAAGGCTTGGGCCAAAACCGAATAAACAGTCACAATGCTGAATGATTTAGGCCAACAAAAACATCACTATATCATTAGTATCAACCTGTTTTCTGAAATAGTTTTTTTTTTAATGTTTCATTTTTACAACAAATTTTTGTACAATTTTTTTTGGCCATGAAAATTTATTGTCTACTTGATTTTACGAGTTTTACTGTGTTTTTTTTTTGTCACATACAAATTTTTATCATTTTTTTGCAGATCACAAAAACATTGTGTTGATTGTCAACAAATTAGATCTGGAACTAGTGAAACAACCATAAACAGTTTGGATGATTTTGTAAAAACCTAATAGGTGTGAAGGCCTGGATCAAAAACTAAGGTGGGTATTAAGAAAAGGCTAAAGACCAAACTGATGTATTGCATTGTGGGGCGTGGCAAAAAATATTATAGAACACCATGTTCAAAGCAGTGTTTCTCACTTTTTTTCTGTACCACTATCATAGAGCCCTAATATTTCGGTTTCATGTTAAGAGTAGCCGTTGTGGGAACAGTTTTTAAATGTGCCTGACATTTAAAGGGATTTTAATTGCTAATGCCTCTATTCCTAATGCGCCGATGAACACCATGAAAACCACTAGCGACTAGTCTATTGGTTAATACTGGCAAATCTGGTCAATTGGATGACCAATTTAGTCATATACTGCTGTTTTATTTCCATGCAAATAAACAGATTATGCATTCAACCAGTATGAAATGAATCGTATTTGTCGTACATTTATTTTGTCACATTTACAAATTTTTGAGCTGAAGTTCTTCTAGGATATGTTTTTGGTATATTTCTATCAGTGTTTATTGTTTTGTTTTAACCTTAACCTTTGCATTTCAGACCATGCACCCTCCAAACTCAATTGAACTTGATGCAAGTGTTACTCATCTCAGACCAGCATATCTTGCAACAAAGCATAAAGCACATACCTTACTATGATCGAGCAGTAAAAGACAAATTCTACTACAGATGTAGCAAAACATAACAGAGTAACAAACAAAGCCAGGGTTGTTTAGAGCAGGGCTTCTCAAACTGTGGGTCGCAAAATATAGTTTTGAGGTTACAAAACATCATGTATTATTATGTCAGTGTCACAATAAATGGTATACACGGGAGTAAATTTATTGTTTAAACATCATTCACGTGTATAGGCTATACCCTCAATGGGTCACGTAGAATTTGCTTTCCTAAAATGAGTTCGCAGAGCAAAAAAGATTGAAAAGCCCTGTTTTGGAGGGCCTCTTCATATTTACAGCATACAAAAACATTTGTAAAAACGTTGGGTTTTGTTAATTTTGTGATCATGTGCGACTTTTTTACGCCAAACTAATCCAACGTAATATCTGTCATTTCATGTAAAAATAGCGAATTCAAACTTGTGCTCTCGGGGCCATCTAGCGGGCAGTGTAAAATCTTTTTTATGTTTGTTGTTTCGCCCCAAAATACTCAAACATGAGTTTTTACCTGACAACGAAAAACGCTGCCCGATTTTAACGCTTCTCGTTGTTGTAGCGAGTTCATGAACTCACGAAATTCGAGTCTTGTTCCAAGAGAGAAGCGGTTTCGCAAAGAAACAAATCACTCGAGTTCCTTCGCTGACGGAAAGTTGTTTCGGCAGATTTGTGTCGTAACAATCACTTGCCCCACCCACTGCCACACCTTTTTGAGATCGCACGTGATCAAACAACATTTAAACTTGGACAATGCTACCAAACGTATTTTCCAACAGTTTTTCACTTCTAAAACGAAACTTGCAAATCTTTGCATTAGCAGAAACAGGAGCATATCGATCTGAAGGCATACGCAAGGTGTCGTACGCGAGCACGTAAAACCTGTTAACAACTGATTTGCATCGTATCACTCTAAACTAGAGAAGCCGGGAGTTTGTTATTGCGGGTCGCGAACATTCTGTTGTGCACGTTTGCGTTTCAAAATTTATTTGAAGTTTGTGTGAAGACGAAATAGAATCAGCAGAAGTAATTATAGGTCAGTAATTATTGCATTGTCTGTCCATTTTATTTTGGAGCCCCATGGTACCTTATAAGTCACACATCACATTCATAAGAACGTTGTGCATGTTATTAAGTTATTGTTTGGTTATTTAAACCTTAAAACACTGTTGCTTATTCCTGTATCAGTTGGTTTGTTACAAGTATTTTAATTTATCTAATATTAGTGAGTTGTATTTTGTAAGAGTGAACAATTCGTCATCCGTTGGAAAGTCCCCATTAATTTGCCTCCTGTATTCAGGGCTGCCACTCCTTTTTCACAAGATCTTGGGATTTCAGTGCTAAGCTTGGGATCTTGGGAAAAACTATTTAAATCTTGAGATTTTTTGAAATTATCCGTTAAAGGTTCAATTAATAGTTGTTGCGAACAAAAATTATCATTTTGGAAAAAGTATCTTTTAATGTAACGATTTGCATCAGTGGTTCATCAATTTTGTGTTCGAAGCCGTGTAAGTTGAGTGAACCTTGGGATATCTTAAAACTTTCAGTGGCAGTTATGAAGGTGTCTCGTATGGGACGTCGTAACGTCGGCATATTGTAATAAAGACTGCTGGAAGAGCTAAGAAATTTCTTGATTTAGTTTGTTCGGCTTTTGTGAAGTACCAAAATTTGCTGATTCGTTGCATAATGACAGAACGCTATTTCCACGACAATGTATGACAGAAAATTATTTGTCCGGAAAACACCTGCGCCTTAAATATATTTTGACAACAAAGATGGCACAAAGTTTGGGTCTGGTATACTTTCATGACCCAACGTCATAACTACGTCATGCCTGTACATACACCAATGACCTTTACATATGATCAACTACGTCATAGTACGGATACGTCACGCACATAATGACGTCACTGTGACGTCACACATTTTCCCTATCGCCCGACGAAAATTTCACACTTTACGAAATGCACATCGCAGAAAGCTGAAAATTGGTGTGTGACGTCATCAAGGCTTTGGATGACGTCATGCAAAAAATTACGTCAATCGGGTCACGCTAACTACATCTATTCAACGTCTAAACTTACTCGCTAATGCAAAACACCTCTCGCTCGCCGATGACCTGCGCTTTCTCACTTAAGTACAATGACAAACAATTTTTAGTTTGTAGAAAGGCTAAATCATTTGAGAAAATCAATCACAATCATTTTTACACTGGTTGTTGGCGTTGTTCTTGCAATAACCTAACGTTTTTTAATATTCTGTTAATTTAGAACGCCCGAAAATGTTTAAAACATTGAAGAAAACGTATTCAGAATGCTGATTTCTATGTTTAAGTTAAATGCCTTGTGAATATTCGTGCCGAGTTTCAAATTGAAAGCTCAAGTACATTTCGGATTAGAGGCCGACAAAGGGGTGCACCTCGACGAAGCTCGACCCGCTTCAAGCGGCCGAGTTAAGAACGGAAAAGCCTATGTCGGCACCTGGTATACTTTCATGACCACAAATTCTCGACCTCGCTGCAGCCAAAGTTGAGATCGCAGAAGGGCGATCGATAAATTGTTGGAAAGGCCTATCCTTCCTCTCCAGCTTGCACCCCCCCCCCCCCCCCGCGTTCCACCCCCATGGAAGTGCGTCATCTAGCGATTGTTTGAATAAAGGTAGTTTTCGCAAAAGTGTGACGTCACAATGCCTGGGGTTAGGTCGGTGGGGTCAAAGTGAGTGGAAAGTTAAATGCCTTGTGAATATTCGTGCCAAGTTTCAAATCGACAGATTAAGTACATTTCGGATGAGAGGCCGACAAAGGGGTGCACCTCGACGAAGCTCGATCCGCTTCAAGCGGCCGAGTTAACAACGGAAAAGCCTATGTCGGCACCTGGTATACTTTCATACACATGGCAAAAAAACAGACAGGGCTGCTTTGCAAAAATATGTTTGCAAAGTTTTAAAACAGAACAAGATATTTTTGTGTGGAATTGTCATCACCAAATAAATTATGTCTTGCATAATGACAGCAAATGTTCCACAGGTAATTTTTGCTGTGAACTTGATTTAAGCATGAGTAGTCGAATTGTGCATCGATGTCGATTGTTTGACTACACCCCATCTGCTGTGCAATGTGTGGCAGTTTCCAAGCTGTCACATGATTTAGCTGTGGCTCGATCTGATGGAAGTGTTGAAATATGGAACACTTGTGGAAACTGGTTCATAAAATGGTAAGAATTGTTCGTTAAGCTATTGATGCCAGGTATAATATCAGCATTATAGAGCTCTTCTGGCAACTGTATTTTTTCCCGGTGTTTCGACATCCTATACAGGTCGCCTTCAGTTTTTCATTAAGCTCAACAACGTGAATTTCTTATTGCAAAACACTGGTCTCGATTTTGCCCAAAAATTTGGCATCATCAGTCCTATATGGGAAATAAATAGAAACATGAAATAGGTTTCTGTTGTTCGATGTTAGTTTTTCTGATGTGTAAAATTTCAACTCCACAATGACATTGACCGTAGTTTGGCTATCTTGGAATTGTTTTGTCGGTTATCAATCCACATGAAAGATGAGGTTGTCGTATTTTAAGGTTATCCCTGGGATGAAGGACAGATCGGTTGAATGTTTGGTTTGGATCGGTAACCGACTGATTTCTGGTGGTCTCCATGGCGATATATCAGAGTATGACCTTTCATCGGCATCTGTGAAGGTCAGTGGGTGGCTTTATGGTTTGGGGGCCAAACATGATATTCTGTAAGTTCTTTTGGTTAGGCCCTAATACTAAGTCCATTCTTAATCTGTGGACAAAAGAATAATTTACCTTGAAACAGAATTAGAGTCAATGCACTTCTTCAAACCAACGATGTGCAGACTCTAAAGAATAAGATAGAGTCAGTTTTTTTTATATTATTGATTTTGAGTAATGACATTTCTAGGAACTCTCATCATCTTAGTAAGAGAATTTTCAATGACTTTACGACCCTAGTGTCAATCAATCTTCTTTAACAGTGAGAATTATTGTTTTAGAATTCAGTGGATAGTTACGGAGGAGCTGTGTGGTGCATGGCTCTATCACCTGATGAAAACCAAATTGCCGTGAGTTTATTCTAAGATTTGTTGCAGTGCACAAACTATAACAATGTACAAGTATTGGATTGTATTTCACTTTACCACATCCTTTATTTTCTCATTTAAACTTTTATCCCCAACCCCTGTTGTATGCTGTGATAAATGCCAGGTATAGTATTTGTCTCATATGAACTAGAAACAGCAATTGTTGAATTTTGGACTTTGTTTTTACTCATCAACTGATGGTGTTCAGTAGATGTGGGTAGACTTAATCCACTCATTG
Source organism: Phallusia mammillata (assembly GCF_965637545.1). NCBI lineage: Eukaryota > Metazoa > Chordata > Ascidiacea > Phlebobranchia > Ascidiidae > Phallusia > Phallusia mammillata. Next base: position 30,838,359 of record NC_137255.1, read on the forward strand.
CCAGCAATTTGGCTCGATTTCCTAATGTTAACAATACATTGTCACAGATTGGCTGCGAGGATGGAAGTGTTAAAATCTTTGATGTCACGGACAAATCAGTTTCATATGAAAGAACATTTGACAAACAAGAAGGTCGGTAATAATAGTCCAAACTTTTAAACATATTTCTGCCACTTATTGTTTTCTTATGATGTTGTTGTACTTTGTTTGATGCCTGTGACATCTTGAAAGCAACACTTTCATGTTTTTCTTGCAATGTTTTGATCAGATTGCAGGTGGCACATCTGAAGAGACAACCTGTAGTTGCAATGTAGAAAATTTTCAATCAAAACACATATTTTAGACAATAATTATTCTCTTATAAAAAATTGTTGTATTTTGGATGATGCTTTTAGCAATGTATTTGTTTTAAGTAAAAGTATGTTTATAGGTCGTATATTGTCCATTGCTTGGCATGCTGGAGGGGATGTCCTCGTCACAGGCTCTGTTGATGTGATCAGAATATGGAGCATCAAAACTGGTAAAATACAGCTATGCTTATGCTTAGGGATGGCCAAAAACTTGTAACATATAATATACTTGTAGTAGCAGCTTGGATAGCAATAACATGTACCAAAACAAAAGTGGTGAGATATGATTTGCTTATAATAGTAACTTCACTAGCTTTGATAGCAATAATACCCAACACAGACATAACTATTGGGTGAATATTTTGTGTGGAATATTCATTGTGAATACTTCGTATGTTGTCGTTTTAAATTTAAGTCATTTAAGCCCTGGAATGTGATCAATTCACCAATGTTTAAATGATATTATAGTTTGGAACATTACATACGGAAGGCGACATGCTTTATTTTTCAAACATTTCAGCAAATGCTCATGCCATCATCAGTTATATGAAGGCCACATTTGTTTAGGTTTTTCTTTATGTGAGGCAGTTACACTCAAGTGCATATAAACGGGTGTAACTGATATGGCCTTCATATCACTGATGTTGGTATAACGAATATACAACAAAATACTTAAAGTTGTTTTCATTAAACTAATTTAGGTGGCCAACTTTGCTTCTTCAATACTTATTTATCTTGATTGTATTTGTCAACAAATTTGAGAATGACTTTTAAATGTCACATCAATGAAGTCACATAAGCTGTCTGTAGTAATTTGCAACCAACCAATGATTTCAATGTTTTCCCACCTAGCTTTCATTTTCACTTTTTACTCTCAGTTGACATTAATTTTGTAATTTGTCATAACAGGTGAAAAATCTGTTGGATGAGATGAAGGAGGTTGGTAAACAGAAAGAACATTTGGCTTCTGAGGCCGACTTAATGCAAAGATCTCAAACGAAAGATCTTTCTCGACTTCATGAAAACATCAAGCAAATCGAGGTATGTGGCGTTTCAAACCGGGCTTTCCTTTTTTATCACTCACATTTTGAAAACTAGTGAAAACTCTTTGCCACAAATATAATCTGATGTATGTGTGTTGGCAAGTTTTTATTGCTTACCACATGGCTGGACATTGCCATCCTTAAGTCACATCACTGGAATTGATGGAACATAAATTATATTGCTGATCACCACAGATCTTTGTTTTAATCTTGCAACTGCAAACCAACTTTTATTGATTTTTCGATGAAATTTCATACCGTCATCCAATTAGTGTTTCAGATTTTTTTTATGATGTTTATGAGTTGTGATTTTTAGCTCTTCCAGCAGTCTTTGTTATAATCGGCACAGTTATCACTTGATCATTTGTGCGCACTACGTTTTTTACAACTGAAATCACTGTGTGTGTTTTTTACTGCCCTTTACGCTTGATGATAACTTTGTGTTTTCAATTTATGTCATTACCCTGATTGAGGTGTCTAGTATGGGACATGGGAACGTCTAAATATTATAATAGAAACAGATAAAAGAACTAAACATTTTGTTGATATATAATCCTATAATTTTGTAATTTTTTGCAACTGAATGTTTTTTTGTGTAAAAAGATATCAATAACAAAGAGAAAGCAGAGTGTTTTGTGCATGTAAGGCTGAATTTTAAGACAATGGCATGATAAAAACTGAAAACAAGCAGTGTAACAGGTTAAATTGTTACTTCAATACAAACACGTAAATCGGTTGGAATGACATGAAAAACCACCTTGCGTGCCAACCTTGGCATGCATGGCAGGGGTTGCCGATCCCTGATATAAACTTTACACACTTTGAAATTGTGCAGCTAGCTTCATATAATTTTGGTTTGCAAATTCTACCTTGTTTCTTTTTCCAGGAAGTAGAGAAATATAGAAGTGAGTACAACAAAGTTCGATACGAACACACATTTTTGAAAGCAGAGTACGAGCAAGCAAAAGCTGAACACAAAAGAAATCTTGAAGAACTTGGATTAAGGTAAAAATGTTCTTGAAAATTATCTAAAATAAGATAATTGCATGGCCATAGAAAGCATACACATTAAAACAAATTTTTCAAAGAACAAGATTTTGGGATGTTTTGTAATAAAGACTGTATAGCATTGAGGCATAGCTTTTGTATGGTGTTGTAAAACTTATTTCTTTGCTTGGTTAAAACAAAAACTTATTTCTTTGCTTGGTTAAAACAATGATATTTATACACAATGTGCTTGAAAGTTGTTAATATTACTAAATGTTTATAGCAGGGCCATCAGGTCTCCATACATGCATTAAACCCTGTCATTGACGCGAATAACAATCAACATACTTTTAAATCATGTTGCTTGCATGGATTGGTTGTTACAGACACCAAGCACAGGTGGCTTCTCTACAACACGAGAGAGATAATTTGTTGAAAATGCAGAAATCGTCACCAGATGTTGATGCACAAAAAATCCTTAATCTTCAGAGACAGAAAAATCAACTGGAACAAAGGGTAGGTTGGTTGGAGTTATCAAGTAATACAAGTTGATGCGATGAAAATAAAGACTTTGTTTGGTAAAGTAGAAATTAAAAAATTTTTCTCGTTTAACTTAGTAGTGTTTTATTTCTTTTTCTGGTAACCATAGTGACAATATTTAAGACCGGATTGCTCTCAGTAACACCAATATATAAACATAAAACTGTTTTATAATCAAACTCGTGACTGTGAGTATGATGTCATTTGTAAGCGTTTGTGCCTGTGCTTAAACTTTAAGTTCGCAACACAGAAATCATAGTATGCTGGGCCCTTTGAAGGTGTTTACGGAAACCAGCCGGTCACCAAGCATGCCTGCATATACGCTTCAGTGCTGGTCCCAGTTATGAAGTTATGTTCATCTTAACTGTACACTGTAGTATAGAAACGAATATGCAACAAAAGACATACTTGATTGTATAGTTGATTGTATCAACTAGTTTGCAATTATTAGGTAGCTAACTTTGCTTCATCAATACTTATTTATCATTATCGTATTTGGCAACAAATTTGGAAATGACTTTTAAATATCGCATCAATGAAGTCCTACAAGCTGTCTGTAGTAATTTACAACCAACCAATAATTTTAGTCTTTGTATTCACCCAGTTTTCAGTTTAAACTTTTTACTCTTTATCAACACAATTTTTAGCTCTTCCGGCAGTTTTTTTATTTTAATATGCCAACGTTTCGATGTCCCATACGAAACACCATCATCAGGGTAATTACATACATTGCAAACACAAGTTATTATAAAGCAAAAAGGGCGGCGAAACACACACACAAAAAAGGCGGTAGAAAAAACGCAGTGCGCACCAATAGTCGAGTGATATCACCTGGCTCAATGGTGCAAAAGCGACCGATAAGTTATCGGCATTTTTACTCTTTACTTGACATTAGTTCTGTCTTTTTTCTGTAACAGGTGAAAAATCTGTTGGATGAGATGAAGGAGGTTGGTAAACAGAAAGAACATTTGGCTTCGGAGGCCGATTTAATTCAAAGATCTCAAGCAAAAGATCTTTCTCGGCTTCACGAAAACATCAAGCAAATTGAGGTAAGTGCCGGGAAAAGCGTTTGTTTAAAATAGGGCTTCCAACATATTTATTGCTCACACATGGTGAAAAGTTTTTGCGACGAATATAATTAGATGTAATGCATGGGCAAGTTTGTATCGCTTACCACACATATGGGCATTACCATTCTTAATTCACATCACTGGAATTGATGGAATATATGTCACTGATCAGCACATATCTTGCTTTTAATCTTGTTTTTTTGCGAACCAACTTTTATTGAATTTCAGGCCAAGTTTAATTTTAAAGGTTCAGATTACTTTTTATGATGTTTGTGAATTTTAATTAAATTGTGCAAATTCAATAATAATTGGCAGATCTTTTATGATGTTTATGAATTGTAAGTAAGTTGTACAAAACTTTCTTCAGAGCGAGAAGCGTTCCACTGAGATGCAATGTGAACGACTCGGCAAAGAACTGAGAGATAAAAGTGAACAAAACTTGAGGCTGAACCAACAGATACAAGATTTGAGCAAAGAAGCTGCTTCATTGAAGTAAGACTGGGTTGGCAGGAAATATGGTTTCTCACTCAAACAACCAACAAACTATTTAGTCACATTAAACCAGTGGTTCTCAAACTGTGGTACGCCTGAACTTTTCTGGTTGTACGCGGAGCTTTTGTGTTCCCTAATTTAAGTCCAATCTAAAATTGCAATTCAACTGACCCAACTGATCAGCCCTGGTTTGGGCGAAACTCGTGTTTTTGACATTCTTTGAAATTGCTAAATATGCTAGCCAGGTTGAGAAATTGGGCCTATTTCTTGGTCTGTTCAAACAGGGTTTAGGCTAGGTGGTATGCAGCGATAGAGAAAGTTATCAGGTGGTTTGCGACCCGAGAAAGATTGAGAACCATTGCATTAAACCAAACTACATAGTTTTGCTCATGTTGTTATGGCAACAAACAAACTTTTTTTAAGAGATACTCTTTATTAGGGATAGAAAACCTGTATCCATATTAGGTATTTAAATTAGCTAAATGTCAAAATGTTTTCTACTGCTGAAATTATGCAACTCAATGTAAAAAAATGTAGCATTCCCAAAAAATCACCATATTTGCTGTGATTTAAATGTCTGTGCTTTTTGTTCAATATTGTCATATTTTTAAGTAAAAAACATAAATTATCAATCAAGTGTAAAAAGTTTTTGTTACATGGTGTTTCTGATTTAAATAATATACATCTATTTGGGCTGTTATTTTCACCATTTAACTTATGAACAGATCCATGTACAGTTCTCTTAACAATCTATTTTTAGAAATATTGCAGATGAGGAAAGCCATCGTCATAAAGTTACGTTGACGAATCAGAAACTTGAGGGGGGGAAGCTGGCTCACTCCCAGTGCAAATGCTTGTGTGGAGAAATTTGAGGATTTAATAAAGTTTAAGTCGTAACGGTTTCCTCATTATTCATGTGGTAACCATGCTCACCATTGTTACGTAACTTTCAATGACGTATTCCAACGTCATATATTTAATAATCTCCGTAAACTGAGCGATAATCCCACTTAATTCGCAACAAAGCGAAGATGTTTGGGACTAAACGTTGCAGAAAACCTTCGTAAAAACAACTGGAATATAACGTAACATTGTAAAAAGGTCGCAAGAAAATGATAAGCTTGTTTGGATGGAGGAAAAACATCGAATGCAAAGTAAATTGGATCAACTCGAACATAAAGTGAGGAGGAGCAGAGAGGAGAGTGAGAGGAGCAGCAAACAACAACGCAAGTATGTTGCGTCATAATGCTTGTTTGTGACGTAATTAAAGCCTGTAGTTAGTGCTGTTATTAAAGGAGTTGACACAGATAGTTAAGTTTATTAATTAACTAATCTGTAATGTTTTAAATCTTGTTGAATTTCCAGAATCAAACACGCATTGATCGATAAAGTTCGAGGTTTAAGAAGCAAAGTTGAATTGTTGGAAGCTGAAAAGGAACAGTTTGAAATCCAGCTCAAGACCGGCAGGTGGGGCTAAAGTGCTATCTGTTTGTGGACAAGCCTTGGGACTCGACTGAAATAGTCCTGTACTTGACTTTGGAATTATTGCTGACTTAACACAAAACTTCTATCTGGTTGAGTCTTCGTCAGATTTGTGGATTTATAGCTTATAGCAGTGTTTCTTAACCTTTTTAGCACTCGTACCCTTTGAGCTACATGGAATTTTCTCGTACCCCCTGTCTTCAATGGCCGACGGAAGTAAATAAAATTGTAATAATAGGAATTAAACTCAGTGTATTTATAATTTGGGTGTTGAATGCATGCATTGAAACAGTATTGTAAGTAGTACAAACCAACCCGTTCTAGACACATAACAAAGTAACTTGTTACGCATTCTTCACAAATATGCATAAATAGCGTACAATTTCACACTTCATGTCGTACCCCTGGTTAAGAACCCCTGGCTTTGAGTAAAACGAAACAACTTTATTGAAAACAAATCTCGAGTTGAATGACCTTGAAAATTCCTACCAAGGTCACATTGTGTTTCAGACATGGTGTTTCGATGGAAGAATACAACAAGATGCGACGGCGCATGCGCGAACACCGCCAACGTCACAATGAATTTCGTCGCGCGATCGGTTTGTCCGAAACATTACCTCTCCTCTCATCCACTGTAAACCAGGATATGACGTCATTTGGTGCAAGTACGTCACTGTTTTGCTTCTATTATGGCGTAACAGACTGTTTTGCTCAACGCGTTTATTTTCTAAACCCGTGGTTCTCAACCTTTCATGGACGTTGGCCACCTAAAAGTATATTTCGTTACCCCCTTTAAATGACAATGTAACATCTGTGCCCCCCCTGCAAAAAATAAAATTGCAACCAGTGTTGGAATTCGGTATTAATGTAGGGTTTAAACAAGTCGAATAGAGTAAACAACAAACTGTAATCGTGACAAACCTCAATGTAGACAAAGAGTGTTAGGGAACAAATATGTTTGCAGCATTTACTCAATTCCGCGCATTATACAAGAAAATGACTCGCTGATTTTTAATGGGTGTTTCTGGTGAGGCTACACCCATGGCCTCCTGGAACACAGATCGTGGACCCCCTGGGGTGCCGAGGGCCCCGGTTGGGACCACTGGTCTAAACGTTATATTCATATAATCGTCCATATTATGACGAAACAGAGACACATTGTGTAAAGGCGGATTTTCTTTTGTAGACGTCACAAACCTATCTGTTTTGGCTGAAAGAGAAGAATATCGAGAAGAAATCAAACAATTACGTCACCGACTCGATGAATTCATCCGAACCGCGACAGACAAAGAGAACTGTGACGTAACAGACGAGAAAGCTGACGACAATTACGAGAATGACGAATTCGCTTCCACCACAAGTAGTAGCTGATGAGATTTCGAGTCTGCGTTCCACTGTGCATTGGGATCTAAACATATTTTAGTAATTTCACACCTAAACCTTTTTTCCAGTCCTTTACACCAGGGGTCGGCAACATTTTATCTGCTGCGGTCCGTTCTTAAAACTGAAATTTTGTCGCGGACCGGCTTTCAAAAACTTACAAATGTTTAGCAATGAAAACACATAAATTAGTTTATCATCCCCGGGATACATGGGCAAAATGTTTTATAGCATTTAACCTGAAAAAGTATACGGCCCGGTAACGAACTCGTCGCGGACCGGCGGTTGCCAATCACTGCTTTACACAACGCAGATCTTTAGAAACAAGACTCTGACTTATCTTCCTTAGATGTTGCGTTTTAAACATAGTCTGATCTATTTGTGCAGGAGGATTAAACATGAAAGGAGGGCATTTAACATAGTTGGTCAACAGTGTGTTTGATCTTTATGCATTTTATGGTAAATTTGTGCATTCCGCAAGTTTTTCCCCCAGAAACTCCGTCCTGATTTGACACAAATGCAAATGTTGCACATTTGATGATTTTTCGGGCGAAATCTTGTTTAAGATATTTCCACGGACATTTATAACATTGTAGCGAGCGATCAGGACTTGAAACTGTTTGCAAATTCGGAAACTCCAACAAATTTATGCAACATTGGCTGCGATTTGACGACTTTACAAACAATGACGATGAACGAATCTTTGGTCGAATGAAAATATAAGGGGTTGCTATTATGTTAGCAAAGTATTTTTATTTTATTGATCGATTTGTGGCAACAACCAGATGCAAAACATCACGTTTCTATCGTTTTTATGTTCGCAGTACTAATCTTTTTTGTTTTATAATTGCACATTTATAATATTTCGTTTATTCGTTCATTTTATCCATGTTTTACGCCTGAATAAAGAACGCTCTTTATGAGTCCACAATTGGGTCATTGTTCAAAAATTCCCATTTTGATTTTGTTATTTTCCACCTCAAAGAGAAGTTGCGAAGCAGTTTACAACTTTTTTTCATAACGTGCAAATCGTGCAAGACATTTTTTTGCCTCAATTGTTACATAAATAATCGGGCACTGGAATTCTGCTATGGAGTTTTTAAATAGTGCTTGATTTAGTTTGAATGAACTGTTGCTGCCAGGCATAATGTATCAACCAATTTGTTTAGTTCTTCCAGCAGTCTTTATTATAATATGCCAACGTTTCGATGTCCCATACGAGACACCTTTATCAGGGCAATGACATAAATTGAAAACAGTTTTTTTTTTCACCGCCCTTGTTGCCTTATAATGACTTTGTGTTTTCAATTTATGTCATTACCCTTATGAACAGGGCTGCCACTCCTTTTTTCACAAGATCTTGGGATTTCAGTGCTGAGCTTGGGACCTTGGGGAAAACTATTTAAACCTTGGGATTTTTTAAAATTATCCGTTAAAGGTTCAATTAATAGTTGTTGCGAACAAAAATTATCATTTTGCAAAAATCATCTTTTTATGTAACGATTTAGATTACAGTGGTTCATCAATTTTGTGTTTGAAGCCGTGTAAGTTGATTAAAAAGAGTGTGAAATTTGAGAGATTTATTCCGGTGTAATATTAGTAACCATTTTTAGGCGTATAAATGGTCAAGCGGTTTGGTATTTTTGATGATGAAGTTAAACGCAGCATTTAATGTAGAATTGAAACATTGATTCACTTTTTGTTCACATTCAACAGGCCTTTATGCTCTTGCTGCTGTCAAACAATATCCTACTGGTTTTACTTCCCCGCATAAAACACATATTAGCAACAATGACATGAATTTATTACTTAACAATGAAATAACAACAAGTTTTGTACAACGCACTGTGGAAGAATAATTAAACCAACACACAAAATAAATGAGAATTGTCATTTGGATGAAAACTGTTCGTTTCTCTATTATTTCTCCTCACATCCCAAACTCGCTATTTTTCTACTCCAGCGCCAAACCCGACACAGCGCAGGTTTCAATACATTTTGAAAAAGAATTTAGTTGTGACAAAGTTATACCTTTATCATGTCAACAAACATATGTACATTCAGGTCGGTTAAAACGAAAACTCGATGAACAAAGAAAAATTGTGATATTTTTGGTGCGATTATACATTTTCAAAAAGATTTTTTTTAGATTTACAAAATAGTGTTTGTGACAAGGTTATACAGGTATAATATCATCTAACATATATACATTCGGATTAGATAAACAGTAACCCGGCTAAAAATTGGATTTTGATAATTTCGGTGCGATTATTTAACTTGGTTTGCCTGAAAGCAACAATCCTTTCAAGCACATATAAGTTTAACAATGATGTCGGTTTTAATCAATTTCTCACAGATAAAAGCGTGTAAATATTTTATTGTTTCTAGAAAACAACTTGAAAGTTAATTTACAGGCGACAGAACGGTAGAGTGTCTGAATTATTCTCGGTATGTGTCCACATCCCGGTAGTCCAAGAATATGTAGGTTTCCCCACCATCCATAAGATACCAGGGTTGTTGTTAGGATAGCCGCTACGCCATCGTGTGTAAACACTAGCACCTGTGGAGCTCACAGCATTTCCATTCTAAACAAAATAAACGTTGATTAGCCACAACATGAAACCAGCTAATCTATTTATTCACGACAGGCTAAATTAAATAATTTGTTTATACTAAACATCTAATTATGCGATTATCAAAGTTAAACAATTATCGCATTCACGCTGCTCTAATTTTGCGAATTTTAATAATTTAAATTTGTTTGTTTGTTTTTATTAACATTGTATCCTTCACAATAAATTGCCGCTCACCGTGTAACTTGATGCCAACCACACGTAAACATAATCGCGTGTCGGTTGATCAACGTACATCAGCCAAGCTTTCTGTATGTATTTGTAAAGTACATCATATTGTTCTTCAGTCTCTATGTCAACCAATGTGGCTCCGTAAGAACGACAAACATTTGCAGCTGCCGACTTTCCACCGTGACCATGCAATCTTGCAACAATCCACGGTAGCCAGTAGCAATGATCTCTGTACACGACTCCTGTACATATTCTTTGTTCTGCCAAAAGAAAGAAATTTCACCTTTACAAACAATTATTTTGTTAGAGTGGCGAACTTATTGGTCTGTTTGTGTCAATGTTGTTGCAACTGCGCTAAATTTGAGGTAATTTGAGATTTAGAGGAAGTTTATTCGCACGATATTGCGCCAAACGATCAATGATGGTTACTAGCTTCAATTGTTAATAGTTAATGACGTCAAACATGTAATTGTTATTCAGTGAATGCTTTTCACTGTTACGCACAATACGATTATGTTATAATGGCTTTTAAATGCTTTAAGTCAGGGATGGGCAAACTTTTCAGTGCAAGGGCCGCATTCAAATTTTTTCAATATTATGACGGCACAGTATATCTAACTCAAAATATTAACATAGTGTATTTCCAGCTAAACACAAATACGTTTGTTGTCACTTCATTATCGTACAAACATTGGTTGAAACGCAACAATTGTAATTGTTTCAAAATAAACTGGCATTTGTCGCAACATACGCTAGTGGGCGGTAGCGAGCTGGGGCCGCCACTTTGGATTTGTAAAACTCGGGGCCTATACACTGTGATTTTTGTTGATGAATTCTTTGCACCAAGATTAAACAATGCGAGCCGCCAGGGCTGCCACTCTAGATATTTTGTAGCTAGATCTAGACAGTTTTGGTTAAGGCTAGATGCAAAATTTGGGATCTATATGATGGCTATAAAATCTAAATAGCTTTTTTAACGTTTGTAAAGATCATAGGAATAGTACAAGTCTACAAACTTTTCACCCAGATAACCACAAAAGCCTCAACGTTATAATGTTATAACTAGGGCAATTATTTTCTGACCTAAAAATCGAAAAATTTGGACTTACAAATTGAATTTTGACAGATTTTAACATTAAAAAGCTTTTTTTGTTACGCACAATTCGATTGCGTTACAATCACCGTTGGGTGCTTTAATGATAATACGGGCGATTATTTTTGGACTTGTCAAAAAAATCAACAACAACAAAAATGTAGCTGAAAGCCTTACCATTAATTATTTCATGTATACGATTGTCGATTCGGGTCCAATTCAGCAATGGTTGGGCTCCGACCGGACCAGGCTTACCCTGGTCACCTTTATCGCCAGGAAGTCCACGTTTACCTGGCCGACCTGGAGGTCCTCTTAGTGTTGACTGATTTAAAGAACTTAAAGGTTGTTGCTCAAACAAACTGTCAAGCGGCCGACAAACCAAATACTTTTGCTGGTGGTTGTCATGACAATATGACGCACCAATGATTGTCAAGAGGAAAACAAGCTTAGTTAACAAGTACATTCTGCCCGAAGACTAAAAGCAACTGATTAATTTTGGTGACTTCAAGGTATATATAATGGGCAAATGTGCCTTGAGCAAAAAAGGCTCCTTTTTCTAAAACGTCTCTCGTGCTGTCACCATGGCAATCGATGCTGAAGAAATCGCCTTTTCTTCGACTACTCGCATTGTCGGTGTTTGTGTTCCATGACGTCAGTGCGTGTGGAGGGAGAGTGTAGACTCTGAACGGCCGACCTGCAAGGCTGAGCCTCACAAAGGGGTTTGTCACGTTGAAACACGCCCCGCCCTTTCCCACACAAATCACACTTCCCGAATCACGTGTAATAATCCACAACGACAACAGCGGCAACAACCACAACGTCGTACACAATCCGGAACGGACAGAAACAGGGTTGAGAACGAAAACGGGAACGGTTTTCTAAACAAGAAAACAAAACACATTGACATATGTCAACGCACAAAAATGCCAATGACTACTTACCAACTATTTTGCGACACAGGTCAACAGGTACAGTACACGTATCAACAGTTGCAAAACGATGAAACAATAGCTGCAAGCACTATAAAAAAAATACAGCATGCCATAAGTCACACATAAAAGCCATGAATTAATTTAGATCACAAATCGAATTAAACACTCACCGACAATCGCGGTAAACAGCCTTCACTTGAAGATTAATTATTCAGTCGGCACAATATTTAATTTAGCCTTATTCGTCTCTAAAAATGCAACACAAACGAATTTACTTAATGCAGTAATAAATCACCTTACTCGACCACGTTGTACAGAAAAATGAACTAATCATTGCAACATACAGACAAAGCCCTTCCAATTTTACTGTTACGCACAAGGCCATTGTAACGTCATAGAAGGGTAGCAGTGGGACAAATTAATCATGCGTAACTGAACATGGAGATGTAACGGAGAGCTTGTAAATAAGTTTGTGTCTTTCCAGAAATTCCACTAAATTTGGTTGCGTTTCTGGGTATTTTGAAAGCTAATACTACTGCAATTTAAAATGTCATAAATGTTTACAATAAAAACAATTGGTGATTTTGTAAAGTTATTGGAATTATGGAAAAATAATCCAGTATTTCCTAAACTGCAGAAAAGTGGCTTAAACATTTAAAGCTGATCAATAAACCACATTTGAAGCATTTCCACGATTGTACTGGGTTTGTTGGAAGAGCATTATTAAATATCTTGAAAAATGTGATAACTTACATAAGTTCCGTCTTCTCAGGGGTTTTCACTAAAAATATACTTACTTCAGAATTTCAAGGGACAAGCTTTCCTCTTGCCTCATCCGAACCAGTGCCCGTGTATTATGTCATTATTATTGTTTCTTTTATACCTGCACTATTAGCAGTATGATGTTGAAAAAAAAACATTTGTAAAATTCAACAAGATCGACTGCCGACTGGATTTGTAAACAAACAAAGTTGCATTTGAGCCCCGCATGCAGTTCAAGTTATAACGACTGTTATTTAATGAAGCAAAATCCATTTCTTGGTTTCATCAGGCAAACTGAAAATAAGCCAGAAATGATTTAATCAACAGGTCAACCACTAACAAACCAGGAATTGTTGCACCACCTTTAAGGAGAAACATGAGTTGCAAAGGACGCGGTAACAAACAGTGGCTTGCTTCATGTCAAACTGACACGTGAGAACCGTTTGTTTGTTGGGAGAAAAACTTATTTATTGCAAGATCTGCTTCGTTCCCAGGAACCCAGTGGGAAATGTTGACCCTGAAATAATAGCTCGTGTCGACAAAACGGCGCTAGTCTTCTACAATGAAAATGTCGGTTAAACTTTTGTGCTCCTTTGGGCTCATTAATAGTCCCAATGCTGCATCCGAAAACGTCACAATATCTGGTACGGAAACAATGTTGATCTGTGTTCAGTCACAAGGCTGAATCATTTAGGCCAACAAAACGTCACTTTATCATTAGTATCAACCTGTTTTACAAAATAAGTTTTTTTTTTATGTTTCAGTTTTACAACAAATTTTTACAGTTTTTTTGGCCATGAAAATTTATTGTCTACTTGATTTTACTAGTTTTACTGTGTTTTTTTTTTGTCACATACAAATTTTTTTAAATAGTGTTTTTTAAATAGTGCTTGATTTAGTTTGAATGAACTGTTGCTGCCAGGCATAATGTATCAACCAATTAGTTTAGTTCTTCCAACAGTCTTTATTATAATATGCCGACGTTTCGATGTCCCATACGAGACACCTTTATCAGGGCAATGACATCAATTGAAAACACAAGTTTTTTTTCACCGCCCTTGTTGCCTTATAATAACTTTGTGTTTTCAATTGATGTCATTACCCTTATGAACTGAGCTGCCACTCCTTTTTTCACAAGATCTTGGGATTTCAGTGCTGAGCTTGGGATCTTGGGAAAAACTATTTAAACCTTGGAATTTTTTAAAATTATCCGTTAAAGTTCAATTAATAGTTGTTGCGAACAAAAATTATAATTTTGCAAAAATCATCTTTTTATGTAACGATTTGCATTACAGTGGTTCATCAATTTTGTGTTCGAAGCCGTGTAAGTTGATTGAAATTCCCTGTCAAAACTAGTGAGTCAGGCCAGTACTACGATGTATCATGTGCCAGTAAAAAAAATGTACAAAAAATTTTTTTTTTCTTTTGTATTTTTCTGGTATTTCTTAGCGTCTTTTCAAAGGTACATGATGGCTGGGACCTGCTGTAACTATAAAGATTATGTTGCCTGCGCCAGCTAGGATTTAAACTGTGTATTTGCCATTTTTTGGTTATCTTGGGATTTTTGGACAAACCTTAGGATTTTTGGTGAGTGAACCTTGGGATATCTTAAAATTCTCAGTGGAAAACCTGGTTCAGAGCAGTGATTTTAAAAATCAGTTTACCTGTACTTGCTTATTACACCTAAGGTTTCTATAACACATTTGGTGGTTTGTCAAATAAACTTTAAGTACATTTTTCGTGAGAATTAACAACACGATCAAAGGGGCCCTTATGCCATAGAGTGTAAAAAAGAGTGTGAAATTTAGAGTTTTATTCCGGTGTAATATTAGTAACTATTTTTAAGGCGTATAAATGGTCAAGCGGTTTGGTATTTTTGTTGATGAAATTAAACGCAGCATTTAATGTAGAATTGAAACATTGATCTATTTTTGTTCACATTCAACGTAAGATGTTGGTCTTCATGCTCTTGCTGCTGTCAAACCAATATCCTACTGGTTTTACTTTAAACCGCATAAAACACATATTTGCAACAACGACTTGAATTTATTACTTAACAATGAAATAACAACAAGTTTTGTACAACGCGCTGTGGAAGAATAATTAAACAAACAGACAAAATAAATGAGAATTGTAATTTAGATAGAAGCTTGTCGTTACTCCATTATTTCTCCTCACATCCCAAACTCGCTATTTTTCTACTCCAGCGCCAAACCCGACAAAGCGCAGGTTTCAATACATTTTGAAAAAGTATTTAGTTGTGACAAAGTTATACCTTTATCATGTCAACACACATATGTACATTCAAGTCGGTTAAAACGAAAACTCGATGAACAAAGAAAAATTGTGATATTTTTGGTGCGATTATACATTTTCAAAAACATTTTTTTTTAGATTTACAAAATAGTGTTTGTGACAAGGTTATACAGGTATAATGTCAACAAACATATAAACATTCGGATTAGATAAACAGTAACCCGGCTAAAAATTGGATTTTGATAATTTCGGTGCGATTATTTAACTTGGTTTGCCTGAAAGCAACAATCCTTTCAAGCACATATAAGTTTAACAATGATGTCGGTTTTAATCAATTTCTTACAGATAAAAGCGTGTAAATATTTTATTGTTTCTAGAAAACAACTTTAAAGTTAATTTACAGGCGACAGAACGGCAGAAGGTATTGATTACTCTCGTAAGTTGTCTCCATCCCGGTGTATGACGCATACCGTGTAGGTTTCCCCACACACCATGCGATACCAGGGTTGTTGGTAGGTTGGCTGTAATACCATCGTGTGTAAACACTTCCGCCTGTGGAGCTCACAACATTTCCATTCTAAACAAATAAACGTTGATTAGCCACAACATGAAACCAGCTAATCTATTTATTCACGACAGGCTTAATTGAATAATTTTGTTTATACTAAACATCTAATTATACGATTGTCAAAGTTAAACAATTATCGCATTCACGCTGCTTTGATTTTACATCTTCTATTAATTTAAATTTTTTTGTTTGTTTTTATTAACATTGTATCCTTCACAATAAATTGCCGCCTCACCGTGTAACTTGATGCCAACCACACTTCAACAAAATCGTATGTCGGTACATCAACGTACATCTGCCAAGCTTTCTGTATGTAGTTGTAAAGAACATCATATTGTTCTTCAGTCTCTATGTCAACCAATGTGGCTCCGTATGCACTACAAACATTTGCAGCTGCCGACTTTCCACCGTGACCATCCCATGTTGCAACAATCCACGGTAGCCAGTAGCAATGATCTCTGTACACGACTCCTGTACATTTTCTTTGTTCTGCAAACAGAAAGAAATTTCACCTTTACAAATAATTATTTTGTTAGAGTGGCGAACTTATTGGTCTGTTTGTGTCAATGTTGTTGCAACTGCGCTAAATTTGAGGTAATTTGAGATTTAGAGGAAGTTTATTCGCACGATATTGCGCCAAACGATCAATGATGGTTACTAGCTTCAATTGTTAATAGTTTATGACGTCAAACATGTAATTGTTATTTAGTGAATGCTTTTTACTGTTACGCACAATGCGATTATGTTACAATGGCTTTTGAATGCTTTAAGTCAGGGATGGGCAAACTTTCCAGTGCAAGGGTCGCATTCAAATGTTTTCAATGTTATGACGGCACAGTATATCTAACTCAAAATATTAACATAGTGTATTTCCAGCTAAACACAAATACGTTTGTTGTCACTTCATTAATCGTACAAACATTGGTTGAAACGCAACAATTGTAATTGTTTCAAATAAACTGGCATTTGTCGCAACATACGCTAGTGGGCGGTAGCGAGCTGGCGCCGCCACGTTGGGTTTGTAAAACTCGGAGCCTATGGGCTACACTACGTATTTTTGTTAATAAATTCTTTGCACCAAGATTAAACAATGCGATCCGCCAGGGCTGCCACTCTAGATATTTTGTAGCTAGATCTAGATAGTTTTGGTTAAGGCTAGATGTAAAATTTGGAATGTATATGATGGCTATAAAATCTAGATAGATTTTTTCACGTTTGTAAAGACCATAGGAATAGTACAAGTCTACAAACGCTCCACCCCGATAACCACAAAAGCCTCAACGTTATAGTGTTATAACTAGGGCAATTATTTTCTGCCCTAAAAATCGAAAAATTTTGACCTACTAATTGAATTTGAACAGATTTTAACATTAAAAAGGTTTTTTGTTACGCACAATTCGATTACGTCACAATCACCGTTGGGTGCTTTAATGATAATAAGGGCGATTGTGTTTTGACTTGTCAAAAAAATCAAAAATTTGTCAAAAATTTTAGAATAGGTCAAAAATTGTCAAAATTGTTTACAAAGTTAATTTTTTTTACAAGTCAGGCCTGTCATTGAGTTCCTGTGTTAGTAGATTTTTCAAAATGAAAAAGAAAATTTTTGAATGTGAAATAAAACAAAAAGCAGGGGTTTGGAAATAATATCGGCATGAAAAAATATGTGTGAGGCCCTTGATTATATGTTGCACAAACTGTAGGGTAAAAATCTTTATGAAGCGCGGCTTACAATCCAATAAATACGACTTTTGGTTTTGGTGCAAACGTGGAAATTACATCACTATATGCTTGGGTCTTTGGCACAATAAATTTGGGTCCATTTAAGCGCTCCAGTGTAGTATGACAGTAAAACTTAAAAAATTATTGCTTACTTTGTTACTTTCAATTTAATTTTCCGCTGCCAACTAATTTAGGTGCATTTTGTTAAATTTCACTTGTTAAATAAATTGGAGTTATTTAGTTTTGTTCATAAGATTTTTATTTCAGCAATTATTTAGTTGTTTTGTCCACAATTATGTAATTAGAAACCGGACTACAGTTTACACTTTTTATGTTATCAATAACAGAAAACATTAGCTGAAAGTCTTACCATTAATTATTTCATGTATACGATTGTCGATTCGGGTCCAATTTACCAAAGCTGTATTTCTGCTACCGTCTTTTTCTGGGAAACTTGCCAGTGACACTAAAAGAATTATTGCATTGAAAGCATTTCCACTAACAATTTTAGCGCATTTTGCAGTAGCGATTATGAAAGAAATTAACATTATAAAGTTTTGGAAATACATTTTGGAAATGCTTTTTAATATAAGTTATTTTTTTATTGTCTGTTCCATAATTAAAATACGGACTATAATTCATTTATTACGTTATTAACAACAACAAAAATGTAGCTGAAAGTCTTACCGTTAATTTTTTCAAGTATACGGTTGTCGATTCGGGTCCAATTCACCGATGGCTGGTCTCCGACCGGACCAGGTTGACCTTGCTCACCTTTATCGCCAGGAGGACCTTCTGGGCCCTGCAAACCATGTTCACCCCTTCCACCTTTGACCCCTTGCATTCCTGTGCAGCCAGGTTGACCTTGGTCACCTTTAAAACCGGGAGATCCGCGTTCACCTGGCCGACCTGGAGGTCCTCTTAGTGTTGACTGATTCAAAGAACTTAAAGGTTGTTGCTCAAACAAACTGTCAAGCGGCCGACAAACCAAATATTTTTCATGGTGGTTGTCATGACAATATGACGCACCAATGATTGTAAAGAGGAAAACAAGCTTAGTTAACAAGTACATCCTGCCTAATGATTAGTTTCTGTCGAAAATAAACCAAAATGGTGGCTTAGCACATTTTGCCATTGCACATACAATATAACTTATTTCAAAATGTAAATACATTTGATATGCTTATTTTATATTGGGTCACATATTAGCCGCCGTCTTTTATAACCTTAGTTGTTTCTGTAGGCAGAAACTTATGGTTCCCTACATATGCAAGCTTGTAGATAATGCGTTACAGAGTTGCAAGCGGGCCCGAAATCTGAGCCCGAACCCGGCCCGAACCCGAAAGTATAAGCCCGAAGCCCGGCCCGAACCCGAAACGTTTTTGAGAAGCCCGTTTAGGCCCGAAATTTTGATTGACAGGCCTATCCAAAAAAGCCTTGCAACAAAGGATGAGAAAGAAAAAGAGAAAGACAACAAACACAATAAATAATAGTAGACAATGGGGTAAACAACACGTTTTAGAGTAGAGTGGGCATTAGGTCAAAGCTAGAGACTTGTTACTTAGCTGAGTGATTTTATTAAAAAAAAATGGCGGACACGGAACTTAAAGTCAGGCCCGTTTTAAGCCCGTTTTCTCACAAATACCTAAGCCCGAACCCGGCCCGAACCCGAACCCGAACCCGAACCCGAACCCGAACCCGAACCCGGCCCGAAAAGCCCGGCCCGACTTGCAACTCTGATGCGTTACATGGTTTATTATTATGTCTGCTCTATAAGTCTGCCGTATATTAAAAGGCAGAAGGGTAAATATAGGAGCTACAGTCTAAAACACAATAATCAACACCTAAAATGACAAAATTAACAAACTGTCCAAATTTATCCCAATTCGGACATTACTTAAAAGTTTACCCATTTTAAGGAGCAGCAGAGTAAGTAGTGGGGCTACAGGGTAACACAACAACTGACACATGTATAAATAGCAAACTCCACAAGCATTTTAGGGGGCTGGCGTTGTAAATATAGGGGCTACAGGCTAAACACAACAATCGACACCTATAAATAGAAAAGTATAAAAGCTATTCAGATTTTTAAAAAAAATCGGACATTGTTTAAAAATTAACCCAGTTTAGGGAGCTAGCAGGGTAAATAGTGTGGCTAACAAGTCAAACAAAACAAGTGGCACATGTACATGACTATATCTACCACCTGTGAAAGTTTCATCCAAATCTTTCAAAGATTTTAAGCCAAAAGTGCATGGACAAACTTTAAGGGAGAAAAAGACACAGAAAAAGCTACGTTTTGACAAAAGATACCTACAAGTTGACCTTCAGTGACCTCTCGTCGTACGGCAGCTAAGCTGACAATGACCATTTAATGACTCTTTATTGCGTCTTAAAACTTCTGTTTTTTTACCTTCATGTTAATCAACGACGTTTGCCTGACATGTACGAAACCGAAGTATCGTTTTAATCATGATTAAGTGCACTTCTAAGATATACAGCCTTCGCTAAAAACTGAAAATGCGCGTGCTAACTTAAGTTTTATTAAGTGAATAAACCAATGATTACTCCCTTGGGCTTTTCAGAGATACAGTGTATGGGATGTAAATGTAATTCTCTTAGATCATGTCTTAGATCATGTACTTTAAATATAATTTAGGGGTCGCGAAGTACCGTGCGTTTTATGTCATTGTCACAATAAATGGTATACGTGCGTATATTTATTGTTTAAACGTCATTTCCGTGTATAGGTTCTACCAAGGGGGCACAAGTGCGGCAACAGAGACGAGTTTGTGCGGCCGTGAACATGTTTTTTAAAATGTATGTACTGGTGCCAGTGACTTCAATAAAAACTTCAGGCGCATTTTAGACGTTATATGCCGAATCAAAGCGTATATTCTCCAAAATTCCAATGCGGTAAGACAGAGAAAAATTGCAATGTTTTTTTCGAAGTCACGAGGCAATCTAAAGCGTTGAATTGATTTTGTGACAAAATCTGAAGCTCCCGCTATACCAACTGAGCAACACAGGCTCGGTGGTGAACCCTCCCCGAAAAGACAGGCAACGCTATTTATGACTTTTGGCAAATAAAACGAGCTATCCACAACGGATTTGGGCGATTAGAAGAATTTGATATCGCAAACACTGCTTGTCTAAACCTACACAAGGATTAAATTTTCATTACAATTTGCGTAGTGCGTTAGGTGAAATGAAAACCAGGTTAAATATCATGTCGGCTTAAAATTCAGCTTCAAGAAAAACTATCAAGAAATTATATGAAGCAACATGCTACTTCAGTCCTGCCACTAAACAATATCAGAAATGCGAGTAAACTAACAACTTGTTAATTAACAAACCACACATCTTTCATCCTAGTACATACGCAGTGGACCCACTTAAACTAATAAACAACAACAAGACATGTCTCCACCGAACTTAACCACAATTTCTACAAAGCAACATTAATCTCGGGCAAAATAGATGGATATCTTTCATATAAAAAAAAACGGAAATACAAAATAAACGAAATTTATTTTTAATTGTTTACCAATAACAATGTATAACCACCGAAATAGCTTTTTTCAGCATTCATGTACCTTTTAACAAACCACCAACCAAACTGTAAACCAACCTGACTTTACAACCTAATTTGTAATTATTTTTGTCCCAACATGTTTATCAGACTAAAATTTCCACTATGAATACATGAAAATAATCTAACGCACAGTGGCCCAATTATTTTTCTGAAAACAATTCATTTCAATCATTTGTCTGTTTCATTGTATGCTTAATAAAGCAAAGAGCGTTGGGTAAAAGTTTTTTTAAGCACAAACTTCAAACGAATATAACAGAGCTTCACATTTGGAACTGCAGCGCCCCCCTGCGGGCATCTTATCTGCTCTTATTTTTCAAAAAAAATGTTCAGAATTATATTTTGCAATACAGTCGTTCTCAGTCTTATAAACTTACGTGAACCGCGGGCACAGCATCTGGCACGACCAACGCACAAGCAAAACAATAAATATCTTCTGTTCTATGCAATTATTCACATCTCAGTCACCACGTACTTTTTTAATTAAAACCTGATTTTTAGGATTTGTCGCCACAAACAAAAACTTTTGCATTATTTAGTTCTAGATGCCCCACAATACAGATGTGAATTTTTAGCGGTCCACCAGTAATAGTTTAGTAAGCTAGCGCATGAAAATCTGAAAAAATGCCCTTTATTGTGTTAAACATGCCTTAAACCAGGGCTTCTCAAACTGTGGGTCGCGACCCCAATTGCAATATAATTTTTCGGGTCGCGAAACATCGTGCGTTTTATGTCATTGTCACAATAAATGGTATACGTGCGTACATTTGTTGTTTAAAAATTATTCCCGTGTATAGGCTATCATCAGGGGTGCACAAGCTGCGGGACATGTTTATTAGCATATACGCACTGGCGGCCGTGATGTAAATGAAAACTCTTTTGCCAAATATTTTGATTTTCAAACTGCTCTAAACACATTTTGTGGAACTTTTAAGAATATTACCAGCCTAGTAGCCATATGCGCCAGGCTCTTTATGTCGATTATGTGCAAACAATGCGAAAAAGCAGATGCCACAAACGTCACAATATAGATTATGACGTCATAAAAGCTAAGACTGTCAATCTGTGCATCAAGTTAGAAATTAATTTAGGCTTTTTAGGCGCAATTAGATGGTATATATTTAAAATATATAAGTATTTCTTTCCATCAGTAACTTTAAAACACAAGCAAACAGGCGGCCGTTGGTAAAATAAAGATCTGTTATGCCGTCATAGTGAGAAGGTTGTGCACCACTGGGCTATACCCATCAAGGGGTCGCGAAAACTTTCTGTTTTAAAATGGTGTCGCAGAGCAAGAAAGTTTGAGTAGCCCTGCTTTAAACCAGGGGTGTCCTACTCGTGCACGCTACCGTGCCATTTTTTCAAACTTAACGTAGCTCGTCTGGCGATTGTATGTTGCAAATACAAGCTAGCTAGTTATGCAAAATTGCGCTTAACAATAATGCAAAGACAGCTTGTGACATCACAGACAAGAGAAAAACATTACAATTGTGCGCGAACAATTGCATTTTCGCCAGTTATCATGCAATAAAGGCTATCGTTTAGCAATCGAGACAGACAATTCTCAATTCTACTTTGATCCAAACTTATCCGGTGCCACAAACTGACGCCAAATAAGATGATAGAATTGCTTCAAACGTTTCGCGGTCCCCCCTAAAATTGCCTCACGGACCCCTAAAGGACCGCGGACCCCAGTTTGAGAACCGCTGGTTTATATTATGCGTAGAAGTGTACTTAATTCTTTTCTACTAAATTGCTTTAAAAAAATTTCACACCGATGGTGCTAATGATTTGTAGAGACAGCGATTTCGTTTAATTTTTACGTATTACAGTTTATACCAGGGTTCACCAACCTACAGCCCGTCGTTTTATTCGACCCCAAGCAGTATACACGAGTTGATTTATTGCAGCGGTTCTCAAACTGCGCTCCGCGGTACCTTAGGGGTCCGCGCGATTTCAGGGGGACCGCGAGGAGCTTAAAGCATTTCTACAGTCTTATGTAATATGAGATCTTGCGAATGTCAAGCAAAAATTAGAGAGACAAACGAGTTTTATATGACAAGAAGTGGTTCATTACTTCATTTTCAAGTAACAAACAAAGGCGATTGTTCGCGCACTAAGTTAATATTGATTTAGTCTTGTTTGTGACGTAATAAAATGCCTTTGAAACATTCCCACGCAAAGTGATCTTACGAAGCTAAATTCATTCTGTATGTTGTTGTGGGAATGCTTTCGAAAGTAATAAATTAACTTTTAGTTGGTAACCGGAAAGTTTTGTTTTGCCCAGGTATTTTAAATTTCATCGCAAAGTGCTCGAAAAAATGTTAAGAGACCGTTTAGACAAAAAATTAAAAAAGTTTGAGAACCACTGGTTTAATGCAACGTAGTATAAGCCATAAACGACTTCTACATGACTTAGATTTGATGAAACACTAACCATTCGGCGATAGTAATCAATGTCTTTTTGTTCACATTCAACGTAAGATGTTGGCCTTCATGCTCTTGCTGCTGTCAAACCAATATCCTACTGTTTTCACTTTAAACCGCATAAAACACATATTTGCAACACCCTATTGAATTTAATACTTAACAATGAAATAACAACAAGTTTTGTACAACGTGCTGTGGAAAAAATATCAAAAAACAACAAAATAAATGAGTACTCTATTATTATTGCAAACCCGACAAAGCGCAGGTTTAAATACATTTTTTTTAAATCCTCTTAGTTTAGACTATTTCAAAGAACTTGCAACCAAACTGTTAAGCTGCCGACAAACCAATTATTAAAACTGATTTGAACTGATTTGTTTGTGTGACTTCAAGGTATATATAATGGGCAAATGTGGTTTGAGCAAAAAAGGCTCCTTTTTCTAAAACGTGTCTCGTGCCGTCACCATGGCAACCGATGCTGAAGAAATCGCCTTTTCCTTCGACTACTCGCATTGTCGGTGTTTGTTCCATGACGTCAGTGCGTGTGGAGGGAGAGCTTGTAAATAACTTAGACCAGAGGCGGGGAACCTGCGGCCCAAAGGCCACATGCGGTCTTTTAAGGCATTAAGTGCGGCCTTCGATATCAAAATACATTTTAGGATGTTGATATTAGCAATTGCACCAAGCGCTGAAAAGTAGACAGAAACGTATTTTTTATCTTTATTCCTCATTACTATTTGATCAGTTCTGGGCCAGCGGTTTTCAAACTAGAGCCAAATGGTCTTGTAGTGGTACACATAGCAATTTCCTGTAGAACTACGAACGACCAAGGCTCTGCAATCTTAATTGTGTTGCAAAAGAACAATTGTTTGCGCATAATCGAATATCTTAAACTCGTCTGTGATGTCACAAGCTGCTCTTAGATTATTGATATTTGTAACAAGCGAGTTTCTGGGTTAAATAAATCCTGAATGTTGTGGTTAAGGTGGAAATGTGATAAGGAATTTTATTTAGCTTGGGTAGCAAGTCACACAACTCTACAAGGGAATAGCAAAATGACCATTCTGTAAAGTCAAAAAGTTTGAACACCCCTGTCCTTGGCCTGAGAAATAGTCCATGCGGCCTAAACGAGTGTCGATAAACCTTTTGGTGGCTTTAGAAACAAAAAGGTTCCCCACCCCCTGACAATCTTCAAAACCGCAAAAAATGTCCAAATACATTGTGTTTCTATGTATTTTCCTAGTAACACTTTTGCAATTTAAAACGTCATAAATGTTTGCAACAAAAGCAATTTGTGACATTTTAAAGTTGTGTGAATGATGGGAAAATAATCCAGTGTGTCGTAAACTGCGGAAATATAACATAAACGTAAACAGCTAAATAATAAACCAAATTAGAAACATTGCCACGATTGAACTGCGTTACACTTTTGTTGAAAAAACAAAGTTAAACAAACAAAGTTGCATTTGGGCCCGCATGCAGTACATTTTATATCGATTGTTATTTAATGAAGCAAAATCCATTTCTTGGTTTCATCAGGCAAACTGAAAATAAGCCAGAAATGATCCAATCAACAAGTCAACCACTAACAAACCAGGAATTGTTGCACCTCCTTTAAGGAGTAAACATGAGTTGCAAAGGACGCGGTAACAAACAGTGACTTGCTTCATGTCAAACTGACACGTGAGAACCGATTGTTTGTTCGGAGAAAAACTTATTGATTGCAAGATCCGCTTCGTTCTCAGGAACCCAGTAGGAAATGTTGACCCTGAAAGTGTCGACAAAACGGCGCCAGTCTTCCACCTTATGCTGCTTTGGGTTCATTAATAGTCCCAATGTTGCATCCGAAAACGTCATAACATCTGGTACGGAAACATTGTTGATCTGTGTTCCCATGTCCATGTCGACAAAACGGCGCCAGTTTTCCACATTGCAAATGTCGGCCAAACGTTTATGCTCCTTTGGGCTCATTAATAGTCCAAATGTTGCATCCAAAAACGTCATAACATCTGGTACGGAAACACTGTTGATCTGTGTTCCAATGTCCATGTCGACAAAACGGCGCCAGTCTCCCACATTGCAAATGTCGGTTAAACTTTTGTGCTGCTTTGGGCTCATTAAAAGTCCCAATGCTGCATCCGAGAACGTCATAACACCTGGTACGGAAACAATGTTGATCTGTGTTCCCATGCCCATGACGTCAAAGCGACGCCAATTTTCCACATTGCAAATGTCGGCCAAACTTTTGTGCGGCTTTGGGCTCATTAATAGTCCCAATGCTGCATCCGAGGACGTCATAACATCTGGTACGGAAACAATGTTGATCTGTGTCCCCATGTCCATGTCGACAAAACGGCGTCAGGCTCCCACATTGCAAATGTCGGCCAAACTTTTGGGCTGCTTTGGGCTCATTAATAGTCCCAATGTTGCATCCGAGGACGTCATAACATCTAGTACGGAAACAATGTTGATCTGTGTTCCCATGCCCATGACGTCAAAACACTTCGCTGCTTTTGGTATTTTGCAAGTTGCTGCTGCAAACAGACTCAAATTTTTCTGCTAAAGAATGTGGAATTTGCTTTCAAAAGTATTTTAATAAAACTAATAGGACCGTTGCAATTGAGACAGTCCAAACTCTCAACCCGTGGTTCGGAAACGTTTTTGCGAGTTTGAAAGACTGCCAGATTGATAAAAACAACACCAAGTTTAATTTAGTAGCTTGAAACAAGGTTGCTACAACGCCATTGTACTAAACCAGGAATCATTGACACGCAGAAAAATCTCTAATTATGGCTTTGCCTGTCATTGCGGTTACGTCGATTCTCGCTCATTGGCTGCAGTTACACTGTACTTAACGATAACAACAAAAATCTACATTACCTGGCTTAAAAATATAAGCGCAAAAGCATTACACAGACTTCTTAGAAGTTTGTTATGGGCGAGCTGTTGTAAGGTTTTTATTTGGGAAACCCCCAGGTTTTTTGGGGGAAACCCCATAATTAGCGGAGAAATATCTTAGTTGCAAAATTATTTCTTCATATCATAGAATGGTTAAACATTTAATTTTAAACTCGAACGGATTTAGGAAATTAAACCGCATTGTTTTGCAGAAAAATCTTATTTTTGTCAAAGTTATTGAGCATTTTTATGGTTTAGCCTGTGGTGCATTGGATTAAGAATGCCGCATGTAATTTCGATTGACATTTGTGTTTGTTCCCGAAAATCAGCCAAAACTTCTAAAAACGGATTTGATAATTTGTTTTTAATTTATTAATACGCAGGAGTGCTACTTTTGTCAGCTTAGGAGATTTAGCGTTTGCGTAATGGCCCAAGATAAAATTGCTAAATGATCTTTACCTAAAATAAAGTGTCCTAAGAAAAATGGCCCACTTCACCACATTACACTGGCTGCGTTGCAGGGGGAATTTTATCAATGACACCGCTACTCTACATGAAGGCGTTTAAGCACAAAACAGATAGGATTGCATTTTGCTTTAAAAGTTTCATGAACCACCCTGTCATGGAACAAACAGTTGAGTCTTTATGGGTGGACTCAAAGGGCCGGACACAGTGATACCTTGTTGATTAACTATACTCTAACCTTTACTGTTTCTTTTAAGCAAAGTATTGCACTTATATCAATGATAAGTGTGTGGTTTAGTTTTAAGGTTTTTGTCCTTGCTTATATTCTGTATGCTTATTTTAGTTAAATGCTGGATTTTACTTTTCAAGGTTAATTGTAAAACAAGACAGACTAGGCTATATATATTTAAATGCAAGTAAGTTCTATACTTTGGTCCAGTCGTGAAAGTGGAGATGATGATTCAAATGTTTTTTTACAGAATTGTCTTCTGCTGATGCAAAAAACTGATTGATGCTGGGGAGGCGAGCTTCCATCGATGTTATGTGGCAATTAATATTTTCCTTCTTTCATCAAGAACTTCATGTACAGAGTCCACATTTCTCAAAGTAAACCCAGTTGGGGTCAGGTTTTGCCTTTTACATCCGTCAAATAGGTTCTTATTACAAAGTGTCTGATGGTCACGTTTTGTTGACTGTCAACAAATTAGATCTGGAACCAGTGAAACAACCATAAACAGTTTGGATGATTTTGTAAAAACCTAATGGGTGTGAAACAAAAACTTTTTTTAAATAAAACAGGTTCCTATTATTATATGTCACATTTAATGATATATTAGTTACCACTCTAACCATGTGAACTTCTATCGTTAAATTTTAGGAATGTAGTCAAGAAACCATACTCAGGTTTTGTGTTTGCTGCCAGCTATTTCTTACTTCATCTCAGGTATGTATTGTTTGTGTTAGATGCTGATTTGCTGATCGAAATTTAAAACCATTTTGTTTTTGCAGGCCTCTCTATTACTTGTTGTCATTGTCTTGTATTAATTTGCCATGACTCAAATTTGTGTCTTGCTGCAACTTCAAAAGGTATTTATTGCTTACCATTTGTGTGATTAAACATAAAAGATTTGTCTACGCTTAGTGTAGAATTTTCAGTGAATTTCTTTGCAGCAATAACAATTTCTTAGTTTTCTGACCAATAGCATTTTTGTTCCAACCTAATATTTATTGCAGCAGAATATTGTCATTGGTTTGTATTTGGCAATATCTTTTGTTGTTTAGTTTAGCAGCTATTACAATCATAAATGTGTTTTGTTTTTTTGTTTTAGTGGGTTTTGTTTTACAAGTTTACTGTTTATTGCTGGTGTTAGACTTAAGGATGCGTTAAATATATACAATATATATATATATATATATAACAATTTTTTTGTCATTATTAATTGACTATATTTCCTCTTTTGATCCAGATAACAGTATTACATCATTCAATCAAAAGAGTACTCCAGTGATCCTGATGACTAATTAACAAAGAAACAACGCCAATAATTTACAAGGTACTGAATTTGATTTGTTGTTTTCCATGTTAGGAGTATTCAAGTGTAGATGTAAACAAACAGTATATTACCCACATTAAAAGGCTTGGGCCAAAACCGAATAAACAGTCACAAGGCTGAATAATTTAGGCAAACAAAAACGTCACTTTATCATTAGTATCAACCTGTTTTACAAAATACTGTTTTTTTTATGTTTCATTTTTACAACAAATTTTTGTACAATTTTTTTTGGCCATGAAAATTTATTGTCTACTTGATTTTACTTGTTTTACTGTGTTGTTTTTTTTTTGTCACATACAAATTTTTATCATTTTTTTTCGCAGATGACAAAAATATTGTGTTGACTGTGAACAAATTAGATCTGGAACTAGTGAAACAACCATAAACAGTTTGGATGATTTTGTAAAAACATAATGGGTGTGAAGGTCTGGATCAAAAACTAAGGTGGGCATTAAGAAAAAGCAAAAGACCAAACTGATTTATTGCATTGTGGGGTGGCAAAAAATATTTTCCAACCCCTTGTTCAAAGCAGTGTTTCCCACTTTTTTTCTTTACCGCTATCATAGAGCCCTAACATTTTGTCATCGGTTTCATGTTGAAAGTTGTGGAAACAATTGTACAAAGTGCTTATGTTCAGCATTTAAAGGGATATAAATGCTAGCGCCTCTATTCCGCATATGCTGATGACCACCATGAAAACCACTAGTGACTAGTCTAATGGTTAATACAGGCAAATCTGGTGATTGGATGAACAATTTAGTCATAAGCTGCTGTTTTATTTCCATGCAAATAAACAGATTTTGCATTCAACCAGTATGCAATTAACCATATTTGTCATACATTTATTATATCACATTTACGAATTTTTGAACTGACTTTCTTATAGGATATGTTTTGGTAAATTTCCGATTACTTTTCATTGTTTTTATTGAATATTGTAACCTTTGCATTTCAGACCATGCACCCTCCAAACTCAATTGAACTTGATGCAAGCGTTACTCATCTCAGACCAGCATATCTTGCAACAAAGCATAAAGCACAAACCTTACTATGATCGAGCAGTAAAAGACAAATTTCACTACAGATGTAGCAAAACATAACAGAGTAACAAACAAAGTCAGGGTTGTTTAAAGCAGGTCTTCTCAAACTGTGGGTCGCAAAATATAGTTTTGAGGTTGCAAAACATCATGTATTATTATGTCAGTGTCACAATAAATGGTATACAGAGGAGTAAATTTATTGTTGAAACATCATTCACGTGTATAGGCTATACCCATCAATGGGTCACGTAGAATTTGCTTTTCTAAAATGGGTTCGCAGAGCAAAAAAGTTTGAGAAGCCCTGGTTTGGAGGGCCTCTTCATATTTACAGCATACAAAAACATTTGTAAAAACGTTGGGTTTTGTTAATCTGGTGATCATATGCGACTTTTTTACGCCGAACTAATCCCTCGTAATATCTGTCATTTCATGTAAAAATAGCGAATTCAAACTTGTGCTCTCGGTGCCATCTAGCGGGCAGCGTAAAATCTGTTTTATGTTTGTTGCTTCCCCCAAATACTCAAACATGAGTTTTTACTTGACAACGAAAAACGCTGCCCGATTTTAACGCTTCTCGTTGTTGTGGCGAGTTCATGAACTCACGAAATTCAAGTCTTGTTCCAAGAGAGAAGCGGTTTCGCAAAGAAACAAATCACTCGAGTTTCTTCGCTGACCGAAAGTTGTTTCGGCAGATTTGTGTCGTAACAATCACTTGCCCCACCCACTGCCACACCTTTTTGAGAGCGCACGTGATCAAACAACATTTAAACATGGACAATGCTACCAAACGTATTTCCTAACAGTTTTTCACTTCTAAAACGAAACTTACAAGTGGTTGCATTAGCAGAAATACAAATTGGAATAAACAGAATAAACGATCTGAAAGCATGCGCAAGGTGGTTCATCAATTTTGTGTTCGAAGCCGTGTAAGTTGATTGAAATTGCCTGTCAAAACTAGTGAGTCAGGTCAGTACTACGATGTATCATGTGCCAGTAAAAAATGTACAAAAAATATATTGTTTTGTATTTTTCTGGTATTTTTTAGCGTTTTTTTAAAGGTAGGCTACTTGTAGCTGGGACCTGCCTGCTGTAACTATAAAGATTATGTTGCCTGCGCCAGCTAGGATTTAAACCATGTATTTGCCATTTTTTGGTTATCTTGGGATTTTTTGGTTATCGTGGGATTTTTGGTGAGTGAACTTTGGGATATCTTAAAACTTTCAGTGGAAGTTATGAAGTTGTCTCGTATGGGACGTCGTAACGTCGGCATATTGTAATAAAGACTGCAGGAAGAGCTAAGAAATTTCTTGATTTAGTTTGTTCGGCTTTTGTGAAGTACCAAAATTTGCTGATTCGTTGCATAATGACAGAATGTAACGCTATTTCCACGACAATGTATGACGAGAAGTTATTTGTCCGGAAAACACATGCGCCTCAAATATATTTTGACAACAAAGATGCCACAAACGCAATAACTCGGTTTTGAGTTTCCAATTTGTAATTTTGCGAAAAAGCATAGTTAAGCTTAGTAAATTTTTGTATTATACTGTTTACGTAATTCGTATTGCAAGTTTAATAATTGATTTTTCGCAGAGGCGTAAGAAAATTTACAGAAAAAACTTCGGGAGAATTGAAATCTTGTTTGAAAGTTTCAAATTGTCGCTGTCGGTTAGTGTAGATTATAATTTATCTGCTGACTGCTTGGATCACTTGCTTAACAGGTTTTACACATGGCAAAAAAAACAGACAGTGCTACTTTGCAAAAATATGTTTGCAAAGTTTTAAAACAGAACAAGATATTTTTGTGTGGAATTGTCATCACCAAATAAATTATGTCTTGCATAATGACAGCAAATGTTCCACAGATAATTTTTGCTGTGAACTTGATTTAAGCATGAGTAGTCGAATTGTGCATCGATGTCGACTGTTTGACTTCACGCCATCTGCTGTACAATGTATGGCAGTTTCCAAGCTGTCACATGATTTAGCTGTGGCTCGATCTGATGGAAGTGTTGAAATATGGAACACTCATGGAAACTGGTTTATAAAAATGGTAAGAATTGTTCGTTAAGTTGTTGCTGCCAGGTATAATATCAGTATTATAGAGCGCTTCTGGCAACTGTATTTTTCCCCGGTGTTTCGACATCCTATACAGGTCGCCTTCAGTTTTTCATTAAGTTCAAACAACTGTCATTTGATTACTAAGCTGACAAATTCAGCATACACTCAAATCAGACGTGAATTTCTTATTGCAAAACACTGGTCTCGATTTTGCCCAAATGTATGGCATCATCAGTTCTAAACAGGAAATAAATAGAAACATGAAATAGATTTCTGTTGTTTGAAGTAAGTTTTTCTGATGTGTAAAATTTCAACTCCACAATCGCATTGACCGCAGTTTGGCTATCTTGGAATTGTTTTGTCGGTCATCAATCCACGTGAAAGATGAGGTTGTCGTATTTTAAGGTTATCCCTGGAATGAAGGATAGATCGGTTGAATGTTTAGTTTGGATCGGTAACCGACTGATTTCTGGAGGTCTCCATGGCAATATATCAGAGTATGACCTTTCATCGGCATCTGTGAAGGTCAGTGGGTCGTTCTTTTGTTTAGGCCCTAATACTAAGTCCATTCTTAATCTGTGGACAAAAGAATAATTTACCTTGAAACAGAATTAGAGTCAATGCACTTCTTTAAACCAACGATGTGCAAACTCTAAAGAATAAGATAGAGTCAGTTTTTTAATATTATTGATTTTGAGTAATGACATTTCTAGGAACTCATCTTATTTTATAAACTCTCGTATTATTGTTAGAATTTGCAATAATTTGTGCAAAGACTAACACAAAGGCTCCGTTCACAAACAACAAAATTGCCCTAAAATTTTCATTTGTTTTTAGTGGAGTATGAGCCGGAAAAACTAACTGTACTTTGAGTAAGAGAATTTTCAATGACTTTACAACCCTACTGTCAATCAATCTTCTTTAACGGTGTGAATTATTGTTTTAGAATTCAGTGGATAGTTATGGAGGAGCTGTGTGGTGCATGGCTCTATCACCTGATGAGAACCAAATTGCTGTGAGTTTATTTTAAGATTTGTTGCAGTGCACAAACTATAACAATGTACAAGTATTGGATTGTATTTCACTTTACCACATCCTTTGTTTTCTCATTTAAACTTTTATCCCAAACCCTGTTGCATGCTGTGATAAATGCCAGGTATTGTATTTGTCTCATACGAACTAGAAAAGCAATTGTTGACTCTTGGCTTTTGTTTTTACTCCTCAACTGATGGTGTTCAGTAGATGTGAGTAGACTTAATCCACTCATTGCCAGCAATTTGGCTCATCGATTTCCTAATGTTAACAATACATTGTCACAGATTGGCTGCGAGGATGGAAGTGTGAAAATCTTTGATGTCACGGACAAATCGGTTTCATATGAAAGAACATTTGACAAACAAGAAGGTCGGTAATAATAGTCCAAGCTTTTAAACATATTTCTGCCACTTATTGTTTTCTCATGATGTTGTTGTACTTTGTTCGATGCCTGTGACATGTTGAAAGCAACACTTTCATGTTTGTTCTTGCAATGTTTTGATCAGATTGCAGGTGGCACATCTGAAGAGACAACCTGTAATTGCAATGTAGAAATTTTTCAAGCAAAACACATATTTTAGACAATAAATGTTTTCCCATAAAAATTGTTATATTTTGTATGATGCTTTCAGTTGCAATGTATTTGTTTTAAGTAAAAGTGTGTTTATAGGCCGTATATTGTCCATTGCTTGGCATGCTGGAGGGGATGTCCTCGTCACAGGTTCTGTTGATGTGATCAGATTATGGAGCACCAAAACTGGTAAAATACAGCTATGCTTATGCTTAAGGATGGCCAAAAACTTGTAACATATAATATACTTGTGGTAGCAGCTTGGATAGCAATAACATCTACCAAAACAAAAGTGGTGAGATATGATTTGCTCATAATAGTAACTTCACTAGCTTTGATAGCAATAATACCCAACACAGACATAACTATTGGGTGAATATTTTGTGTGGAATATTCATTGTGAATATTTTGTATGTTGTCGTTTTAAATTTAAGTCATATAAGCCCTGGAATGTGATCCATTTACCAATTGTTTAAATGATATTATAGTTTGGAACACTACATACGGATCTGTTCATAAGTTTAATGATGAAAATAATAGCCCAAATAGATGTAAAAGACTGATATGCTTTATTTTTCAAACGTTTCAGCAAATGCTCATGCCAACATCAGTGATATGAAGGCCACATTTGTTCAGGTTTTTCTTTATGTGAGGCAGTTACACTCAAGTGTATATAAACGGGTACAACTGATATGGCCTTCATATCACTGATGTTGCTATAACGAATATACAACAAAATACTTAAAGTTGATTTCATTAAACTAATTTAGGTGGCCAACTGGTTTTGTATGAACCAAATGTGTAAACAAAACTGGGTTGGTACAGAAATTGCCCTGAACCATGTTGCTCAGCATAGATAATTTAAGTTGAGGATAATTGTACAAATATATATGTTGAGTTTTGTACATATGCTTGGGCAGTCTGTTGCTATTACTGGGTAAATTTATCTGTCAGTTATATTTTTCATAATTAATCTAATGTTGCTTATGTATTCAATCTACATGTGTTTTCTGTATCGAAGTGACATTATGTTTTAAAAGCTTGAAGAAGTCCGCATGCAAGTTTTACATCCAAACAAACTGGAAATAATAAAAGCTGAAATTGCCAAAGAGCTGGAAGAGCCGTTAAAAGCCCACATGGTGACGATGGACAAGGTAGATGAATATTGTTGGTAGATTATTGTTTGAAAAAGATATACTTTTCTACCAAAACTTTCTACCATAAACTTTTGTTCAGAAAGGGTGTAAACCAGAAGTCAGCGACCTTTTAGGCGACGCGTGCCAATTCACTTGTTATTTTCATGTGTTAATGACCTCGCGTGCCAACGTTTTTCTACATAATAGTGGCCAACGAGTATTAATGCCAACAAGTATTAATAATAATAAGAAAGCAGAGTGTTTTGTGCATGTAAGGCTGAATTTTAAGGCAATGGCATGATAAAACTATAAACAAGCAGGGTAACAGGCTAAGTTAATACTTTATTATAAACACGTAAATCGGTTGGCGTGCCACGAAAAGCCACCTTGCATTTGCCAGGGGTTGCTACCCTCTGACAAAACTTTACACACTTTGAAATTGTGCAGCTAGCTTCACTGAATTTTGGTTTGCAAATTCCACTATGCTTTGTTTCTTTTTTTTCAGGAAGTGGAGAAATATAGAAGTGAGTACAACAAAGTTCGATACGAACACACATTTTTGAAAGCAGAGTACGAGCAAGCAAAAGCTGAACACAAAAGAAATCTGGAAGAACTTGGATTAAGGTAAAAGCAATTCTTGGATAATTGCATGGACATAGAAATCATACACATTTAAACAAATTTATTGAAAGAACAAGATTTTGGGATATTTCATAATAAATACTGTAGACATAGCATTTGTATGGTGTTATAATGTTATTTCTCTCCTTGGTTGAAACTAAAACAATTAAACTGCTTATGTGTGAGTGTGATATTTATGTTTGATACACTGTGTTTGAAAATTGTAAATGTTTACTAAATATGCATTTACAACAGAGCTGAACTATCAGATCTTAGTGCATGCATTGAAGTGAATACAATCAATTTACTTTTAATCGTGTTGCTTGCATGAATTGGTTGTCACAGACACCAAGCACAGGTTGCTTCTCTGCAGCATGAGAGGGATAATTTACTCAAAATGCAGAAATCTACACCAGACGTCGATGCACAAAAAGTCCTGAATCTCCAGAGGCAGAAAAATCAACTTGAGCAAAGGGTAGGTTGGAATTATCAAGCTGAGCAAGTTAATGTGCTGAGGATCGTGATTTTGTTCGGTTCAGTAGAGCTTGAAAAAGATGTCTGTTTAACTTAACAGTGTTTTATTTCTTTTTCTGGTAGCCATAGTGACAAGATTTAAGTCCAGAGTCGTATCAGTAACACCAATATACAATCATGTTTAGTAATAAAAACTCTTAACGGTGAACATGATATCATTTGCAAGTGTTTGCCTGTTCTCAAACTTAAAACTGGTAGCACAGAAATTATAGCATGTCAGGCTCATTGGATGTGTTTACTGAACCATCTGGCCCGATCCCAGTTATGAATTTATGTTCTTCTTAACTGTAGTACAGAAACGAATATACAACAAAATACTTAAAGTTGATTTCATTAAACTAATTTAGGTGGCCAACTTTGCTTCTTCAATACTTATTTATCTTGATCGTATTTGGTAACAAATTTGAGAATGACTTTTAAATATCGCATCAATGAAGTCAAACAAGCTGTCTGTAGTAATTTACAACCAACCAATGATTTTAAGCTTTCATTTTAACTTTTTACTCTTCAGATGACATTAGTTTTGTAATTTGTCGTAACAGGTGAAAAATCTGTTGGATGAGATGAAGGAGGTTGGTAAACAGAAAGAACATTTGGCTTCTGAGGCCGACTTAATTCAAAGATCTCAAGCGAAAGATCTTTCTCGACTTCATGAAAGTATCAAGCAAATCGAGGTATGTGATGTTTCAAACAGGGCTTTAAACATTTTTATTGCTCACATTTTTTATAGTGTGGGCAAGTTTTTATTGTTGGGCATTGCCATCCTTACTGATCACCACAGATCTTTGTTTTAATCTTGCAACTACAAACCAACTTTTTATTGGTTTTTAGACCAAATTAAATATTGTCATTCAAATGGTGGTGTCGATTTTTTATGATGTTGATGAATTGTAAGTAAGTTGTGCAAAACTTTGTTCAGACCGAGAAGCGTTCCACGGAGATGCAATGTGAACGACTCGGCAAAGAACTGAGAGATAAAAGTGAACAAAACTTGAGGCTGAACCAACAGATCCAAGATTTGAGCAAAGAAGCTGCTTCATTGAAGTAAGACTGGGTTGGCAGGAAATATGGTTTCCCACCCAAACAACAAACAAACTATTTAGTCACATCAAAGTAAACTACATAGTTTTGCTCATGTTGTTATGGCAACAAACAAAGATTTTTTAGGGATTCTCTTCTTTAGTGATAAAAAACCTGTAGCCATATAAGGTATTTGAATTGAATGTTAAAATGTTTTAGAAAAAATCATTTAACTCAATGTAAAAACAAAGTATCATCCCGTGAAAATTCATGGTGGTTGTTGCTTGTTACAGTCAACAACTTGTTTGGTGGCCGTTATGAACAAATCACAACTATTTTACTTTACCATATTTGCTGTGAACACTTTGGTTAAAAATGTGATTTTTGCTCAATGTTGTCCTATTTTTAAGTTAAAACAAGAAATTATAAATCAAGTCTGAACAGTCTTATTAGCTGGTCTTTCTGATTTAAACAATATATTTTTAGAAATATTGCAGATGAGGAAAGCCATCGTCATAAAGTTGCGTTGACGAATCAGAAACTTGAGTTTTTGCAAAGTAGAGGTGAACTGGAACGGGAAAAAGAATCTCTCTCAAACAGAATGCAGGGTATGATGAGTATATTGGAAAAATTCAACTTTGAACATTTGCTGTTAAGATGAACATAAATTCATAACTGGGATCAGCCCTGAAGCGTCTATGCCAGTGGTTCTCAATCTTTTACGGATCGCGTACCACCTGACAACTTTTTTTTATTGCTGCGTACCACCCAAACCCTGTTTGAATAGATAAACCAAGAAATAGGTCCATTTTCCTAACCTGGTTAGCATATTTAACAATTTCAAAAGAATGTTCAAACCACGAGTTTCACCAAAAAAATCACAAAAACCTACTCGCGTACCAGTTGAAAAGTGCTGACGTACCACAGTTTGAGAACCACTGGTCTATGCAGACCAGCGATCACGGCACACTCATGTAAATCACAGTACGCCAGGCCCATTGAAGGCGCTATACCGAATAAGCCGGTCACCAAGCATTCACCACCATATGGCAAGGCGTAGGCTAGAAAAATCTAGCCTGCGGTGGGATTCGAACCCACGCCAGGAGTCTTTCCGGGACTCGCGCTCTACCAACTGAGCTACACAGGCTCAGTGGAGAATCCGCCGAAAGTCGAATCACAAGCACCGTTGCCTGCCTCGTATGCTGCACATGTCAGCTTCGTAGTAGGGGATCACCAGATTGACCAGTATCAGTTAAGATGAAGATAAATTCATAACTGGGATCAGCTCTGACCATATGGTGGTGAATGCTTGGTAACAGGCTGATTCGGTATAGCGGCTTCAATGGGCCTGGCGTACTGTGATTAAACATTTGCTGCTTGCATTTAAGTTTGTTCAAAAAACGTATTTTCGACCAACGGTTAAATTTTCACTACCTTTAAAAAAACAATTGAAAATCGTTTTTTGGAATACGATGTTGTTTCAAATATAATTTTTTTTTGCGCAGGATTGGAAGCTGAACTCGACGTCGCTAAAATATCAATCAACAACCACCAGAGGGAGGTAGAGGAAATGAAAAGAGATTTTTCTCGAAGGTTGCAGGAAACAAGGGAAGCGGAATGGACGAAAAATAATCAAATGCAAAATGACAAGTAAATATGAAACAATTGCAACGAAATCTTTCATGTGTTCAGCATAACATTGGAAAGGTTTCAGGTATTTCTAGTATTTTAGGCAGCAACTCTTTCAGTAAATGACTTTCTTTTGCCTAATGACTCTGCCAATTGATGTTAATGAAAGTAACCGTAAAACTGTCATAGATAAAATATTTGACCAGCATGTACATAGACAGTATATTTTACATTTACATTTTGCTTTAATATTATCATCAATACAAAGTATGCTGGCTAATTTTCACCTCAGCCTGTTTCTACTATTTGGCACATGTCATTGAAAGTTTTCATAGTAATAGTTTGTCGGAAATCTTTATTGTTTTGTGAAAAATGTTTTCTAACAAATTTATGATTTTTATTTATTCTTCTGATAAAAAGAGTTCAAATGGAGGAAAAATGTCGCGAAGTTGAACAGCGCCTCCAAGCGGACCGTGAATCACGTGATGCTGAGAGACAAGAAAATGAAGAAAGACAAAAACATTTCGATGCAACCGAATCGGCGCTGAAATCGGAAATCTCAAAACTACAGTAAAAAATTTCATAAATATAATATTGCCTAATTTTTCGTGTCTTGTTTTCAACTTCTTCGCCGACTCGTTGAAGAAAACTTACGGATTTGCGAAGTTTACGGATTCTGGACAAACCCGGCTTTAATAATTCACAAACACAAACCTTGTTTGGAAAATATATTAAACAGGATTCTTTCCCAAGCATTGTTCCAGTGTTTCGCAAAATATTTTGTGCAACTTATATATTTTGGACGGTGTTAAACTTGTTTAACTTGCTTCAGACGTTCCAACACATCCCTAATGTATTATAGATTCAGTTTTGCCCGATTCTTACAACCAGGTTTTATTGCGCCACTTATTTTTTTTTGTAGAATTCGACTCGAACATGAAAAGGAAACTCGACAACAACTCGAGCGTGACCGCGAAGAATGCGCATTGTTACGTCAGAAATTTTGTTACGCTGGCTCACTCCTAGTGCAAATACTTATGTGGAGAAATTTGAGGATTTAATAAAGTTTAAGTCGTAACGGTTTCCTCATTATTCATGTGGTAACCATGCTCACCATTGTTACGTAACTTTCAATGACGTATTCCAACGTATCCCACTTAATTCGCAACAAAGCGAATATGTTTGGGAAGTAAACGTTGCAGAAAACCTTCGTAAAAACAATTGGAATATAAAGTAACATTGTAAAAAGGTCACAAGAAAATGATCAGCTTGTTTGGATGGAGGAAAAACATCGGATGCAAAGTAAATTGGATCAACTCGAACATAAAGTGAGGAGGAGCAGAGAGGAGAGTGAGAGGAGCAGCAAACAACAACGCAAGTATGTTGCGTCATAATGCGTGTTTGTGACGTAATTAAAGCCTCTAGTTAGTGCTGTTATTAAAGGAGTTGACACAGATAGTTAAGTTTATTAATTAACTAATCTGTAATGTTTTAAATCTTGTTGAATTTCCAGAATCAAACACGCATTGATCGATAAAGTTCGAGGTTTAAGAAGCAAAGTTGAATTGTTGGAAGCTGAGAAGGAACAGTTTGAAATCCAGCTCAAGGCCGGCAGGTGGGGCTAAAGTGCTATTTGTTTGTGGACAAGCCTTGGGACTCGACTCAAATAGTCCTGAACTTGACTTTGGAATTATTGCTGACTTAACACAAAACTTCTATCTGGTTGAGTCTTCGTCAGATTTGTGGATTTATAGCTTATAGCAGTGTTTCTTAACCTTTTTAGCACTCGTACCCTTTGAGCTACATGGAATTTTCTCGTACCCCCGTCTACAATGGCCGACGGAAGTAAATAAAATTGTGATGATAGGAAACTCAGTGTATTTATAATTTGGGTGTTGAATGCATGCATTAAAACAGTATTGTAAGTAGTACAAACCAACCCGTTCTAGACATATAACAAAGTAACTTGTTACGCATTCTTCACAAATATGCATAAATAGCGTACAATTTCACACTTCATGTCGTACCGCTGGTTAAGAACCCCTGGCTTTGAGTAAAACGAAACAACTTTATTGAAAACAAATCTCGAGTTGAATGACCTTGAAAATTCCTACCAAGGTCACATTGTGTTCCAGACATGGAGTTTCGATGGAAGAATACAACAAGATGCGACGGCGCATGCGCGAACACCGCCAACGTCACAATGAATTTCGTCGCGCGATCGGTTTGTCCGAAACATAACCTCTCCTCTCATCCACTGTAAATCAGGATATGACGTCATTTGGTGCAAGTACGTCACTGTTTTGCGTCTATTATGGCGTAACAGACTGTTTTGCTCAACGCGTTTATTTTCTAAACCCGTGGTTCTCAACCTTTCATGGACCGTGGCCACCTAAAAGTATATTTCGTTACCCCCTTTAAATAACAATGTAACATCTGTGCCCCCCCCTGCAAAAAATAAAATTGCAACCAGTGTTGGAATTCGGTATTAATGTAGGGTTTAAACAAGTCGAATAGAGTAAACAACAAACTGTAATCGTGACAAACCTCAATGTAGACAAAGAGTGTTAGGGAACAAATATATTTGCAGCATTTACTCAATTCCGCGCATTATACAAGAAAATGACTCGCTGATTTTTAGTGGGTGTTTCTGGTGAGGCTACATCCATTGCCTCCTGGAACACAGATCGTGGACCCCCTGGGGTGCCGAGGGCCCCGGTTGGGACCACTGGTTTAAACGTTATATTCATATAATCGTCCATATTATGACGAAACAGAGACACATTGTGTAAAGGCGGATTTTCTTTTGTAGACGTCACAAACCTATCTGTTTTGGCTGAAAGAGAAGAATATCGGGAAGAAATCAAACAATTACGTCACCGACTCGATGAATTTATCCGAACCGCGACAGACAAAGAGAACTGTGACGTAACAGACGAGAAAGCTGACGACAAATACGAGAATGACGAATTCGCGTCCACCACAAGTAGTAGCTGATGAGATTCCGTGTCTGTTTATTACTGTGATGTACATTGGGACCTTAACATACATTTAGTAATTTCAAACCCAAACCATTTCCCAATACATCACAACACAAATCTTTTGAAATAAGACTCTGTGACTTTCAATACCTCTATAAAACCGGCTGAAAAATATGACTTTTGTGATAGAACCTGCTGAAAAATATGACTTTTGTGATAAAACCGACTGAAAAAAAAAATAACGATGAACGAATCTTTGGTCGAATGAAAATATAAGGGGTTGCTATTATGTTAGCAAAGCATTTTTATTTTATTGATCGATTTGTGGCAACAACCAGATGCAAAACATCACGTTTCTATCGTTTTTACGTTCGCAGTACTAATCTTTTTTGTTTTATAATTACACATTTATAATATTTCGTTTATTCGTTCATTTTATCCATGTTTTACGCCTGAATAAAGAATGCTCTTTATGAGTTCACAATTGGGTGTATTGTTTAAAAAATTCGCATTTTGAGTTTGTTATTTTCCACCTCAAAGAGAAGTTGCGAAGCAGTTTACAACTTTTTTTCATAAAGTACAAATCGTGCAAGACATTTTTTTGCCTCAATTGTTACATAAATAATCGGGCACTGGAATTCTGCTATGGAGTTTTTAAATAGTGCTTGATTTAGTTTGAATGAACTGTTGCTGCCAGGCATAATGTATCAACCAATTTGTTTAGTTCTTCCAGCAGTTTTTATTATAATATGCCAACGTTTCGATGTCCCATAAGAGATACCTTTATCAGGGCAATGACATAAATTGAAAACACAAGTTTTTTTTCACCGCCCTTGTTGCCTTATAATCACTTTGTGTTTTCAATTTATGTCATTACCCTGATGAACAGGGCTGCCACTCCTTTTTTCACAAGATCTTGGGATTTCAGTGCTGAGCTTGGGATCTTGGGAAAAACTTTTTAAACTTAGGAATTTTTTAAAATTATCCGTTAAAGTTCAATTAATAGTTGTTGCGAACAAAAATTATCATTTTGCAAAAATCATCTTTTTATGTAACGATTTGCATTAC
Organism: Phallusia mammillata; assembly: GCF_965637545.1. Classification (NCBI taxonomy): domain Eukaryota; kingdom Metazoa; phylum Chordata; class Ascidiacea; order Phlebobranchia; family Ascidiidae; genus Phallusia; species Phallusia mammillata. The sequence goes on from NC_137255.1 coordinate 30,880,471, forward strand.
AGTGGTTCATCAATTATGTGTTCGAAGCCGTGTAAGTTGATTGAAATTCCCTGTCAAAACAAGTGAGTCAGGTCAGTACCACGATGTATCATGTGCCAGTAAAAAAATGTACAAAAAATATATTTTTTTGTATTTTTCTGGTATTTCTTAGCGTCTTTTCAAAGGTACATGATGGCTGGGACCTGCTGTAACTATAAAAATTTTGTTGCCTGCCAGCTAGGATTTAAACTGTGTATTTGCCATTTTTTGGTTATCTTGGGATTTTTGGACAAACCTTAGGATTTTTGGTGAGTGAACCTTGGGATATCTTAAAATTCTCAGTGGAAGACTTGGTTCAGAGCAGTGAATTTAAAAAGCAGTTTACCTGTACTTGCTTATTACACCTAAGGTTTCTATAACACATTTGGTGGTTTGTCAAATAAGCTTTAAGAACATTTTTCGTGAGAATTAACAACACGATCAAAGGGGCTCAATTATACCATCGAGTGTAAAAAAGAATGTGAAATTTAGAGTTTTATTCCGGTGTGATATTAAAGAACATTTTTAAAGCGTATAAATGGTCAAGCGGTTTGGTATTTTTTATGATGGATTTGAACGCAGCATTTAATGTAGAATTGAAACATTAATCTACTTTTTGTGCACATTCAACGTAAGATGTTGGCCTTCATGCTCTTGCTGCTGTCAAACCAATATCCTACTGGTTTCACTTTAACCGCATAAACCACATATTTGCAACAATGACTTGAATTTATTACTTAACAATGAAATAACAACAAGTTTTGTACAACGCGCTGTGGAAGAATAATTAAACAAACAAACAAAATAAATGTGAATTGTCATTTAGATAGAAACTGGTCGTTACTCTATTATTTCTCCTCACATCCCAAACTCGCTATTTTTCTTCTCCACCGTCAAATTCGACACAGCGCAGGTTTCAATACGTTTTGAAAAAGTATTTAGCCTAGTTGTGACAAAGTTATAGCTTTATCATGTCAACAAACTTATGTACATTCAGGTCGGTTAAAACGAAAACTCGATGAACAAAGAAAAATTGTGATATTTTTGGTGCGATTATACATTTTCAAAAATATTTTTTTTTAGATTTACAAAATAGTGTTTGTGACAAGGTTATACAGGTATAATATCATCAAACATATAAACATTCGGATTAGATAAACAATAACCCGGCAAAAAAATTGGATTTTGATAATTTCGGTGCGATTGTTTAACTTGGTTTGCTGAAAGCAACAATCTTTTCAAGCACATATAAGTTTAACAATGATGTCGGTTTTAATCAATTTCTTACAGATAAAAGCGTGTAAATATTTGATTGTTTCTATAAAACAACTTGAAAGTTAATTTACAGGCGACAGAACGGCAGAGGGCGGAAATCACTCTCGGTAGTTGTCCACATCCCGGTGTCTGACGCAGGCCGTGAAGGTTGACTCAAAGTCCATACGATACCAGGCCTGTTGACAGGATGGCCGCTATACCATCGTGTGTAAACACTCCCACCTGTGGAGCTCACCGCATTTCCATTCTAAACAAATAAACGTTGATTAGCCACAACATGAAACCAGCTAATCTATATATTCACGACAGGCTAATTGAATAATTTGTTTATACTAAACATCTAATTATACGATTATCAAAGTTAAACAATTATCGCATTCACGCTGCTCTGATTTTAAGTATTTTAATAATTTAAATTTGTTTGTTTGTTTTTATTAACATTGTATCCTTCACAATAAATTGCCGCTCACCGTGTAACTTGATGCCAACCACACCCAAACATAATAGGCTGAAGGTTGATCAACGTACATCAGCCAAGCTTTCTGTATGTATTTGTAAAGAACATCATATTGTTCTTCAGTCTCTATGTCAACCAATGTGGCTCCGTAGGAATTACAAACATTTGCAGCTGCCGACTTTCCACCGTGACCATGCAATGTTGCAACAATCCACGGTAGCCAGTAGCAATGATCTCTGTACACGACTCCTGTACATATTCTTTGTTCTGCCAATAGAAAGAAATTTCACCTTTTCAAATAATTATTTTGTTAGAGTGGCGAACTTATTGGTCTGTTTGTGTCAATGTTGTTGCAACTGCGCTAAATTTGAGGTAATTTGAGATTTAGAGGAAGTTTATTCGCACGAAATTGCGCCAAACGATCAATGATGGTTACTAGCTTCAATTGTTAATAGTTTATGACGTCAAACATGTAATTGTTATTCAGTGAATGCTTTTTACTGTTACGCACAATACGATTATGTTACAATGGCTTTTAAATGCTTTAAGTCAGGGGTGGGCAAACTTTTCAGTGCAAGGGCCGCATTGAAATGTTTTCAATGTTATGACGGCACAGTATATCTAACTCAAAATATTAACATAGTGTATTTCCAGCTAAACACAAATACGTTTGTTGTCACTTCATTAATCGGACAAACATTGGTTGAAACGCAACAATTGTAATTGTTTCAAAATAAACTGGCATTTGTCGCAACATACGCTAGTGGGCGGTAGCGAGCTGGCGCCGCCACTTTGGGTTTGTAAAACTCGAGGCAGGAACTTGGCCGAATGGTCTGGCGCGCCTGACCCATATACAGACTTAAAAAACCCTGATCGGGATTCGTCCCCGGGAGTGTCCTGGGTTCGAAGCCCGTGAAAAAAAAAACTCGGGGCCTGTGGGCTACACTACGTATTTTTGTTAATAAATTCTTTGCACCAAGATTAAACAATGCGATCCGCCAGGGCTGCCACTCTAGATATTTTGCAGCTAGATCTAGACAGTTTTGGTTAAGGTTGGCTATAAAATCTAGATAGTTTTTTTAACGTTTGTAAAGACCATAGGAATAGTACAAGTCTACAAACGCTCCACCTCGATAACCACAAAAGCCTCAACGTTATAATGTTATAACTAGGGCAATTATTTTCTGCCCTAAAAATCGAAAAAATTTGACCTGCAAATTGAATTTTGACAGATTTTAACATTTAAAAGCTTTTTTTGTTACGCACAATTCGATCGCGTTACAATCACCGTTGGGTGCTTTAATGATAATAAGGGCGATTATTTTTTGACTTGTCAAAAAAAATCAAAAAATTGTCAAAATTGTACCGGTGTGAAAAAGTATGTATGCGGCCCTTGATTATATGTCGCACAACTGTAGGGTAAAATCTTTATGAAGCGCGGCTTACAATCCAATGAATACGACATTTGGTTTTGGTGCAAACCTGAAAATTACATCACTATATGCTTGGGTCTTTGGCACAATAAATTTGGGTCCATTTAAGCGCTCCAGTGTAGCATGACAGTAAAACTTAAAAAATTATTGCTTACTTCGTTACTTTCAATTTAATTTTCCGCTACCAACTTATTTAGGTGCATTTTGTTAAATTTCACTTGTTAAATAAATTGGAGTTATTTAGTTTTGTTCATAAGATTTTTATTTGAGCAATTATTTAGTTGTTTTGTCCACAATTATGTAATTAGAATCCGGACTACTGTTTCTAGCGATTATGAAAGAAATTAATATTTTAAAGTTTTGGAAAAATTTTGGAAATGCTTTTTAATATAAGCTATTTTTTATTGTCTGTTCCATAGTTAAAATACGGACTATAGTTCATTTAATACGTTAACAACAAAAATGTAGCTGAAAGTCTTACCGTTAATTATTTCATGTATACGATTGTCGATTTGGGTCCAATTCACCAATGGCTGGGGTCCAACCGGACCAGGTTGACCCTGGTCACCTTTATCGCCAGGAGGTCCGCGTTTTCCTGGCCGACCTGGAGGTCCTCTTAGTGTTGACTGATTCAAAGAACTTAAAGGTTGTTGCTCAAACAAACTGTCTAGCGGCCGACAAACCAAATATTTTTGCTGGTGGTTGTCATGACAATATGACGCACCAATGATTGTCAAGATGAAAACAAGCTTAGTTAACAAGTACATCCTGCCTAATGATTAGTTACTGTCAAAAATAAACCAAAAGGGTGGCTTAGCATGTTTTCCATTGCACATACAATATAACTTGTATTTCAAAATGTAAATACATTTGATATGCTTATTTTATATTGGATCCCATATTAGCCAACGTCTTTTATAACCTTAGTTGTTTCTGCAGGCAGAAACTTATGGTTTCCCACACATGCAAGCTTGTAGATAATGCGTTACATGTTTACTACTATGCAATTTAGACACTGTTATAAGTCTGCCGTATTTTAAAAGACAGAAGGGTAAATATTGGAGCTACATGCTGAAACACAATAATCAACACCTAAAAATGACAAAATTTACAAACTGTCCAAATTTAATCCAGTTCGGACATTGCTCTAAAATTTACCTGATTTAAGGAGCTAGCAGAGTAAGTAGTGGGGCTACAGGGTAAACACAACAACTGACACATGTATAAATAGCAAACTTTACAAGCATTTTAGGGGGATGGCGGGGTAAATATAGGGGCTACAGGCTAAACACAACAATCGACACCTATAAATGGAAAAGTATAAAAGCTATTCAGATTTTTTTTTAAAATCGGACATTGTTTATCGGACAATCGGACAATCGGACAAATTAACCCAGTTTAGGGAGCTAGCAGGGTAAATAGTGTGGCTAACAAGTCAAACAAAACAAGTGGCACATCTACATGACTATATCTACCACCTGTGAAAGTTTCATCCAAATCTTTCAAAGATTTTAAGCCAAAAGTGCATGGACAAACTTTAAGGGAGAAAAAGACAGAGAAAATGCTACGTTTTGACAAAAGATACCTACAAGCTGACCTTCAGTGACCTCTCGTCGTACGGCAGCCAAGCTGACAATAACCATTTAATGACTCTTTATTGCGTCTTAAAACTTCTGGTTTTTTACCTTCATGTTAATCAACAACGTTTGCCTGACATGTATGAAACCGAAGTATCGTTTTAATCATGATTAAGTGCACTTCTATTACAGCCTTCCCTAAAAACTATAAATGCGCGTGCTAACTTAAGTTTTATTAAGTGAATAAACCAATGATTACTCCCTTGGGCTTTTCAGAGATACAGTGTATGGGATGTAAATGTAATTCTCTTAGATCATGTCTTAGATCATGTACTTTAGTCCAGGCCTTCTCAAACTGTGGGTCGCAAAATATAATTTTGGGGTCGCGAAATATCGTGCGTTTTATGTCATTGTTACAATAAATGGTATACGTTCGTATATTTATTGTTTAAACATCATTCCCGTGTATAGGCTCTACCAGGGGTGCACAAGTGCGGCAACAGAGACGAGTTTGTGCGGCCGTGAACATGTTCATTAAAATGTATGTACTGGTGCCAGTGACTTCAACAAAAACTTCAGGCGCATTTGAGACGTTATGCCGAATCAAATCGTATATTCTCAAAAATTCCAATGCGGTAAGACACAGAAAAATTTGCGTTTTTTTCGAAGTCACGAGGCAATCTGAAGCGTTGAGTTTATTTTGTGACAAAATCTGAAGCTCCCGCTATACCAACTGAGAAACACAGGCTCGGTGGTGAACCCTCCCCGAAAAAAAGGGAACGGTATTTATGACTTTTGGCAAATAAAACGTTTTTAAAGCTATCCACAACGGATCTGGGCAATAAGAAGAATTTGATATCGCAAACACTGCTTATCTAAACTGGCACAAGGATTAAATTTTCCTAACAATTTGCGTAATGCGTTAGGTGAAATGAAAACTATCAAGAAATTATATGAAGCAACATGCTACTTCAGTCCTGCCACTAAACAATATCAGAAATGCGAGTAAACTAACAACTTGTTAATTAACAAACCACACATCTTTCATCCTAGTACATACGCAGTGGACCCACTTAAACTAATAAACAACAACAAGACATGTCTCCACCGAACTTAACCACAATTTCTACAAAGCAACATCAATCTCGGGCAAAATAGATGGGTATCTTTAATATAAAAACACGGAAATACAAAATAAACGAAATTCATTTTCAATTGTTTACCAACAACAATGCATAACCACCGAAATAGCTTTTATTCAGCATGCATGTACCTTTTAACAAACCACCAACCAAACTGTAAACCAACCTGACTTTACAACCTAATTTTTAATTATTTTTGTCCCAACATGTTTATTAGAATAAAATTTCCACTATGAATATATGAAAAGATTCTAACGCACAGTGGCCTAAATATTTTGCTGAAAACAAATTATTTCACTCATTTGTCCGTTTCATTGTAGGCCTAATAAAGCAAAGAGCGTTGGGTAAAAGTTTTTAAGCACAAACTTTAAACGAATATATCAGAGCTTCACATTTGGAACTGCAGCGCCCTCCTGCGGGCATCTTATAAGCTCTTATTTTTTAGAAAATGTTCAGAATTAAATTTCGCAATACAGTCGTTCTCAGTCTTATAAACTTACGTGAACGGCGGGCACACCATCTGGCACGACCAACGCACAAGCAAAACAATGAATATCTTCTGATCTATGCAATTTTCACATCTCAGTCACCACGTACTTTTTTAATCAAAACCTGATTTTTAGGATTTGTCGCCACAAAAAAAAACTTTTGAATTATTAAGTTCTAGATGCCTCACAATACAGATGTGAATTTTTAGCAGTCCACCAATAATAGTTTAGTAAGCTAACGCATGAAAATCTGAAAAAATGCCCTTTATTGTGTTAAACATGCCTTAAACCAGGGCTTCTCAAACTGTGGGTCGCGACCCCAATTGCGGTCGAAATATAATTTTTCGGGTCGCGAAATATCGTGCGTTTTATGTCATTGTCACAATAAATGGTATACGTGCGTACATTTATTGTTTAAAAATTATTCCCGTGTATAGGCTATCATCAGGGGTGCACAAGCTGCGGGACATGTTTATTAGCATATACGTACTGGCGGCCGTGATGTAAATGAAAACTCTTTTGCCAAATATTTTGATTTTCAAACTGCTGTAAACACATTTTGTGGAACTTTTAAGAGTATTACCAGCCTAGTAGCCATATGCGCCAGGCTCTTTATGTCTATTACGTGCAAACAATGCGGAAAAGCAGATGCCACAAACGTCACAATATAGATTATGACGTCATAAAAGCTAAGACTGTCAATCTGTGCATCAAGTTAGAAATTAATTTAGGCTTTTTAGGCGCAATTAGATGGTATATATTTAAAATATATAAGTATTTCTTTCCATCAGTAAAAACACAAGAAAACAGGCGGCCGTTGGTAAAATAAAGATCTGTGATGCCGTCATAGCGTAACGGTTGTGCACCACTGGGCTATACCCATCAAGGGGTCGCGTAAAATTTCTGTTTTAAAATGGGGTCGCAGAGCAAGAAAGTTTGAGTAGCCTTGCTTTAAACCAGGGGTGTCCTACTCGTACACGCTACCGTCCCATTTTTTTAAACTTAACGTAGCTCGTCTGACGATTGTATGTTGCAAATACAAGTTCTGTTGCCTAAAAAGCTATTGGTTTATATCAGTGGTTCTCATTATTTTTTCAAAACGGTCCCTTTGTCATTATTTTAATGGCTCGCGGTCCTTAAGCTGGAATGTGTATTTCAGAAAAACGAAATTTATTGCAGGATTTTAGCTAGTTATGCAAAATTGCGCTTAACAATAATGCAAAGACAGCTTGTGACATCACAGACAAGAGAAAAAACATCACAATTGTGCGCGAACAATTGCATTTTCGTCAGTTATCATGCAATAAAGGCTATCGTTTAGCAATCGAGACAGACAATTCTCAATTCTACTTTGATTCAAACTTATCCGGTGCCACAAACTGACGCCAAATAAGATTATAGAATTGCTTCAAACGCTTCGCGGTCCCCCCAAAATTGCCTCACGGACCCCGAAAGGACCGCGGACCCCAGTTTGGGAACCGCTGGTTTATATTATGCGTAGAAGTGTACTTAATTCTTTTCTACTAAATTGCTTTCAACAAATTTCACACCGATGGTGCTAATGATTTGTAGAGACAGCGATTTCGTTTAATTGTTACGTATTACCAATCATACCAGGGTTCGCCAACCTACAGCCCGTCGTTTTATTCGGCCCCAAACAGTACACATGAGTTAATTTAATGCAGCGGTTCTCAAACTGCGCTCCGCGGTACCTTAGGGGTCCGCCACGCGATTTCAGGGGGACCGCGAGGAGTTAAAAGTATGTCTACAGTCTTATGTAATATGAGATCTTGCGAGTGTTAAGCAAAAATTAGAGAGACAAACGAGTTTTATATGACAAGAAGTGGTTCATTACTTCATTTTCAAGTAACAAACAAAGGCGATTGTTCGCGCACTAAGTTAATATTGATTTAGTCTTGTTTGTGACGTAATAAAATGCCTTTGAAACATTCCCACGCAAAGCGATCTTACGAAGCTAAATTCATTCTGTATGTTGTTGTGGGAATGCTTTCGAAAGGAATAAATTAACTTTTAGTTGGTAACTGGAAAGTTTTGTTTTGCCCAGGTATTTTAAATTTCATCGCAAAGTGCTCGAAAAAATGTTAAGAGACCGTTTAGACAAAAAATTAAAAAAGTTTGAGAACCACTGGTTTAATGCAACGTAGTATAAGCCATAAACGACTTCTACATGACTTAGATTTGATGAAACACTAACCATTCGGCGATAGTAATCAAAGTCTTTTTGTTCACATTCAACGTAAGATGTTGGCCTTCATGCTCTTGCTGCTGTCAAACCAATATCCTACTGGTTTCACTTTAAACCGCATAAAACACATATTTGCAACACCCTATTGAATTTAATACTTAACAATGAAATAACAACAAGTTTTGTACAACGTGCTGTGGAAAAATATCAAAAAACAACAAAATAAATAAGTACTCTATTATTATTGCAAACCCGACAAAGCGCAGGTTTAAATACATTTTTTTTAAATCCTCTTAGTTTTGACTATTTCAAAGAACTTGCAACCAAACTGTTAAGCTGCCGACAAACCAATTATTAAAACTGATTTGAACTGATTTGTTTGTGTGACTTCAAGGTATATATAATGGGCAAATGTGGTTTGAGCAAAAAAGGCTCCTTTTTCTAAAACGTCTCTCGTGCTGTCACCATGGCAACCGATGCTGAAGAAATCGCCTTTTCCTTCGACTACTCGCATTGTCGGTGTTTGTGTTCCATGACGTCAGTGCATTTGGAGGGAGAGCTTGTAAATAACTTAGACCAGAAGCGGGGAACCTGCGGCCCAAAGGCCACATGCGGTCTTTTAAGACATTAAGTGCGGCCTTCGATATCAAAATACATTTTAGGATGTTGATATTAGGAATTGCACCAAGCGCTGAAAAGTAGACAGAAACGTATTTTTTATCTTTATTCCTCATTACTATTTGATCAGTTCTGGGCCAGCGGTTTTCAAACTAGAGCCAAATGGTCCCGTAGTGGTACACATAGCGATTTCCTGTAGAACTACGAACGACCAAGGCTCTGCAATCTTAATTGTGTTGCAAAAGAACAATTGTTTGCGCATAATCGAATATCTTAAACTCGTCTGTGATGTCACAAGCTGCTCTTAGATTATTGATATTTGTAACAAGCGAGTTTCTGGGTTAAATAAATCCTGAATGTTTTAGTTAAGGTGGAAATGTAACAAGGAATTTTGTTTAGCTTGGGCCGCAAGTCCTACAACTCTACAAGGGAATAGCGAAACCACCATTTTGTAAAGTCAAAAAGTTTGAACACCACTGACCTTGGCCTGAGAAATAGTCCATGCGGCCTAAACGAGTGTCGATAAACATTTTGGTGGCCTTTATAAACAAAAAGGTTCCCCACCCCCTGACAATCTTCAAAACCGCAAAAAATTTCCAAATACATTGTGTTTCTATGTATTTTCCTAGTAACACTTTTGCAATTTAAAACGTCATAAATGTTTGCAACAAAAGCAATTTGTGACATTTTAAAGTTTGTGTGAATTATGGGAAAATAATCCAGTGTGTCGTAAATTGCGGAAATATAACATTAACGTAAACAGCTAAATAATAAACCAAAGCTAAATAATTTTTTAGACCGCAGTATTGGTAGCTTACAGTTAAAAAACTTTTGTAAAATTAAACATGATCAACTGCTGACTGAATTTGTAAACAAACAAACTTGCATTTGAGCCCCGCATGCAGTTTATGTTATATCGACTGTTATTTAATGAAGCAAAATCCATTTCTTGGTTTCTTGGTTTCATCAGGCAAACTGAAAATAAGTAAGAAATGATCCAATCAACAAGTCAACCACTAACAAACCAGGAATTCTTGCACCACCTTTAAGGTGAAAACATGAGTTGCAAAGGACGCGGTAACAAACAGTGGCTTGCTTCATGCCAAACTGACACGTGAGAACCGATTGTTTGTTTGGAGAAAAACTTATTTATTGCAAAACCGCTTCGTTCTCATGAACCCAATGGGAAATGTTGATCCTGAAAGTGTCGACAAAACGGCGCCAGTCTTCCACATTGAAAATGTCACACAAACTTTTATGCTCCTTTGGGTTCATTAATAGTCCCAATGCTGCGTCCGAAAACGTCACAATACCTGGTACGGAAACACTGTTGATCTGTGTCCCAATATCCATGTCGACAAAACGGCGTCAGTTTCCCACATTGCAAATGTCGGCCAAAGTTTTATGCTCCTTTGGGTTCATTAATAGTCCCAATGCTGCGTCCGAAAACGTCACAATACCTGGTACGGAAACACTGTTGATCTGTGTCCCAATATCCATGTCGACAAAACGGCGTCAGTTTCCCACATTGCAAATGTCGGCCAAAGTTTTATGCTCCTTTGGGTTCATTAATAGTCCCAATGCTGCGTCCGAAAACGTCACAATACCTGGTACGGAAACAATGTTGATCTGTGTCCCCATGTCCGTGACGTCAACGCAACGCCAGTTTTCCACATTGCAAATGTCTGATAAACTTATGTGCTGCTTTGGGCTCATTGATAGTCCCAATGCTGCATCCAAAAACGTCATAACATCTGGTACGGAAACACTGTTGATCTGTGTTCCAATGCCCATGACGTCAAAGCGCCGCCAATTTTCCACATTGCAAATGCCGGCCAAACTTTTGAGCTACTTTGGGCTCATTAATAGTCCCAATGCTGCATCCGAGAACGTCATAACATTTGGTACGGAAACAATGTTGATCTGTGTCCCAATATCCATGTCGACAAAACGGCGTCAGTCTCCCACATTGCAAATGTCGGCCAAAGTTTTGTGCTGCTTTGGGCTCATTAATAGTCCCAATGCTGCATCCGAGAACGTCATGTTATCTGGTACAGAAATATGTGGTGAATGTCGATCTGTGTTTCCATGCCCGTGTCGACAAAACACTTTTGGTATTTTGCAAGTTGCTGATGCAAACAGACTCAAATTTTTCTGCTAAAGAATGTGGAATTTGCTTTCAAAAGTATTTTAATAAAACTTATAGGACCGTTGCAATTAACACAGTCCAAACTCTCAACCCGTGGTTCGGAAACGTTTTTGCGAGTTTGAAAAAACTGCGACATTGATGAAAACAATACCAAGTTTAATTTATTAGCTTGAAACAAGGTTGCTACTATGCCATTGTACTAAACCAGGAATCATTGACACGCAGAAAAATCACTAATTATGGCTTTGCCTGTCATTGCGGTTACGTCAATTTTCCCTCATTGGCTGCAGTTACACTGTACTTAACGTTAACAACAAAAATCCTGCATTACATGGCTCAAAAATATAAACGCAAAAGCATTACACAGACTTCTTAGAAGTTTGTTGTTGGCGAGCTGTTGTAAGGGTTTTATCTGGGAAATCCCCCAAGTTTTGTGGGGAAACCACCAAATTAGCGGAAAAGCATCTTAGTTGCAAAATTATTTCTTCATATCATAGAATGTTTAAACATTTAATTTTCAGTTCGAACGGATTTAGGAAATTAAACCGCATTGTTTTGCAGAAAAATCTTATTTTGTCAAAGTTATTAAGCATTTTTATGATTTAGCCTGTGGTGCATTGGATTAAGAATGCCGCATGTAATTTCGATTGACATTTGTGTTTGTTACCGAAAATCAGCCAAAACTTCTAAAAACGGATTTGATAATTTGTTTTTAATTTATTAATACTCAGGAGTGCTACTTTTGTCAGCTTAGGAGATTTAGCGTTTGCGTAATGGCCCAAGCTAAAATTGCTAAATGATCTTTACCTAAAATAAAGTGTGCTAAGAAAAATGGCCCACTTCACCACATTACACTGGCTGCGTTGCAGGGGGAATTTTATCAATGACCCGCTACTCTACATGAAGGCGTTTAAGCACAAAACAGATAGGATTGCATTTTGCTTTAAAAGTTTCATGAACCACCCTGTCATGGAACAAACAGTTGCGTCTTTATGGATGGACTCAAAGGACAGAACACAGTGATACCATGTTGATTAGCTAAACGCTCTAACCATCACTGTTTCTTTTAAGCAAAGTATTGCACTTATAACAATATGGTAATGATAAGGTTTGTGGTTTAGTTTTAAGATTTTTGTCCTTGCTTATATTCTGTATGCTTACTTTGGTTAAATCCTGGATTTTACTTTTCAAGGTTAATTGTAAAACATGACAGACTAGGCTATATATATTTAAGTGCAAGTAAGCTCTATACTTTGGTCCAGTCATGAAAGTGGAGATGATGGTTCAAACCTTTTTTTTGCAGAATTGTCTTCTGCTGATGCAAAAAACTGATTGATGCTGGGGAGGCGAGCTATCATCGATGTTATGTGGCAATTTATATTTCACTTCTTCCATCAACAACTTCATGTACAGAGTCCACATTTCTCAATGTAAACCCAGTTGGGGTCAGGTTTTGCCTTTTACATCCGTCAAACAGGTTCTTATTACAAAGTGTCTGGTGGTCAGACACCAGTAAAACAACCATAAACAGTTTGGATGATTTTGTAAAAACCTAATGGGTGTGAAACAAAAACTTTTTTCAAATAAAACAGGTTCCTATTATTATATGTCACATTTAATGATATATTAGTTACCACTCTAACCATGTGAACTTCTATCGTTAAATTTTAGGAATGTAGTCAAGAAACCTTACTCAGGTTTTGTGTTTGCTGCCAGCTATTTCTTACTTCATCTCAGGTGTGTATTGTTTGTGTTAGATGCTGATTTGCTGATCGAAATTTAAATCCTCTAACAATTAGTTTTGCAGCTATTACTATCATAAATGTGTTTCGGTTTTTCGTTTTAGTGGGTTTTGTTTTACAAGTTTACTGTTTATTGCTGGTGTTAGAGGATGCATTAAATATATAATATATATATATGTATATGTATAGAACAATTTTTTTGCCATTATTAATTTACTATATTTCCTCTTGATTCAGATAACAGTATTACATCATTCAATCAAAAGAGTGCTACAGTGATCCTGATGACTAATTAACAAAGAAACAACACCAATAATTTACAAGGTACTGAATTTGATTTGTTGTTTTCCATGTTAGGAGTATTCAAGGGTAGATGTAAACAAACAGTATATTACCCACATTAAAAGGCTTGGGCCAAAACTGAATAAACAGTCACAAGGCTGAATAATTTAGGCCAACGAAAACGTCACTTTATCATTAGTATCAACCTGTTTTACAAAATACTGTTTTTTTATGTTTCATTTTTACAACAATTTTTTGTACAATTTTTTTGGCCATGAAAATGTATTGTCTACTTGACTTTACTAGTTTTACTTTTTTTTTGTCATGAGCAAATTTTTATCATTTTTTCAAAAGACCAAACTGATTTATTGCATTGTGGGGTGGCAAAAAATATTTTCCAACCCCTTGTTCAAAGCAGTGTTTCCCACTATTTTTCTGTACCACTATCATGGAGCCCTAATATTTTGTCATCGGTTTCATGTTGAAAGTTGTGGAAACAATTGTTCAAAGTGCTTATGTTCAGCATTTAAAGAAATATAAATGCTAGCGCCTATATTCTGCATATGCTGATGACCACCATGAAAACCACTAGTGACTAGTCTAATGGTTTATACAGGCAAATCTGGTTCATTGGATGACCAATTTAGTCATAAGCTGCTGTTTTATTTTCATGCAAATAAACAGATTTTGCATTCAACCAGTATGCAATTAACCATATTTGTCATACATTTATTATGTCACATTTACAAATTTTTGAACTGAAGTTCATCTAGGATATGTTTTTGGTATATTTCTAGCAGTTTTTACTGTTTTGTTTTAACATTGGTGTTTGCATTTCAGACCATGCACCCTCCAAGCTCAATTGATCTTGATGCAAGCGTTACTCATCTCAGACCAGCATATCTTGCAACAAAGCATAAAGCACAAACCTTACTATGATCGAGCAGTAAAAGACAAATTTTACTACAGATGTAGCAAAACATAACAGAGTAACAAACAAAGTCAGGGTTGTTTAGAGCAGGGCTTCTCAAACTGTGGGTCGCAAAATATAGTTTTGAGGTTGCAAAACATCATGTATTATACATCATGTTGCAAACCATCACATTCACGTGTATGTGCTATACCCATCAATGGATCACGTAGAATTTGCTTCTCTAAAATGGGGTCGCAGAGCAAAAAAGTTTGAGAAGCCCTGGTTTGGAGGGCCTCTTCATATTTACAGCATACAAAAACATTTGTAAAAACGTTGGGTTTTGTTAATTTGGTGATCATATGCGACTTTTTTACGCCGAACTAATCTCACGTAATATCTGTCATTTCATGTAAAAATAGCGAATTCAAACTTGTGCTCTCGGTGCCATCTAGCGGGCAGCGTAAAACTCTTTTTATGTTTGTTGTTTTCCCCCAAATACTCAAACATGAGTTTTTACTTGACAACGACAAACGCTGCCCGATTTCAACGCTTCTCGTTGTTGTAGCGAGTTCATGAACTCACGAAATTCGAGTCTTGTTCCAAGAGAGAAGCGGTTTCGCAAAGAAACAAATCACTCGAGTTCCTTCCCTGACCGAAAGTTGTTTCGGCAGATTTGTGTCGTAACAATCACTTGCCCCACCCACTGCCACACCTTTTTGAGAGCGCACGTGATCAAACAATATTTAAACATGGACAATGCTACCAAACGTATTTCCTAACAGTTTTTCACTTCTAAAACAAAACTTACAAGTAGTTGCATTGGCACAGGCGTCTCCAACTCGAAAACATCGCCATGCCAATTTTGGTTTTGAAATATGCTCGCGTGCCGCAACGTTTGCTACTTTTTCCAAATCATGTCTTAAACATCTTAACGGTATGGACTCGATCCGAAAACATGTGAAGCCCTTTTAATTAATTAGAAAAAAAAATATGTCGCCAAATGCGAGTAAACTTGTTTATGATACTCCAGAAACCTTTCACTCCGTTTATGCGACACAAGATACAAATAGTTTGCAACGGGGCCCAAAAAAGAACAATTTAATTATTGGGTTTGTGTAACATTGATACTGATATCTTTACTTAATTTAGAATGAAGGCCAAGAAGAATCATAAAAAAAATTACTTGCCTGCAAAAAATCCTACTGTTTACGCTTAAATGTGCAAAAGCTTGCGTGCCATTTTCAAATGCTCTGCGTGCTACTTTTGGCACGCGTGCCACGTGTTGGACACCCCTGCATTAGCAGAAATACAAATTGGAATAAACAGAAGCATGTCGATATGAAAGCATGCGCAAGGTGTCGTACGCGAGCACGTAAAACCTGTTAACGACTGATTTGCATCGTATTCGTATCACTCTAAACTAGAGAAGTCGGGAGTTTGTTATTGCGGGTCGCGAACATTCTGTTGTGCACGTTTGCGTTTCAAAATTTATTTGAAGTTTGTGTGAAGACGAAATAGAATCAGCAGAAGTAATTATAGGTCAGTAATTAAGGCATTGTCTGTCCATTTTATTTTGGAGCCACATGGTACCTTATAAGTTACACATCACATTCATAAGGACTTTGTGCATGTTATTAAGTTATTTTTTGGTTATTTAAAGCTTAAAACACTGTTGCTTATTCCTGTATCAGTTGGTTTTGTTACAAATATTTTAATTTATCTAATATTAGTGAGTTGTATTTTGTAAGAGTGAACAATTCGTCATCCGTTGGAAAGTCCCCATTAATTTGCCTCCTGTATTCAGGGCTGCCACTCCTTTTTTCACAAGTTCTTTGGGATTTCAGTGCTGAGCTTGGGATCTTGGGAAAAACTTTTTAAACTTAGGGATTTTTTAAAAATTATTCGTTAAAGGTTCAATTAAGAGTTGTTGCGAACAAAAATTATCATTTTGCAAAAATCATCTTTTTATGTAACGATTTGCATAACAGTGGTTCATCGATTTTGTTTTCGAAGCCGTGTAAGTTGATTGAAATTGCCTGTCAAAACTAGTGAGTCAGGCCAGTACTACGATATATCATGTGCCAGTAAAAAAAAATGTACAAACATGTATTTTTCTGGTTTTTCTTAGCGTAGGTACGTGGTGGCTGGGACCTGGCGTATCTACAAAAATTTTTTGGCCTGCGCCAGCTAGGATTTAAACTATGTATTTGCCATTTTTTAGGTTATCTTGGGATTTTTGGACTAACCTTAGGATTTTTAGTGAGTGAACTTTGGGATATCTTAAAACATTCAGTGGCAGTTATGAAGGTGTCTCGTATGGGATGTCGTAACGTCGGCATATTGTAATAAAGACTGCAGGAAGAACTAAGAAATTTCTTGATTTCGTTTGTTCGGCTTTTGTGAAGTACCTAAAGTTGCTGATTCGTTGCATAATGACAGAACGCTATTTCCACGACAATGTATGACGGAAAATTATTTGTCCGGAAAACACATGCGCCTCAAATGTCTTTTGACAACAAAGATGCTACAAACGCAATAACTCGGTTTTGAGTTTCCAATTTGTAATTTTGCGAAAAAGCATAGTTAAGCTTAGTGATATTTCGCTTTATACTATTTACGTATTTTTTCGATTTTCGCAGAGGCGTAAGAAAATTTACAGATAAAACTTCGGGAGAATTGAAATCTTGTTTTGAAAGTTTCAAATTGTCGATGTCGGTTAGTGTAGATTATAATTTATATGCTGACTGCTTGGATCACTTGCTTAACAGGTTTTACACATGGCAAAAAAACAGACAGGGCTACTTTGCAAAAATATGTTTGCAAAGTTTTAAAACAGAACAGGATATTTTTGTGTGGAATTGTCATCACCAAATAAATTACGTCTTGCATAATGACAGCAAATGTTCCACAGGTAATTTTTGCTGTGAACTTAATTTAAGCATGAGTAGTCGAATTGTCCATCTATGTCGATTGTTTGACTACACTCCATCTGCTGTACAATGTGTGGCAGTTTCCAAGCTGTCACATGATTTAGCTGTGGCTCGATCTGATGGAAGTGTTGAAATATGGAACACTTGTGGAAACTGGTTCATAAAATGGTAAGAATTGTTCGTTAAGCTATTGATGCCAGGCATAATATCAGCATTATAGAGCTCTTCTGGCAACTGTATTTTTTCCCGGTGTTTCGACATCCTATACAGGTCGCCTTCAGTTTTTCATTAACTTCAAACAACTGTCATTTGATTACTAAGCTGACAAATTCAGCACACTCAAGACGTGAATTTCTTATTGCAAAACACTAGTATCGATTTTGCCCGAAATATGGCATCATCAGTCCTAAACAGGAAATAAATAGAAACATGAAATAGATTTCTGTTGTTTGAAGTTAGTTTTTCTGATGTTTAAAATTTCAACTCCACAATGACATTGACCGTAGTTTGGCTATCTTGGAATTGTTTTGTCGGTTATCAATCTACGTGAAAGATGAGGTTGTTGTATTTTAAGGTTATCCCTGGGATGAAGGATAGATCGGTTGAATGTTTGGTTTGGATCGGTAACCGACTGATTTCTGGTGGTCTCCATGGCGATGTATCAGAGTACGACCTTTCATCAGCATCTGTGAAGGTCAGTGGGTCGTCCCCTCAACACAGAAAATGGTTTTTGGCCGAACATGATTTTCTTTGACTTCTTTTAGTTAAACAATAATACTCAAGTCCACTCAAGTCAACCTATCAAAAACTATCCAAATGTGCGGTTGACATGAGTTATGATTTTGGTGGCTCTGCCAAATAATTTAAGGGATCAGAGCAAAAATGGTATCTGACTTCACAGTTCTGGTTCACTTTAACATTGAGAATTATTGTTTTAGAATTCAGTGGATAGTTATGGAGGAGCTGTGTGGTGCATGGCTCTATCGCCTGATGAGGACCAAATTGCCGTGAGTTTATTTTAAGATTTGTTGCAGTGCACAAACTATAACAATGTACAAGTATTGGATTATATTTCACTTTACCACATCCTTTATTTTCTCATTTAAACTTTTATCCCCAACCCCTGTTGTATGCTGTGACAAATGCCAGGTATTGTATTTGTCTCATGCAATCTAGGGTGGGGTAAAACAGCAATTTTTGGCTCTTTGTTTTTACTCTTCAACTGATGGTGTTCAGTAGATGTGGGTAGACTTAATCCACTCATTGCCAGCAATTTGGCTCATCGATTTCCTAATGTTAACAATACATTGTCACAGATTGGCTGCGAGGATGGAAGTGTGAAAATCTTTGATGTTACGGACAAATCAGTTTCATATGAAAGAACATTTGACAAACAAGAAGGTCGGTAATAATAGCCCAAGCTTTTAAACATATTTCTGCCACTTATTGTTTTCTCATGACGTTGTTGTACTTTGTTCGATGCCTGTGACATGTTGAAAGCAACACTTTCATGTTTGTTCTTGCAATGTTTTGATCAGATTGCAGGTGGCACATCTGAAGAGACAACCTGTAGTTGCAATGTAGAAATTTTTCAAGCAAAACACATATTTTAGACAATAAATGTTCTCCCATAAAAATTGTTATATTTTATATGATGCTTTTAGTTGCAATGTATTTGTTTTAAGTAAAAGTATGTTTATAGGTCGGATATTGTCTATTGCTTGGCATGCAGGAGGGGATGTCCTCGTCACAGGTTCTGTTGATGTGATCAGCATATGGAGCACCAAAACTGGTGAAATACTGCTATGCTTATGCTTGGGGAAGGCCAAAAACTTGTAACATATAATATACTTGTAGTAGCAGCTTGGATAGCAATAACATGTACCAAAACAAAAGTGGTGAGATATGATTTGCTTATAATAGTAACTTCACTAGCTTTGATCGCAATAATTCCCAACACAGACATAACTATTGGGTGAATATTTTGTGTGAAATATTCATTGTGAATACTTTGTATGTTGTCGTTTTAAATTTAAGTCATATAAGCCTTGGAATGTGATCAATTCACCAATGTTTAAATGATATTGTGATTTGGAACACTATATACGGATCTGTTTATAAGTTTAATGCTGGAAATAACGGCCCAAATAGATGTAAAAAGCGACATACTTTATTTTTCAAACGTTTCAGCAAATGCTCATGCCAACATCAGTGATATGAAGGCTACATTTGTTCAGGTTTTTCTTTATGTGAGGCAGTTACACTCAAGTGCATATAAACGGGTACAACTGATATGGCCTTCATATCACTGATGTTGGTATAACGAATATACAACAAAATACTTAAAGTTGATTTCATTACACTAATTTAAGTGGCCAACTTTGCTTCTTCAATATTTATTTATCTTGATCGTATTTGGTAACAAATTTGAGAACGACTTTTAAATATCGTATCAATTAAGTCATACAAGCTGTCTGTAGTAATTTACAACCAACCAATGATTTCAATGTTTTCCCACCTAGCTTTCATTTTAACTTTTTACGTATTAGTTGACATTAGTTTTGTAATTTGTCATAACAGGTGAAAAATCTGTTGGATGAGATGAAGGAGGTTGGTAAACAGAAAGAACATTTGGCTTCGGAGGCCGACTTAATTCAAAGATCTCAAGCGAAAGATCTTTCTTGACTTCATGAAAGCATTAAGCAAATCGAGGTATGTGCCGTTTCAAACATGGCTTTCAACATTTTTATCACTCACATTTTGAAAACTAGTGAAAACTCTTTGCCACAAATATAATCTGATGTATTGTGTGGGCAAGTTTTTATTGCTTACCACACATTTGGGTCCTAGCACAGAGTTGGGATTACCAACCTTTAGTCATATCACTGTAATTCATGGAAATGTCACTGATCACCACAGATCCTTGTTTTAATCTTGCAACTGCAAACCAACTTTTATTGATTTTTCGATGAAATTTCATACTGTCATCCAAAAATGTGTGATAGAATTTTTATGATGTTTATGAATTGTAATTAAGTTGTGCAAAACTTTGTTCAGAGCGAGAAGCGTTCGACAGAGATGCAATGTGAACGACTCGGCAAAGAACTGAGAGATAAAAGTGAACAAAACTTGAGGCTGAACCAACAGATCCAAGATTTGAGCAAAGAAGCTGCTTCATTGAAGTAAGACTGGGTTGGCAGGAAACACAAGTGGTTGATATAATTTGATATAAAAGAAACTGTTTAGTAGGGATGGGCCAAAACTGCAAATGTTCTGTTTGGTCGATGTCTGAGTTAACATAAAATACGGGTTAGCATTACAAACAGCGATGCTTGCTCGGTACTGAGTATTTAGATTCTGGCTTGACTCGGCCCATCCCTGCTATTTAGTCACATCAAACTGAGCTACATAGTTTTGCTCATGTTGTTATGGCAACAAATAAATAAGATGTCTTTGGGGATACTTTTTTTTAGGGATAGAAAACCTGTAGCCATATAAGCTATTTAAATTAGCTAAATGTTAAAATGTTTTGGACTGCTAAAAATTATTCAACTCAATGTACAAACAAAGAAGCATTCCCAAAAAGTCATGGTCGTTGTTGCTTGTTACAGTCAACAACTTGTTTGGTGGCCGTTATGAACAAATCACAACTATTTTACTTCACCTTTATGGACACGCTTTCTAAGACATTTCTGCTTTGTTTTTATTTTAAATAATTTTTTTGTTTTATTATCTTTTTTATTTTTTTGCTTTTTTCCAAGAAATGTCAAATATAAGTTATTAATTATGAAATGTAGTTGGTATTATTTTAAAAAGGTCACAAAATCTGTTGCAATAACACAACTTTTGCAAACAAACAATTGTTCCCAATTAATACATTTATTTGAAAGAGTCTGCCTTAAATTAACTCTACTTGCTGCCAGACCACAGATTGTATATGTCGTAAATTTGCTGTGAACACTTTGATTTAAATGTCGGTGGTTTCCACTCAATGTTGTCAGATTTGTTTTTCAAGTTTATGTTACCGGTATTTCTAACTTGAACAATCTATTTTTAGAAATATAGCAGATGAGGAAAGCCACCGTCATAAAGTTGCGTTGACGAATCAGAAACTTGAGTTTTTGCAAAGTAGAGGTGAACTGGAACGGGAAAAAGAATCTCTCTCAAACAGAATACAGGGTATGATATATATTGGAAATTTAACTTTGAACATTTGCTGCAACTTTGTATTTAAGTTTATTCAAAAAATTGTGTATTGCCACCAATGGTAAAATTTTCACTACAATTAAGGACACCATAGTACGCCTATTGAAGGTGTTGCTCAGTTGGTAGAGTTCGAACGCCCGGAAAGACTCCTGGCGTGGGTTCGAATCCCACCGCAGGCTAGATTTTTCTAGCCTACGCCTTGCCATATGGTAATGCTTGGTGACCGGCTGATTCGGTATAGCGCCTTACATGGGCCTGGCGTACTGTGATTCATACATGAGTGTACCGTGATCGCTGGTGTGCATGAACGCTTCATGAAGCGGGCTGATCCCACCCATTCACCTATGTCTTAACTGATTACATTTAAGGACAATTGAAAAATATTTTTTGGAAAATAATGTTGTTCAAAATATAAAGTTAAGATTTTAAATATCTGTGTTTTGCAAAACATTTTTTTAACATACTTTAATCCCAAGTTTGCAGTCAAAACTTTTGGAAATGTAGCAAAACTTTTCTGTGTGCAAGATTGGAAGCCGAACTCGACGTCGCCAAAATATCGATTAACAACCACCAGAGGGAGGTAGAGGAAATGGAAAGAGATTTTTCTCGAAGGTTGCAGGAAACGAGAGAAGTGGAATGGACAAAAAAATACACGTTTTATAAGTAGATCACGTGGTTTAGACCAGGGCTACTCAAACTTTCTTGCTCTGCGACCCCATTTTAATACAGAAATATCTACGCGACCCCTTGGTGGGTATGATGCAAAGAAATACATATATTTTATATATACCTTTTAATGGCGACTAAAAAGCCTAAATTAATTTCTAACTTGATGCACAGATTGACAGTCATAGTTTTTATGACGTCATAATCTATATTGTGACGCTTGTGGTATCTGCTTTTTCGCATTGTTTGCACACAATAGGCATAAAAAAGTCTGGCGCATATGGCTACTAGGCTAGTAATACTCTTTTAAGTTCTACAAAATGTGTTTAGAGCAGTTTGAAAACACGGGAATGATGTTTTAACAATAAATATACGCACGTATACCATTTATTGTGACTGACATATTAACCATTAACCCATAATGTTTCGTAACCCCAAACTTGTAGATAATAAAAGGTCACGTGTTAAAAAGGTAAAAGGGGGTCGAATTTTGGTCGACATTTTGCTCGGTGCTGTGATCCTGAATGTTAATGGATTCCAAATACAACAGCCGAGTAAGATCTTTAGACGACGCCAGTACATATGGGTCGTGGTAATTCACCTTGTGTGTTGGGTTGCGTTCGAAACGTTATGCTTTACACGTATATACTGGCTTGTTTGTTTCTGGTTAGGATTTTACAAACCTTGAATTGTGTGCCTAGATTTAATCTTTTCATAAAAATTTGTATTGTTTTGTTGAATCAGAGTTCAAATGGAGGAAAAATGTCGCGAACTCGAACAGCGCCTCCAAGCGGACCGCGAGTCACGTGATGCTGAGAGAGAAGAAAACGAAGAAAGACAAAAACATTTCGATGCAACCGAATCGGCGCTGAAATCGGAAATCTCAAAACTACGGTGAGAAATTTTTTAAGTTTAATATTTTCTATTACTGAGTTTAATTTACATAAACTTTATATTTTCCGCAAGAATTGCGTTGTATTTCTTTTGTTTATCGTGCACTGTACTACGCGCATTCAGTGTTATTTACCCTGCAGAAAGCGACCTGTATAGGACGTCGAAACGTCGGAATAAAAATGCATTTGCCAGAAGAGCTCTTTAAACTTGATATTATGGCTGGAAGCAACAGCTTGCATAATATTTCTTATTTTTCCGCTTCTTGTTTACGACTCGTTTGAGAAAATTTTTGGTAAGTTCGCGAATTCTAGACAAAGCACAAAACCGAGTTCGGAAAATATAATATAAACGGATTTCCTGCCACCAATGTAAACATACCGAGTCGTAAAACATTTCTTTCAACGCCATTTTATGTTGCTTTATCTCACTGCATACTTGTTTTCCACAAATAAGCTGTCGATTTTTTTATTATAAAAACAACAGCACCGTTCCAGTGTTTCGCAAAATATTTTGTGGAACCTATTTGTTGTGGACGGTGTTGAACTAACAATGTCAGATTCGTTCCAACTTAAACAAAATTTCCCTCAGAATTCGACTCGAACATGAAAAGGAAAGTCGTCAACAACTCGAGCGTGACCGTGAAGAATGCGCAATGTTACGTCAGAAACTATCTGATTGTGAGAAACAACTTCAAGCTGTGGCGTCATCGAAGCAGCAGGTGTTGAGTAAAGCGGAACGGTCACGTGACGCACTTCGAGTCGCGCGCGCCGAGGTTGAGAATGCGCGGGAACAAGCTGGGAGGGCTCAACTTGAAGCTGAGAGGTGCGTTGTTATCATGGTGTTGTGGTAGTTTGGGGTATTTGCCGAGTTAATGGGACAGCATACCCTTTCAGTTATATAAGATCTGCATAGACGAGCAGTTGGACAAACTGATCCAAGCATTAAATTTGCATATTCATGCCCTACTAACATTCGAAACTAGTGTTCGGAAGGTTATACAAGAACAAAAATGGCATTTTTAATTCGTTAAATGATGCAAAAACGTATGCTCCAGGGGCATGTACAGCTTAATACACCATGCACTTGTGAGGTAAGGGACTTTGGAAAGTTGGCCGCAAAAAATTCGCGACACGGTTGGAAATTTCTCACGGCACACAGTTTGAGAATCACTCATCTAAAGTAACATTGTAAAAAAGGTCGCAAGGAAAAGATAAACTTGTTTGGATGGAAGAAAAACATCGGATGCAAAGTAAATTGGATCAACTCGAACATAAAGTGAGGAGGAGCAGAGAGGAGAGTGAGAGGAGCAGCAAACAACAACGCAAGTATGTTGCGTCATAATGCTTGTTTGTGACGTAATTAAAGCCTGTAGTTAGTGCTGTTATTAAAGGAGTTGACACAGATAGTTAAGTTTATTAATTAACTAATCTGTAATGTTTTAAATCTTGTTAAATTTCCAGAATCAAACACGCGTTGATCGATAAAGTTCGAGGTTTAAGAAGCAAAGTTGAATTGTTGGAAGCTGAGAAGGAACAGTTTGAAATCCAGCTCAAGGCCGTCAGGTGGGGCTAAAGTGCTATCTGTTTGTGGACAAGCCTTGGG
Organism: Phallusia mammillata; assembly: GCF_965637545.1. NCBI lineage: Eukaryota > Metazoa > Chordata > Ascidiacea > Phlebobranchia > Ascidiidae > Phallusia > Phallusia mammillata. The sequence continues at coordinate 30,905,069 of NC_137255.1, forward strand.
ACTCGACTCAAATAGTCCTGTACTTGACTTTGGAATTATTGCTGACTTAACACAAAACTTCTATCTGGTTGAGTCTTCGTCAGATTTGTGGATTTATAGCTTATAGCAGTGTTTCTTAACCTTTTTAGCACTCGTACCCTTTGAGCGTTCATGGAATTTCCTCGTACCTCCTGTCTACAATGGCCGACGGAAGTAAATAAAATTGTAATAATAGGAAACTCAGTGTATTTATAATTTGGGTGTTGAATGCATGCATTAAAACAGTATTGTAAGTAGTACAAAACTAACCCGTTCTAGATATATAACAAAGTAACTTGTTACGCATTCTTCACAAATATGCATAAATAGCGTATAATTTCACACTTCATGTCGTACCCCTGGTTAAGAACCCCTGGCTTTGAGTAAAACGAAACAACTTTATTGAAAACAAATCTCGAGTTGAATGACCTTGAAGGTCCTACCAAGGTCACATTGTGTTCCAGACATGGAGTTTCGATGGAAGAATACAACAAGATGCGACGGCGCATGCGCGAACACCGCCAACGTCACAATGAATTTCGTCGCGCTATCGGTTTGTCCGAAACATTACCTCTCCTCTCATCCACTGTAAACCAGGATATGACGTCATTTGGTGCAAGTACGTCACTGTTTTGCTTCTATTATGGCGTAAGAGACTGTTTTGCTCAACGCGTTTATTTTCTAAACCAGTGGTTCTCAACCTTTCATGGACCGTGGCCACCTAAAAGTATATTTCGTTACCCCCTTTAAATAACAATGTAACATCTGTGCCCCCCTGCAAAAAATAAAATTGCAACCAGTGTTGGAATTCGGTATTAATGTAGGGTTTAAACAAGTCGAATAGAGTAAACAACAAACTGTAATCGTGACAAACCTCAATGTAGACAATGAGTGTTAGGGAACAAATATATTTGCAGCATTTACTCAATTCCGCGCATTGTACAAGAAAATGACTCGCTGATTTTTAGTGGGTGTTTCTGGTGAGGCTACACCCTTTGCCTCCTGGAACACAGATCGTGGACTCCCTGGGGTGCCGAGGGCCCCGGTTGGGACCACTGGTCTAAACGTTATATTCATATAATCGTCCATATTATGACGCAACAGAGACACATTGTGTAAAGGCGGTTTCTCTTTTGCAGACGTCACAAACCTATCTGTTTTGGCTGAAAGAGAAGAATATCGAGAAGAAATCAAACAATTACGTCACCGGCTCGATGAATTCATCCGAACCGCGACAGACAAAGAGAACTGTGACGTAACAGACGAGAAAGCTGACGACAATTACGAGGATGACGAATTCGCTTCCACCACAAGTAGTAGCTGATGAGATTTCGAGTCTGCGTTCCACTGTGAATTGGGATCTAAACATATTTTAGTAATTTCACACCTAAACCATTTCCAGTCCTTTACACCAGGGATCGGCAACATTTTATCTGCTGCGGTCCGTTCTTAAAACTGAAATTTTGTCGCGGACCGACTTTCAAAAACTTACAAATGTTTAGCAATGAAAACACATCAATTAGTTTATCATCCCCGGGATACATGGGCAAAAAGTTTTCAAAGCATTAACCTGAAAAATTATACGGCCCGGTAACGAACTCGTCGCGGAGCGGCGGTTGCCGACCACTGCTTTACACAACGCAGATCTCTAGAAACAAGACTCTCACTTATCTTCCTTAGATGTTGCGTTTTAAACATAGTCTGATCCATTTGTGCAGGAGGATTAAACATGAAAGGAGGACATTTAGCATAGTTGGTCAACAGTGTGTTCGATCTTTATGCATTTTATGGTGAATTTGTGCTTTCCGCCAGTTTTTCCCCAGAAACTCCGTCCTGATTTGACACAAATGCAAATGTTGCACATTCCATGATTTTTCGGGTGAAATTTGTTTAAGATATTTCCACGGACATTTATAACATTGTAGCGAGCGATCAGGACTTGAAACTGTTTGCAAATTCGGACACTCCAACAAATCTATGCAACATTGGCTGCGATTTGACGAATTTACAAAAAATAACCATGAACGAATCTTTGGTCGAATGAAAATATAAGGGGTTGCTATTATATAAGCTATTGCTGCCAGGCATAGTATCAAGTTTAAAGAGCTCTTCTGGCAAATGTGATTTTTATTCCGACGTTTCGACGTCCTATACAGGTCGTCTTCATCAGGGTAAATAACACTGAATGCGAATAGTACAGTGCACGATAAACAAGGAAAAAAGGAAAAAAAAGGAAAAAAAGAATAGAACGCAAGCACGTAACAACGCAACGAAAACACCGCGCGATAACAAATGATTGACCCTCTAATCTTTAAGCAGGTGCCTGTAGCACGCTGGAAGCATCACGTCTGTTTTGATGTTCATTGTGTTGACCCGTTGGTGAATATTCCATTTTCCTTTTTTCCTTGTTTATCGTGCACTGTACTATTCGCATTCAGTGTTATTTACCCTGATGAAGACGACCTGTATAGGACGTCGAAACGTCGGAATAAAAATCACATTTGCCAGAAGAGCTCTTTAAACTTGGGTTGCTATTATGTTAGCAAAGCATTTTTATTTTATTGATCGATTTGTGGCAACAACCAGATGCAAAACATCACGTTTCTATCGTTTTTCCGTTCGCAGTACTGATCTTTTTTGTTTTATAATTGCACATTTATAATATTTCGTTTATTCGTTCATTTTATCCATGTTTTACGCCTGAATAAAGAACGCTCTTTATGAGTCCACAATTACGTGTATTTTTTTTAAAATTCGCATTTTTATTTTGTCATTTTCCACCTCAAAGAGAAATTGCAAAGCAGTTTACAACTTTTTTTCATAAAGTACAAATCGTGCAAGACATTTTTTTGCCTCAATTGTTACATAAATAATCGGGCACTGGAATTCTGCTATGGAGTGTTTAAATAGTGCTTGATTTAGTTTGAATGAACTGTTGCTGCCAGGCATAATGTATCAACCAATTTGTTTAGTTCTTCCAGCAGTCTTTATTATAATATGCCAACGTTTCGATGTCCCATACGAGACACCTTTATCAGGGCAATGACTTGAAAACACAAAGTTATTATAAGGCAACAAGTGCGGTGAAAAAAAAACTTGTGTTTTCAATTTATGTTATTACCCTTATGAACAGGGCTGCCACTCCTTGGGATTTTTTTCACAAGATCTTGGGATTTCAGTACTGAGCTTGGGATCTTGGGAAAAACAATTTAAACCTTGTTATTTGCCATTTTTTTGGTTATCTTGTTTTTTTTTTGGCAAACCTTAGGATTTTGGGTGAGTGAACCTTGGGATATCTTGGTTCAGAGCAGTGATTTTGAAAAGCAGTTTACCTGTACTTGCTTATTACACCTAAGGTTTCTATAACATATTTGGTGGTTTGCCAAATAAGCTTTAAGTACATTTTTCGTGAGAATTAACGACACGATCAAAGGGACTCTTATACCATCGAGTGTAAAAAGAATGTGAAATTTAGAGTTTTATTCCGGTGTGATATTAATAACCATTTTTAACGCGTATAAATGGTCAAGCGGTTTGATATTTTTGATGATGAAATTAAACGCAGCATTTAATGTAGAATTGAAACATTGATCTACTTTTTGTTCACATTCAACATAAAATGTTGGCCTTCATACTCTTGCTGCTCTCAAACCAATATCCTACTGGTTTTACTTAAACCGCATAAAACACATATTTGCAACAATGACATGACTTTATTACTTAACAATGAAATAACAACAAGTTTTGTACAACGCGCTGTGGAAACAAATTAAACAAACACACAAAATAAATGAGAACTGTCATTTAGATAGAAACCGGTCGTTACTTTATTATTTCTCTTCACATCCCAAACTCGATTTTTTCTACTCCAGCGCCAAAACCGACAAAGCGCAGGTTCCAATACATTTTTAAAAAGAATTTAGTTGTGACAAAGTTATACCTTTATCATTTCAACAAACATATGTACATTCAGGTCGGTTAAAACAAAAACTCAATGAACAAAGAAAAATTGTGATATTTTTGGTGCGATTATACATTTTCAATAAGATGTTTTTAAGATTTGCTAAAAAGTGTTTGTGACAAGGTTATACAGGTATAATATCAACAAACATATATACATTCAGATTAGATAAACAATAATTCGGCAAAAAAATTAGATTTTGATAATTTCGGTGTGATTATTTAACTTGGTTTGCCTGAAAGCAACAATCTTTTCAAGCACATATAAGTTTAACAATGATGTCAGTTTTAATCAATTTCTTACAGATAAAAGCGTGTAAATATTTTATTGTTTCTACAAAACAACTTGAAAGTTAATTTACAGGCGACAGAACGGCAGAGGGAATGGCCAACTTTCGCTATTTGTGTCCATCCCGGTGTTTGATGCAGTCCGTGTAGGTTTCCCCACAGTCCATGCGATAACAGGGTCGTTGTAAGGATGGCCGCTACGCCATCGTGTGTAAACACTAGCACCTGTGGAGCTCACAGCATTTCCATTCTAAACAAAATAAACGTTGATTAGCCACAACATGAAACCAGCTAATCTATGTATTCACGACAGGTTAAATTAAATAATTTGTTACTAAACATCTAATTATACGATTATCAAAGTTAAACAATTATCGCATTCACGCTGCTCTGGTTTTACGTATTGTATTAATTTAAATTTGTTTGTTTGTTTTTATTAACATTGTATCCTTCACAATAAATTGCCGCTCACCGTGTAACTTGATGCCAACCACACGTAAACATAATCGAGTGTCGGTTTATCAACGTATATCTGCCAAGCTTTCTGTATGTATTTGTAAAGTACATCGTATTGTTCTTCAGTTTCTATGTCAACCAATGTGGCTCCGTAGGAACGACAAACATTTGCAGCTGCCGACTTTCCACCGTGACCACTGAATGTTGCAACAATCCACGGTAGCCAGTAGCAATGATCTCTGTACACGACTCCTGTACATTTTCTTTGTTCTGCAAATAGAAAGAAATTTCACCTTTACAAATTTTTGTGTCAATGTTGTTGCAACTGCGCTAAATTTGAGGTAATTTGAGATTTAGAGGAAGTTTATTCGCACGATATTGCGCCAAACGATTAATGATGGTTACTAGCTTCAATTGTTAATAGTTTATGACGTCAAACATGTAATTGTTATTCAGTGAATGCTTTTTACTGTTACCCACAATACGATTATGTTACAATGGCTTTTGAATGCTTTAAGTCAGGGATGGGCAAACTTTTCAGTGCAAGGGCCGCATTCAAATGTTTTCAATGTTATGACGGCACAGTATATCTAACTCAAAATATTAACATAGTGTATTTCCAGCTAAACACAAATACGTTTGTTGTCACTTCATTAATCGTACAAACATCGGTTGAAACGCAACAATTGTAATTGTTTCAAAATAAACTGGCATTTGTCGCAACATACGCTAGTGGGCGGTAGCGAGCTGGCGCCGCCACGTTGGGTTTGTAAAACTCGGAGCCTATGGGCTACACTACGTACTTTTGTTAATAAATTCTTTGCACCAAGATTAAACAATGCGAGCCGCCAGGGCTGCCACTCTAGATATTTTGTAGCTAGATCTAGATAGTTTTGGTTAAGGCTAGATGTAAAATTTGGAATCTATATCATGGCTATAAAATTCAGATAGTTTTTTTAACGTTTTTAAAGACCATAGGAATAGTACAAGTCTACAAACGTTCCACCCCGATAACCACAAAAGCCTCAACGTTATAATGTTATAACTAGGGCAATTATTTTTTGCCCTAAAAATCGAAAAATTTTGACCTACAAATTGAATTTTGACAGATTTTAACATTAAAAAGCTTTTTTTGTTACGCACAATTCGATTGCGTTACAATCACCGTTGAGTGCTTTAATGATAATAAGGGCGATTAAGCGCTCCAGTGTAGTATGACAGTAAAACGTTAAAAAATTATTGCTTACTTCGTTACTTTCAATTTATTTTTCCGCTACCAACTTATTCAGGTGCATTTGGTTAAATTTCACTTGTTAAATAAATTGGAGTTATTTAGTTTTGTTCATAAGATTTTTATTTCAGCAATTATTTAATTGTTTTGTCCACAATTATGTAATTAGAATCCGGACTACAGTTTACACTTTTTATGTTATCAATAACAGAAAACATTAGCTGAAAGCCTTACCATTAATTATTTCATGTATTCGATTGTCGATTCGGGTCCAATTAAGCAATGGTTGGGGTCCAACCGCGCCGGGCGGTCCACTTTGGCCCCGAAAACCACGTGCACCCCTTCCACCTATGACCCCTTGCATTCCTGGGTCCCCTGGTTGACCTTGGTCACCTTTAAAACCAGGAGGTCCTTCTGGGCCCTGCAAACCACGTTTACCCCTTCCACCTTTGACCCCTTTCATTCCTGGGCCTCCAGGTTGACCCTGGTCACCTTTAAAACCGGGAGGTCCGCGTTTACCTGGCCGACCTGGAGGTCCTCTTAGTGTTGACTGATTCAAAGAAATTGAAGGTTGTTGCTCAAACAAACTGTCAAGCGGCCGACAAACCAAATATTTTTGCTGGTGGTTGTCATGACAATATGACGCACCAATAATTGTCAAGAGGAGAACAAGCTTAGTTAACAAGTACATCCTGTCTGAAGATTAAAAACAACTTGGACATACACGAATTTGTTTATGACATTACATTCACATCTCCATTTAATGGATGCTTTATAGCAGGGGTGTCAAACTCGCGAAGCCCTCCAATGCAACCCACGAACACTCAACAACCATTGTAATATTTTGTCAGATTTTTATCTAAATATTATAAATTTTTTATCTAAAACAAATATTTATATGTTATGAAACGATAGTAATTAAACCGTTCCTCAAATCGTTAAGTTTCAGTCAAGGGTGTACAACCTGCGGGCGTAAATGTGTTCTTTGAAATATATGTACTGGCGGCCGTGATGTAATCAAAACTCATTTGCCAAATATTTTGATTTTGAAACAGCTCTTTGAATAAACCAATGATTACTCCCTTAGGCTTTTCAGTGTATATGGGCTGTAGAGGTGACCTTTTGACCGAATGAGCCAAAATTTCAAATACGAGTAAGATGTTGAAAATATTGTTTTTCTGACTTAAATAAATTAGCTAAAACCGAATATTTCGGGGTTGAGGGGTGAAAATTGGTCAATCCCATCAAAAGTTACAGAATTCATGAGAATAGTTTTTATTGCACCAACCGACAAAGCATAAAACTCCTAGATTATGTAGTTTACAGCCGCATAAAAACACTACGTGAATAAAACTACGATGTGAATTTTTAGCGGTCCACCTGTAATAGTTTAGTAAGATAGAAGATCGCATAAAAATCTGAAAAAATGCCCTTTATTGTATTAAACATGCCTTAAACCAGGTTTCTCAAACTGTGGGTCGCGACCCCAATTGCGGTCAGAATATAATTTTTCGGGTCGCGAAACATCGTGCGTTTTATGTCATTGTCACAATAAACGGTATACGTGCGTATATTTATTGTTTAAAATTATTCCCGTGTATAGGCTATCATCAGGGGTGCACAAGCTGCGGAACATGTTTATTAGCATATACGCACCGGCGGCCGTGATGTAAATGAAAACTCTTTTGCCAAATATTTTGATTTTCAAACTGCTGTAAACACATTTTGTGGAACTTTTAAGAATATTACCAGCCTAGTAGCCATATGCGCCAGGCTCTTTATGTCTATTATGTGCAAACAATGCGAAAAAGCAGTTGCCACAAACGTCACAATATAGATTATGACGTCATAAAAGCTAAGACTGTCAATCTGTGCATCAAGTTAGAAATTAATTTAGGCTTTTTAGGCGCAATTAGATGGTATATATTTAAAATGTATAAGTATTTCTTTCCATCAGCAACTTTAAAACACAAGCAAACAGGCGGCCGTTGGTAAAATAAAGGTATGTGATGCGGTCATAGTGAGAAGGTTGTGCACCACTGGGCTTTACCCATCAAGGGGTCGCGTAAAAATTTCTGTTTTAAAATGGGGTCGCAGAGCAAGAAAGTTTGAGTAGCCTTGCTTTGAACCAGGGTGTCCTACTGTACACGCTACCGTGCCATTTTTTTTAAACTTAACGTAGCTCGTCTGGCGATTGTATGTTGCAAATACAGGTTCTCTTGCCTAAAAAACTATTGGTTTATATCAGTGGTTCTCATTATTTTTTCAAAACGGTCTCTTTGTCATTATTTTGAGCGTTCGCGGTCCTAGCTGGAATGTGTATTTCAGAAAAACGAAATTTGATTGAAGGATTTTAGCTAGTTATGCAAAATTGCGCTTAACAATAATGCAAAGACAGCTTGTGACATCACAGACAAGAAAAAAAACATTACAATTGTGCGCGAACAATTGCATTTTCGCCAGTTATCATGCAATAAAGGCTATCGTTTAGCAATCGAGACAGACAATTCTCAATTCTACTTTGATTCAAACTTATCCGGTGCTACAAACTGACGCCAAATAAGATTATAGAATTGATTCAAACGCTTCGCGGTCTCCCAAAATTGCCTCACGGACCCCAAAAGGACCGCGGACCCCAGTTTGAGAACCGCTGGTTTATCTTATGCGTATAAGTGTACTTAATTCTTTTCTACTAAATTGCTTTAAAAAAATTTCACACCGATGGTGCCAATGATTTCTGGAGACAGCGATTTTCTTTAATTATTACGTATTACTGTTTATACCAGGGTTAACCAACCTACAGCCCGTCGTTTTATTCAGCCCCAAACAGTACACATGAGTTAATTGAATGCAGCGGTTCTCAAACTGCGCTCCGCGGTACCTTAGGGGTCCGCCACGCGATTTCATGGGGGACCGCGAGGAGCTTAAAGTATTTCTACAGTCTGATGTAATATGAGATCTTGCGAGTGTTAAGCAAAAATTAGATGGACAAAGGAGTTTTATATGACAAAAAGTGGTTATTTACTTCATTTTCACGTAACAAACAAAGGCGATTTTTCGCGCACTATGTTAATATTGATTTAGTCTTGTTTGTGACGTAATAAAATGCCTTTGAAACATTCCCACGCAAAATGATCTTACGAAGCTAAATTTATTCTGTATGTTGTTGTGGGAATGCTTTCGAAAGGAATAAATTAACTTTTAGTTGGTAACTGGAAAGTTTTGTTTTGCCCAGGTATTTTAAATTTCATCGCAAAGTGCTCGAAAAAATGTTAAGAGACCGTTTAGACAAAAAATTAAAAAAGTTTGAGAACCACTGGTTTAATGCAACGTAGTATAAGCCATAAACGACTTCTATATAATTTAGATTTGATGAAACATTAACCATTCGGCGATAGTAATCAAAGTCTTTTTGTTCACATTCAACGTAAGATGTTGGCCTTCATGCTCTTGCTGCTGTCAAACCAATATCCTACTGGTTTTACTTTAAACCGCATAAAACACATATTTGCAACACCTACTTGAATTTATTAACAATGAAATAACAAGTTTTGTACAACGCGCTGTGGAAACAAAATATCAAACAACCACAAAATAAATGAGAATTGTCATTTAGATAGAAACTAGTCGTTATTCTATATTATTTCAAACCCGACAAAGCGCAGGTTTCAATACATTTTTTTAAAAATCCTCTTAGTTTTGACTAATTCAAAGAACTTGCAACCAAACTGTTAAGCTGCCGACAAACCAAATATTAAAACTGATTTGAACTGATTTGTTTGTGTGACTTCAAGATATATATAATGGTCAAATGTGCCTTGAGCAAAAAAGGTTCCTTTTTCTAAAACAGCTCTCGTGCTGTCACCATGGCAACCGATGCTGAAGAAATCGCCTTTTCTTTTGACTACTAGCATTGTCGGTGTTTGTTGCATGACGTCAGTGCATTTGGAGGGAGAGCTTGTAAAAAACTTAGACCAGAGGCGGGGAACCTGCGGCCTAAAGGCCACATGCGGCCTTTTAAGGCATTAAGTGCGGCCTTCGATATCAAAAGACATTTTAGGATGTTGATATTAGGAATTGCACCAAGCGCTGAAAAGTAGACAGAAACGTTGTTTGTATCTTTATTCCTCATTACTATTTGATCAGTTCTGGGCCAGCGGTTTTTGGTGTACACATAGTGGTACACATAGCGATTTCCTGTAGAACTACGAACGACCAAGGCTCTGCAATCTTAATTGTGTTGCAAAAGAACAATTGTTTGCGCCATAATCGAATATCTTAAACTCGTCTGTGATGTCACAAGCTGCTCTTAGATTATTGATATTTGTAACAAGCGAGTTTCTGGGTTAAATAAATCCTGAATGTTGCAGTTAAGGTGGAAATGTAACAAGGAATTTTATTTAGCTTGGGCCGCAAGTCCCACAACTCTACAAGGGAATAGCGAAACCACCATTCTGTAAAGTCAAAAAGTTTGAACACCACTGACCTTGGCCTGAGAAATAGTCCATGCAGCCTAAACGAGTGTCGATAAACAGTTTGGTGGCCTTTATAAACAAAAAGGTTCCCCACCCCCTGACAATCTTCAAAACCGTAAAAAATGTCCAAATACATTGTGTTTCTATGTATTTTCCTAGTAACACTTTTGCAATTTTAAACGTCATAAATGTTTGCAACAAAAGCAATTTGTGACATTTTAAAGTTTGTGTGAATTATGGGAAAATAATCCAGTGTGTCGTAAATTGCGGAAATATAACATTAACGTAAACAGCTAAATAATAAACCAAATTAGAAACATTGCCTCGATTGAACTGCGTTACACTTTTGTTGAAAAAACAAAGTTAAACAAACAAAGTTGCACTTGAACCCCGCATGCAGTACATTTTATATCGATTGTTATTTAATGAAGCAAAATCCATTTCTTGGTTTCATCAGGCAAACTGAAAATAAGCCAGAAATGATCTAATCAACAAGTCAACCACTAACAAACCAGGAATTCTTGCACCACCTTTAAGGAGTAAACATGAGTTGCAAAGGACGCGGTAACAAACAGTGGCTTGCTTCATGTCGAACTGGCACGTGAGAACCGATTGTTTGTTTGGAGAAAAACTTATTTATTGCAAGAACCGCTTCGTTCCCAGGAACCCAGTGGGAAATGTTGGCCTTGTAAATAGCTTGTGTCGACAAAACGGCGCCAGTTTTCCACATTGAAAATGTCGGCCAAAGTTTTGTGCTGCTTTGGGCTCATTAGTAGTCCCAATGCTGCATCCGAAAACGTCATAACACCTGGTACGGAAACAATGTTGATCTGTGTCCCATGCCCATGACGCCAAAGCGACGCCAGTCTCCCACATTGCAAATGTCGGCCAAACTTTTGTGCGGCTTTGGGCTCATTAATAGTTTAACTGCTGCATCCGAAAACGTCATAACATCTGGTACGGAAACAATGTTGATCTGTGTCCCCATGTCCATGTCGACAAAACGGCGCCAGTTTTCCACATAGAAAATGCCGGCCAAACTTTTGTGCTCCTTTGGGCTCATTAATAGTTTAACTGCTGCATCCGAAAACGTCATAACATCTGGTACGGAAACAATGTTGATTCGGGCCCATGTCCATGACGCCAAAACGGCGTCAGTCTCCCACATTGCAAATGTCGGCCAAAGTTTTGTGCTGCTTTGGGCTCATTAATAGTCCCAATGTTGCATCCGAAAACGTCATGTTATCTGATACTGAAATATGTGGTGAATGTCGATCTGTGTTTCCATGCCCGTGTCGACAAAACACTTTTGGTATTTTTCAAGTTGCTGATGCAAACAGACTCAAATTTTTCTGCTAAAGAATGTGGAATTTGCTTTCAAAAGTATTTTAATAAAACTAATAGGACCGTTGCAATTAACACAGTCCAAACTCTCAACCCGTGGTTCAGAAACGTTTTTGCGAGTTTGAAAGACTGCAAGATTAATAAAAACAATACCAAGTTTAATTTATTAGCTTGAAACAAGGTTGCTACTATGCCATAGTACTAAACCAGGAATCATTGGCACGCAGAAAAATTTATAATTATGGCTTTACCTGTCCTTGCGGTTACGTCAATTCTCGCTCATTGGCTGCAGTTACACTGTACTTAACGGTAACAACAAAAATCCTACATTACCTGGCTTAAAAATATAAACACAAAAGCATTACACAGACTTCTTAGAAGTTTGTTATTGGCGAGCTGTTGTAAGGGTATTTATCTGGGAAATCCCCCAAGTTTTGTGGGGAAACCACCAAATTAGCGGAAAAGCATCTTAGTTGCAAAATTATTTCTTCATATCATAGAATGTTTAAACATTTAATTTTCAGCTCGAACGGATTTAGAAAATTAAACCGCATTGTTTTGCAGAAAAATCTTATTTTGTCAAAGTTATTAAGCATTTTTATGGTTTAGCCTGTGGTGCATTGGATTAAGAATGCCGCATGTAATTTTGATTGACTTTTGTGTTTGTTGCCGAAAATCTATGGGGCGCCGTTGTCGAAAAAATTAAGTTGCCGCAACTTAATTTTTTCGACAACGGCGCCTTAAGGCCGTTTTGAAAACAAACAAAAAACTTGCAAGATAGCTAACTTGCGTCGCAAGTTACCCGGTGCATTGTGGGAAATCTCCATACATTTAGATATGAATTAGCTATCTTGCGGCAACTTAGCGTCGCAAGATGGCTATCTTGCGGCAACTTAGCGTCGCAAGATGGCTATCTTGCGGCAACTTAGCGTCGCAAGTTACCCGGTGCATTGTGGTTGTACATTTATTTTCGGCAACACATGTACATGTGGTCATACGATGGACTGCTTAATGGAATTTCGATACCCACACATTTTTGGCTTGTACGAAGACTTAAAAGAACATCTGAAAAGGTAGGCAGTTATTTGTAGTTTTTGAACTATTTTAATTTATTAGCTTTTTAAACTATTTACTTTTTATGCATGTAGGGACGCCATCGTAAGAATGTTGATGTGGAACACCTAAGAGAATTTTTAACTCTGAGAATAAAACCCAGTGTGATTTGTCGCTTGCTTGACATTTCAAGACCAACACTGAAAAAAGTGATAAATGAATCTAATCTGTCCATACCTACTTACAGGTATTGTTTTTTAAAACTTAAGTAAGGTTACCCTTATGTGAAGGACTACTTATATCTATTTTTTCCAGCTCAATTTCGGATCAAGAACTTGACACTACACTAAGAAATTTAAAAGAAAAACATCCCTCATCTGGTGAAGTGATGGTAAATGGACATCTTAAAGCACAGGGCATTTTCATTCAAAGAAAAAGGCTTCGGCAAAGTTTGCACAGAGTTCATGAAGAGGGAATAAGAGCGCGGCAACTGACTACAATTGCTAGAAGGAAATATTCTGTTCCCTGTCCGAATTACATTTGGCATATAGATGGTACCCACAAGTTGATTCGATGGAAGTTTGTGATTCATGCTGCAATTGATGGGTACAGCAGGTTAATTACATACTGTCACCGCGCTGACAATAATAGGTCAGGGACTGTATTGAAATTGTTTGAAGATGCTGTGGCAAAATTTGGCCTGCCACTAAAAGTAAGAAGTGATTATGGTGGTGAAAATGTTCAAGTCTGGAGGTATATGTATGAAAGAAGACTTAACAGTAAATGTGTGATTGCAGGAAGTTCAGTGCATAACCAACGAATTGAAAGACTTAACAGAGACATCAATTCACAAGTTGTAAATCGATTTCACAATGAATTTACATACCTTGAGGATTCAAACTTTTTGGATGTTACAAGTTTGATAGAGCTTTTTTGTGTTCATTTTGTATATAAAGATGTCATAAATAAAAGGCTGGCAGAGTTTGTAGAAGGTGCCAACCATCATTTACTCTCCACTGAGAACTATTATTCCCCTTTACAACTTTTTCACATGAACCGTCACCTATTGCAGCTTCAAACCTTAAACCCATGTGATGAGATTGAAGTTGATGACATAACATATCCCAGTACTAACAATGTTGATGTGGATACTGATTGGTTACAGTTGCCAGAAGATGTGAAACAAAGCCTGAGTGAAGCAATAACCCAAGAAAGTGACAACATTGATAAATATAAATGTGCTGTTCGATTTGTCAACAACTATCTTGCAGAACAATAAATGCTGCTTTTTCTTTTCTGCTCATTTTTGTCACATGTGCTGATTTTTAATGCTTTTATTATGGCAATGTGAAAAGAAATAAATCGGATAATACTTTGAGCTTGGAACTGATACTGCAGCAGGTGGAATATGAGAGTGGCAAGCAATATGACAATAGGGACAGTGGCACATGAGGTGACAGTGTGTGGCATTGCAAGCAGAACAGTGAAGAGGTATATTATACATTTGTTTAAGGATACACAAATACTAATGCCATGGTTTTTTACAGTGACTTTTAACAGCAATAAACTAAAAACCTGGTTATTCAAAAGGACATGAAATTCACAATGAAATATTGACACAACATCCAATTAAAATAAGTTGTGTAAATATGTTTTGTAGTGGATAAAAAAGGACAATCACTTACATGTAGCTAAAATAATCACAATCAAGAGGTAAAGCAACTTCATATAAAAATAAATGTAGCAGAATTTTAAAATTGCTTGGTCATGTACATTTTCATTGACACATATGAGATACAATATACGGTTCAGTACAATGGTATACTTTTTTTCATGCTTTAAACTCGGCCAAACCCAGGTGAATTGCATATGCCAAATTCCATTTTACTTTTAAAAGCTTCATAATCATCATGCTGCAATGGAATGCTTAAAATATTGGAACATGTATTTGCAAGGGGAAAATGAGACAATTCAGTAAATTGAAGAGTAGGTGGTGGTGAAAATCCTAATGGGGGTATTTCATCTGCCCCAGTGGCAAAAATTAGGATACCTTGAAGCGAGCATTCAGAATCATTTTCTGTAATGAAAAATATTTTAAGATAATACACACAACAATCAATATAACAAAATATTAGTCAAAGTACCTCCCACTTCATCTACAAAGTGTCTCCACCAGCTTAGCACCAGGTTTTCCCTATGTCTTTTGTTGCTTCCAGATTCAGATAATTTTGGGGAAAACATTGCTATAATTTTATTTCCTGAAAGCGGATCACTGCAGTCATTTGCAATAAAAAGCATTTTAAATGCATTTGGTGTATTTTTCATTTGCTCCAAGAGGCCAGTTTGGTTTAGGCCTAAACTAAACCTAAAAATAAACAAACCTTATTGAACTTGCAAATGACAATTTTGATTGTAACAAACCTGTGAAGTGGTTCTGACTTGCCTTCTGTGTAAAACTTCATTGCAGTCTTTATAGTTTCATTTTTACCCGTTAAATTTGTGCAATGTGTGTGGCAACCAGCTAATTTCAAAAAGTTAAATGAATCCATCAAGCAATCATTCGGTTCATCAAGGGATATTGCATCTTGTATCTGCATAAGCAAAACAAGTTAACTATGTAACAAATACACACATATATACAAACAGGAAATGATGAAAATTGCTTTACCTTCTGAACCTGAGAAATATATTCACAACCAATATCAGTCATATCCGTTAGAGCCTCCATATAGTCCCTCGGGAGATTTAGAATTTGACTGTACAAAAGCTTAGAAAAACATTTTGGACCTGGGCCACCATGCAGTAGTGTGAGAGATATGAGAGTTCCGTAGATGTAATACAAATCTTTAGCAACAGCTAGATAAAAGAATACACATGAAAATGCTATGTTGTAAAAAATGTTTAAGTATTTAAAGTATTACCTATCGGATTGTGAGTAAGAAATCTTTTATTTTCTTTTCCTTCGAAAATTATACTGTTCGTAATTGCATGCATTACCAGGCGCAAAAATTCTCCAGTTGGACCTCCAGCATCCACTGCTCCTTCAAATTGGCCATTTTCATCACTGAACTCAACACTAATACTGGCCATTGGTTTAAAAAATTTGCGTTTGACAGTTCGCACAGCCCCATCTAATATGTTTGACCTAATAACATGAAACTTGTTGACAGCTGATTCATCAATTTGTTCTTGCAAAGTTTGTAGGCACTGTTCTGCGATGACATTGTTTTCGGATTTCCTGCAATGTAAATATTCGTTGGTGGCAGTGTACATTATTGACAAAAATTAAAGGAAATATAAATACATATGTAACTGACTCTGATATGGATGGTTCTCCAAGCAAAGATTCTTGAATGGCCTGCTGGATGTCCCCATCACTGTCATCACTCGAACAATTAAATTCTTCATTGCAACTCGCAATGAGATTGACATACTCACTACAGAAAAAAGATTTAACTTGCAAATTTGTTATGTATTTCTGTATTTTTTCTACTTGTAAATTGAAGATTCTGCAGTGGTTTCAGAACATTCATTTGATGTATCTTCTAAAACATTGCCTTTTGAACTGTTGGAAGTATCATTGCATTCCTAAAGAATGAAGTTTAATATATTAGGTTAATGTACAAAAGAATAAATGGCAATTGTAAAACTAACATACTATGTCACAATGGTTAATTGCAATTTCCACAGTTTTGATTGCAAGATGATCCTTTGTGCAGATATATATTTTTAGTATTTAATGCAAGCACTGCTCTGGCATTCCACATAAAGTTATCATCCACTGCTGCTTTTGTCAGTAAATTAAGGCCTGGTTTGTGCACCAAGAAGTCAAAAGCAGAAAAATGTGAAAAGCATTCTCCAAAAGCGTTGATGATTGCTGTTTTCATTTCAGTCATGTTCCATGCATTGTTAATTTGCAAAACATGGTGCAAACCCATTGTTTTTAATTTGTTTTGGCATCTTGGTATAGCCATAAACCATTCACCATTCATTATTTGTATTGTTTGGGAAAACTCTTGAAGTGGTATGCACACCACAGTCCTTGAACAGTGCCGTTGTTTTTGTTTATTTTTAAGAGATAGTTTACGACCTCCTTTGATTGCAGTTGGTGTGTATCTTTTTCCTGTGTATGAATTAAATGGACGGAAAACTTTCTTTCGCTCCTATTGAAACAGGCAAAAACCATGTATAATATTTTTTACATGTATCCAAATACAAATGTAAACATGCAAGCTTACAGGTTGAAATTCATCATCACTATCTGTTAGAGTGGAATGACTTGGTTCATTTTTGTCATTATCCAAAGTTGGATTCTGCCAATACATCACAAATATCATATAAAGCAAAAGCATTTTGGCGCAGGAACCCCAGGTATAAACAGATACAAACATGCTTAGCAATCTATAGCATGTGATTTTACATACATTATTTGTCTGCCTTGTCCCCTGGTGATGCACCTGTCCACTTTTAGCACTAACGCGTCCGGTTTGTTGCCTTGATAGTGTAGTAACAACTGAAGTCAACTGATTTACAACTTCTTGCAAGTCTAATTGCGCGTATTTATCGTTGGATTCCATCATACAATCCAAACCGCTATTATTATGTATTATAGCAGAATACATACGCACTCAAGTGCAATGAAAGGATATGAATGAGCAAAAGGATTAAACATCATATTTCGCGGGTATTACAACCACGTTGCTGGAACCAGTTTCAGTTTCCCACAATGCACCGGGTAACTTGCGTCGCAAGATAGCTAAGTTGCGGCAACTTAGCGTCGCAAGTTACCCGGTGTATTGTGGGAAATTCATATCTAAATGTATGGAGATGTCCCACAATGCACCGGGTAACTTGCGACGCAAGAAAGCTATCTTGCGGCAACTTAGCGTCGCAAGTTACCCGGTGTATTGTGGGAAATTCATATCTAAATGTATGGAGATGTCCCACAATGCACCGGGTAACTTGCGACGCAAGAAAGCTAAGTTGCGGCAACTTAGCGTCGCAAGTTACCCGGTGTATTGTGGGAAATTCATATCTAAATGTATGGAGATGTCCCACAATGCACCGGGTAACTTGCGACGCAAGAAAGCTAAGTTGCGGCAACTTAGCGTCGCAAGTTACCCGGTGTATTGTGGGAAATTCATATCTAAATGTATG
The DNA here is from genome assembly GCF_965637545.1 of Phallusia mammillata. NCBI lineage: Eukaryota > Metazoa > Chordata > Ascidiacea > Phlebobranchia > Ascidiidae > Phallusia > Phallusia mammillata. The sequence continues at coordinate 30,923,051 of NC_137255.1, forward strand.
GAGATGTCCCACAATGCACCGGGTAACTTGCGACGCAAGAAAGCTATCTTGCGGCAACTTAGCGTCGCAAGTTACCCGGTGTATTGTGGGAAATTCATATCTAAATGTATGGAGATGTCCCACAATGCACCGGGTAACTTGCGACGCAAGAAAGCTAAGTTGCGGCAACTTAGCGTCGCAAGTTACCCGGTGTATTGTGGGAAATTCATATCTAAATGTATGGAGATGTCCCACAATGCACCGGGTAACTTGCGACGCAAGAAAGCTAAGTTGCGGCAACTTAGCGTCGCAAGTTACCCGGTGTATTGTGGGAAATTCATATCTAAATGTATGGAGATGTCCCACAATGCACCGGGTAACTTGCGACGCAAGAAAGCTATCTTGCGGCAACTTAGCGTCGCAAGTTAGCTAAGTTGCGGCAACTTAGCGTCGCAAGTTAGCTAAGTTGCGGCAACTTAGCGTCGCAAGTTAGCTAAGTTGCGGCAACTTAGCGTCGCAAGTTAGCTATCTTGCCGCAACTTAGCGTCGCAAGTTAGCTATCTTGCCGCAACTTAGCGTTGCAAGTTAGCTAACTTGCTGCAAGTTAGCTATGTTTCGTTGCAGGTTAGCTATCTTGCTGCAACTTAGCTATCTTGCGGCAACTTAATTTATTCGACAACGGCGCCCCATAAAAATCAGCCAAAACTTCTAAAACGGATTTGATAATTTGTTTTTTATTTATTAATACGCAGGAGTGCTACTTTGTCAGCTTAGGAGATTTAGCGTTTGCGTAATGGCCCAAGATAAAATTGCTAAATGATCTTTACCTAAAATAAAGTGTGCTAAGAAAAATGGCCCACTTCACCACATTACACAGGCTGCGTTGCAGGGGGAATTTTATCAATGACACCGCTACTCTACATGAAGGCGTTTAAGCACAAAACAGATAGGATTGCATTTTGCTTTAAAAGTTTCATGAACCACCCTGTCATGGAACAAACAGTTGCGTCTTTATGGATGGACTCAAAGGACAGAACACAGTGATACCATGTTGATTAGCTAAACGCTCTAACCATCACTGTTTCTTTTAAGCTGATTTGCTGATCGAAATTTAAAACCATTTTGTTTTTGCAGGCCTCTCTATTACTTGATGTTATTGTCTTGTATCAATTTGCCATGACTCAGTAAATCTGTGCCTTGCTGCAACTTTGAAAGGTATTTATCGCTTACCATTTGTGTGATCAAACATAAAAGATTTTTCTCTGCTTAGTGTAGAATTTTCAGTGAACTTCTTTGCAGCAATAACAATTTCTTAGCTTTGAAACTAATAGCATTTTTGTTCCAACCTAATATTTATTGCAGCAGAATATTGTCATTAGTTTGTATTTGGCAATATCAGTTGTTGTTTAGTTTTGCAGTTATTACAATCATAAATGTGTTTTGGTTTTTCGTTTTAGTGGGTTTTGTTTTACAAGTTTACTGTTTATTGCTGGTGTTAGACTTAAGGATGCATTAAATATATGTATAGAACAATATGTATGTATAGAACAATTTTTTTGCCATTATTAATTGACTATATTTCCTCTTTTGATCCAGATAACAGTATTACATCATTCAATCAAAAAAGTACTCCAGTGATCCTGATGACTAATTAACAAAGAAACAACACCAATAATTTACAAGGTACTGAATTTGATTTGTTGTTTTCCATGTTAGGAGTATTCAAGTGTAGATGTAAACAAACAGTATATTTACCCACATTAAAAGGCTTGTGCCAAAACCGAACCAATAGTCACAAGGCTGAATCATTTAGGCCAACAAAAACGTCACTATATCATTAGTATCAACCTGTTTTCTAAAATAGTTTTTTTTATGTTTCATTTTACAACAAATTTTTGTACAATTTTTTTTGGCCATGAAAATTTATTGTCTACTTGATTTTACTAGTTGTACTGTGTTGTTTTTTTCACATACAAATTTTTATTATTATTTTTTACGCAGATCACAAAAATATTGTGTTGATGTCAACGAATTAGATCTGGAACCAGTGAAACAACCATTTACAGTTTGGATGATTTTGTAAAAACGTAATGGGTGTGAAGGCCTGGATCAAAAACTAAGGTGGGCATTAAGAAAAAGCAAAAGACCAAACTGATTTATTGCATTGTTGGGTGTGACAAAAAATATCCTTGAACCCCTTGTTTAAAGCAGTGTTTCTGTACCACTATCATAGATCCCTAATATTTTGTCATCCGTTTCACGTTAAAAGTAGCCATTGTTGTGAAAACAATTGTTCAAAGTGCTTATGTTCAGCATTTAAAGGAATATAAATGCTAGTGCCTCTATTCCGGATATGCCGATGAACACCATGAAAACCACTAGTGACTAGTCTAATGGTTTATACAGGCAAATCTGGTTCATTGGATGACCAATTTAGTCATAAGCTGCTGTTTTATTTTCATGCAAATAAACAGATTTTGCATTCAACTAGTATGCAATTAACCATATTTGTCATACATTTATTATATCACATTTACGAATTTTTGAGCTGAAGTTCTTCTAGGATATGTTTTTGGTATTTATGGGTCCCCTTCCCTGAAGGGGACACATATTGTTTTTGTCTATATTTTTTTTTTCTTTTTTTCTTTTTTTTTTCTTTTTTCTTTTTTTCTTTCTAACGCAGATTTGTTCCCACGTTTTGGTCAAGAAAGAATGGTTCAAACTTTTTCAAATTTACACACATTAAAGATATTGGTCTAAAGATGGTCCATGTAAATTTTGACCCCGTTTGATCGCCCGGTTCACCCACAGGCCCCCAAAACGTGAAATTTTTAGCGCGGCTATTGTTCCCACGTTTTGGTCAAGAAAGAATGGTTCAAACTTTTTCAAATTTTCACACCTTGCAGATATTGGTCTAAAGATGGTCCATGTGAATTTTGACCCCGTATGACCCAGAGGTTCACCCATAGGCCCCCGAAACATAAATGTGTCTAACGCCCGTTTTGGTCAAGAAAGACACTGTAGGCAGAAGTACCAAGAGAGTAACTCACTGGTTTACGATAGCGGGAGGGCTCAGCTTGACGTCGGACAGACGTTTTACGAGACGTCGTTTCAGTGATTAGAAATCAGCTGTTTTGCACAGCAATGCTATGTCGTTTTATTAAGTGGTCACTCACATTTTCAGTTTTGGCGAAGGTTTTACACCTATGACGTGATTTAAACCTAATAACCGTGCTTCGGTTTTGTATATGTCAAGAAAAAACTTTGTTAATAAAAGTTAAGATGAAAAAATTAACTTGAGTTTTGCCAAATAAATGTTTTTTTAAATGCTCGTTGTCAGGTTGGCTGCCGCATGATCACGGGTTACTTAAGGTCAACTAGTCGGTATTACAAACACAGCTCAGAACTTTCTTCATAACGTAGCGTTTTTTGACAATCAATTAAGGAGTCAATACTCAAGGCATTTATAAATTAGGCTTAACAGTATTGTTGAACACGAATGACGGCGTGCTATTGAAAACGGTGTCAAAAGGTCAAACAGTCGTTTGGCGTGTGCACCCTGAGAGGTTACTACTGGTCAATGGTACTCGTTTTGCGAAACAAAGTTAAATGAAAAACAATTTGTTATGTATACACTTGTAGCAAATTGCTTTTTAATTTAAAGTGTCTGTAACACAACTGTTACAGCTTTCTAAAAAAATTGTGTTCAAAACCTGACCTTGGAGGACTATATCTGGGTCAAAGCAAGAGATTAGATTTAAGTCTTTGTTACGTTTTTTTAATTTTGTAATTACATGACAATAATAGTGCAAAAAGAATACGAACAATTTTTTTTTATGCTTTCTAAAAATTTGTCCTTAAGAATGTAAAAATCACCGCAACATTTGTTTACTGTAAATCCGCACAAACGTGCATGTGGGGACCCATCAGTTTTTGTTTACAAAAACAATCATATGTGTAGATCAAATGATGTGTATAGTTAATTGGTAAATATCGTATAGAATATATAAAATGGAAGTATATCAGAAAGCCACTCTTCTAGTTCTATCAGTTTTTACTGTTTTGTTTTAACATTGGCCTTTGCATTTCAGACCATGCACCCTCCAAACTCAATTGAACTTGATGCAAGTGTTACTCATCTCAGACCAGCATATCTTGCAACAAAGTATAAAGCACAAACCTTACTATGGTCGAGCAGTAAAAGACAAATTTTACTACAGATGTAGCAAAACATAACAGGGCTTCTCAAACTGTGGGTCGCAAAATATAGTTTTGAGGTTACAAAACATCATGTGTTATTATGTCAGTGTCACAATAAATGGTATACAGGGGAGTAAATTTATTCTTTAAACATCATTCACGTGTATAGGCTATACCCAATGGGTCACGTAGAATTTGCTTTTCTAAAATGGGTTCGCAGAGCAAAAAAGTTTCAGGAGCCCTGGTTTGGAAGACCTCTTCATATTTAAAGCATACAAAAGCATTTGTAAAAACGTTGGGTATTGTTAATTTGTTGATCATATGCGACTTTTTTACGCCAAACTAATCCCACGTAATATCTGTTATTTCATGTAAAAATAGCGAATTCAACTTGAGCTCTCGGGGCCATCTAGCGGGGAGCGTAAAATCTTTTTTATGTTTGTTGTTTTCCCCCAAAATACTCAAAAATGAGTTTTTACCTGACAACGAAAAACGCTGCCCAATTTTAACGCTTCTCGTTGTTGTAGCGAGTTCATGAACTCACGAAATTCGAGTCTTGTTCCAAGAGAGAAGCGGTTTCGCAGAGAAACAAATCACTCGAGTTCCTTCGCTGACCGAAAGTTGTTTCGGCAGATTTGTGTCGTAACAATCACTTGCCCCACCCACTGCCACACCTTTTTGAGAGCGCACGTGATCAAACAACATTTAAACATGGACAATGCTACCAAACGTATTTCCCAACAGTTTTTCACTTCTAAAACGAAACTTACAAGTAGTTGCATTAGCACAGGCGTGTCCATCTCGAAAACACCGCCGTGCCGATTTTGGTTTTGAAATATGCTCGCGTGCCGCAACGTTTGGTACTTTTTCCAAATCATGTCTTAAACATCTTAACGGTATGGATTCAATCCGAAAACATGTGAAGCCCTTTTAATTAATTAGAAAAAAAATATGTCGTCCAATGCGAGTAAACTTGTTTATGATGCACCAGAAACCTTTCATTCCGTTTATGCGACACAAGATACAAATAGTTTGCAACGGGGGTCCAAAAAGAACAATTTAATTAGTGGGTTTGTGTAACATTGATACTGATATCTTTACTTAATTTAGAATAAAGGCCAAGAAGAACCAATAGAAAAAAAATTATTTGCCTGACAAATCCTTCTGTATACCACTTGAAAGTGCAAAAGCTTGCGTGCCATTTTCAAATGCTCTGCGTGCCACTTTTGGCACGCGTGCCACGTGTTGGACACCCCTGCATTAGCAGAAACACAAATTGGAAGAAATAGAAGCATGGCATCTGAAAGCATACGCAAGGTGTCGTACGCGAGCACGTAAAACCTGTTAACAACTGATTTGCATCGTATCATTCTAAACTAGAGAAGCCGGGAGTTTGTTATTGCGGGTCGCGAACATTCTGTTGTGCACGTTTGCGTTTCAAAATTTATTTGAAGTTTGTGTGAAGACGAAATAGAATCAGCAGAAGTAATTATAGGTCAGTAATTAAGGTATTGTCTGTCCATTTTATTTTGGAGCCACATGGTACCTTATAAGTTACACATCACATTCATAAGGACTTTGTGCAAGGCATTTAGTTGTTTTTTTGGTTATTTAAAACACTGTTGCTTATTCCTGTATCAGTTGGTTTTGTTACAAATATTTTAATTTATCTAATATTAGAGGGTGTATTTTGTAAGAGTGAACAATTCGTCATCCATTGGAAAGTCCCCATTAATTTGCCTCCTGTATTCAGGGCTGCCACTCCTTTTTTCTCAAGATCTTGGGATTTCAGTGCTGAGCTCGGGATCTTGGGAAAAACTATTCGAACCTTGGGATTTTTTGAAATTATCCGTTAAAGGTTCAATTAATAGTTGTTGCGAACAAAAATTATCATTTTGCAAAAATCATCTTTTTATGTAACTATTTGCATTACAGTGGTTCATCAATTTTGTGTTCGAAGCCGTGTAAGTTGATTGCAATTCCCTGTCAAAACTAGTGAGTCAGGCCAGTACTACGATATATCATGTGCCAGTAAAAAAATGTTTTTGTATTTTTCCGGTATTTCTTAGCGTCTTTTCAAAGGTACATGATGGCTGGGACCTGGTTTAACTATAAAGATTATGTGGCCTGCGCCAGCTAGGATTTAAACTGTGTATTTGCCATTTTTCGGTTATCTTGGGATTTTTGGCCTAACCTTAGGATTTTTGGTCAGTGAACCTTGGGATATCTTAAAATTCTCAGTGGAAGACTTGGTTCAGAGCAGTGATTTTAAAAAGCAGTTTACCTGTACTTGCTTATTACACCTAAGGTTTCTATAACACATTTGGTGGTTTGCCAAATAATCTTTAAGTACATTTTTCGTGAGAATTAACAACACGATCAAAGGGGCTCTTATACCATCGAGTGTAAAAAAGAATGTGAAATTTAGAGTTTTATTCCGGTGTGATATTAATAACCGTTTTTAAGGCGTATAAATGGTCAAGAGGTTTAGTATTTTTGATGATGAATTTAAACGCAGCATTTAATGTAGAATTGAAACATTGATCTACTTTTTGTTCACATTCAACGTAAGATGTTGGCCTTCATGCTCTTGCTGCTGTCAAACCAATATCCTACTGGTTTTACTTTAAACCGCATAAAACACATATTTGCAACAATGACTTGAATTTATTGCTTAACAATGAAATACCAACAAGTTTTGTATAACGCGCTGTGGAAGAAGAATTAAACAAACACACAATATAAATGTGAATTGTCGTTTAGATAGAAGCTTGTCGTTACTCCATTATTTCTCCTCACATCCCAAACTCGTTATTTTTCTACTCCAGCGCCAAACCCGATACAGCGCAGGTTGCAATACATTTTGAAAAAGATTTAGTTGTGACAAAGTTATACCTTTATCATGTCAACAAACTTATGTACATTCAGGTCGGTTAAAACGAAAACTCGATGAACAAGAGAAAATTGTGATATTTTTGGTGCGATTATACATTTTCAAAATTTTTTTTTAGATTTACAAAATAGTGTTTGTGACAAGGTTATACAGGTATAATATCAACACACATATAAACATTCGGATTAGATAAACAATAACCCGGCAAAAAATTTGGATTTGATAATTTCGGTGCGATTATTTAACTTGGTTTGCCTGAAAGCAACAATCCTTTCAAGCACATATAAGTTTAACAATGATGTCGGTTTTAATCAATTTCTTACAGATAAAAGCGTGTAAATATTTTATTGTTTCTTCAAAACAGCTTGAAAGTTAATTTACAGGCGACAGAACGGCAGAGGGCCTGACCAACTCTCGGTATTTGTGTGCATCCCGGTGTATTTTGCAGACCGTGTAGGTTTGGTCCCCACAAGCCATTTGATACCAGGTTTGTTGTGAGGTTGGCCGGGAAACCATCGTGTATAAACACTTCCGCCTGTGGAGCTCACAACATTTCCATTCTAAACAAATAAACGTTGATTAGCCACAACATGAACGCGGCTAATCTATGTATTCACGACAGGCTTAATTGAATAATTTGTTTATACTAAACATCTAATTATACGATTACCAAAGTTAAACAATTATCGCATTCACGCTGCTCTGATTTTAAGTATTTTAATAATTTAAATTTTTTTGTTTGTTTTTATTAACATTGTATCCTTCACAATAAATTGCCGCTCACCGTGTAACTTGATGCCAACCACACTTCAACATAATCGATGGTCGGTCGATCAACGTACATCAGCCAAGCTTTCTGTATGTATTTGTATAGAACATTATATTGTTCTTCAGTCTCTATGTCAACCAATGTGGCTCCGTATGAACGACAAACATTTGCAGCTGCCGACTTTCCACCGTGACCACCGTGTGTTGCAACAATCCATGGTAGCCAGTAGCAATGATTTCTGTACACGACTCCTGCACATATTCTTTGTTCTGCCAATAGAAAGAAATTTCACCTTTACAAATAATTATTTTGTTAGAGTGGCGAACTTATTGGTCTGTTTGTGTCAATGTTGTTGCAACTGCGCTAAATTTGAGGTAATTTGAGATTTAGAGGAAGTTTATTCGCACGATATTGCGCCAAACTATCAATGATGGTTACTAGCTTCAATAGTTAAAAGTTTATGACGTCAAACATGTAATTGTTATTCAGTGAATGCTTTTTACTGTTACGCACAATACGATTATGTTACAATGGCTTTTAAATGCTTTAAGTCAGGGATGGGCAAACTTTTCAGTACAAGGGCCGCATTTAAATGTTTTCAATGTTATGACGGCACAGTATATATAAATCAAAATATTAACATAGTGTATTTCCAGCTAAACACAAATACGTTTGTTGTCACTTCATTAATCGTACAAACATTGGTTAAAACGCAACAATTGTAATTGTTTCAAAATAAACTGGCATTTGTCGCAACATACGCTAGTGAGCGGTAGCGAGCTGGGCCGCCACTTTGGGTTTGTAACACTCGGGGCCTATGGGCTACACTACGTATTTTTGTTAATAAATTCTATGCACCAAGCCACCAGGGCTGCCACTCTAGATATTTTGTAGCTAGATCTAGACAGTTTTGGTTAAGGCTAGATGTAAAATTTGGAATCTAGATGATGGCTATAAATCTAGATAGTTTTTTTAACGTTTGCAAAGACCATAGGAATAGTACAAGTCTACAAACGTTCCACCCCGATAACCACAAAAGCCTCAACGTTATAATGTTATAACTAGGGCAATTATTTTCTGCCCTAAAAAACAAAAATTTGTGACCTACAAATTGAATTTCGACAGATTTTAACATTAAAAAGGTTTTTTGTTACGCACAATTCGATTACGTCACAATCACCGTTGAGTGCTTTAATGATAATTAGGGCGATTATTTTTTGACTACTCAAAAAAAATCCAAAAATTGTCAAAATTTTAACATAGGTCAAAAATTGTCAAAAATTTTACAATACGTCGAAAAATGTCAAAATGGTTTACAAAGCCAATTTTTTTTGCAAAGTCAATTTTTTCAGAAAATCAATTGTTTTTACAAGTCAGGCCTGCTTTTGAGTTCCTGTGTTAATAGATTTTTTTAAATGAAAAAGAAAATTTAAAGCAGGGGTTTGGAAATAATATCGGTGTGAAAAAATATGTATGCGGTAAATAATATGTCGCACAAACTGTTTACAATCCAATAAATAATCCAATAAATACGACATTTGGTTTTGGTGCAAACGTGAAAATTACATCACTATATGCTTTGGGTCTTTGGCACAATAAATTTGGGTCCATTTAAGCGCTCCAGTGTAGTATGACAGTAAAACTTAAAAAATTATTGCTTACTTGGTTACTTTCAATTTAATTTTCCGCTACCAACTTATTTAGGTGCATTTGGTTAAATTTCACTTGTTAAATAAATTGGAGTTATTTAGTTTTGTTCATAAGATTTTTATTTGAGCAATTATTTAATTGTTTTGTCCACAATTATGTAATTAGAATTCGGACTACAGTTTACACTTTTTATGTTATCAATAACAGAAAACATTAGCTGAAAGTCTTACCATTAATTATTTCATGTATACGATTGTCAATTCGGGTCCAATTCGCCGATGGCTGGAGTCCAACCGGCCCGGGTGGTCCCCGTGGGCCCTGCAAACCACGTTTACCCCTTCCACCTTTGACCCCTTGCATTCCTGGGCCTCCAGGTTGTCCCTGGTCACCTTTATCGCCAGGAGGTCCGCGTTTACCTGGCCGACCTGGAGGTCCTCTTAGTGTTGACTGATTCAAATAACTTGAAGGTTGTTGCTCAAACAAACTGTCAAGCGGCCGACAAACCAAATATTTTTGATGGTGGTCATGACAATATGACGCACCAATGATTGTCAAGAGGAAAACAAGCTTAGTTAACAAGTACATCCTGTCTGAAGATTAAACACAACTTGGACATACACGAATTTGTTTAGGACATTACATTTACATCTCCATTTCAGGGATGCTTTATGGCAGGGGTGTCAAACTCGCGAAGCCCTCCAATGCAACCCACGAACATTCAACAACAATTGTAATATTTTGTCAGATTTTTATCTAAATATCATAAATTTTTTATCTAAAACAAATATTTATATGTTATGAAACGATGGTAATTAAACCGTTCCTCAAAGCGTTAAGTTTCAGTCAAGGGTGGACAACCTGCGCCCGTAAACGTGTTCTTTGAAATATATGTACTGGCGGCCGTGATGTAATCAAAACTCATTTGCCAAATATTTTGGATTTTGAAACAGCTCTTTAAATAAACCAATGATTACTCCCTTAGGCTTTTCAATGTATATGGGCTGTAGAGGCAATCTTTTGACCGAATGAGCCAAAATTTCAAATACGAGTAAGATGTTGCAAATATTGTTTTTCTGACTTAAATAAATCAGCTAAAACCGAATATTTCGGGGTTGAGGGGTGAAAAAAATGCGGACCTCAGGGTAGGGGACCCATAAATAAGCGAAACGCACAATTTACCAGTAATAGACCAACCAAACACGTCCTTTCACAGGTATTGTTGCGTTAAAGCTGGGTTACAATTAGTTTTGTTTACGTGTTACCTGTTCAAAAATGGTAACCTGTATATAAGCCTGGAATATTTCACTTACTTCGTGCCATTGAGAATAGCAGAGGCCCTTTAAGAATTGTTGATTTTGCGCCGACACTTTACGATCAGACACGTCAATCAAACGCTCACAAAGCCGTAAGGGCTTCGACTTTAGAGGGGTGGCAAAGGCGCTTTTACAAATGTTGATTTTGCACCGACATTTTACGACCAGACACGTCAATCAAAACGCTGAACGGGCTTCGACTTTTTATTCCAACAAGCGATCTTTGTCATCAACTTTGAAAGTTGAAGGAGATTGTTGCTTCATATTATTTACCTTAAAGTAGATATCCTTTGTGTGGGAATTTAGGTTAAACCTCCAATTTCCTGCCAGCCATAGCCCTACAAACACTCGTGAAATTTAATTAAACTGTCAAGCTGCTGGAATGAACTCTTTTATCACTTTTAATGAAAGGCCGCGGTCAGGTTATGAACATACACGCCAATCAAATGCTTCTATCGTCACGTATCTGACATTTCTTGGCCGAAATTGTCAACTCAATCAGGACAAAAGTTAGACAATGCACATAAGTTTAGTGCGCATTAAGTTGAACCTTTGCATAATTATTTCTGCAAGAAATGCTTTAATTTAGGGATATAATATATACATTTACATTATCTTACTTTTAGGCAAAACTATTTAAGCCACTGCCCCGGTGTAAAGCATTACAACGTCACAACGACATTCACTATTGTTGTGCGGACAAAACCAGCTGAAGGTAACACCATTGAAACAAACATTTGTTTTTGATATTAAAACAAACCATTTGCAAAAACTAACTTAATGTATATGCAAATAAAATTTACCTTTTCGGTTCGAAAAATGTTTTGCCAGCGACCAAATCTTAAAATCCTATATTGCTTCATTACTATACTAGGGAATGTGTTTTCTGGAGAACCGCTTTGGACTTCATGAAATTTAATGAAGCGTTTGAACTTGTGAAATAACTTCTATTATCGCTTTATTAAAAGGCCACACATACGCAATAACGAAACACGTCAATCATTCATACAAGCAACTTCTGGAGTATAAACAAACTTTACAATGTCCATTAAAAGAAGCGAGAAACTGAATTTTTTAAAAAACAAATTTTCAACTAATTTCTAATATTTACGTGTCAACGTTTCCCCGCTTTATTTTCTTACTTTGTTTCTCAGCTTCAAGTTCGCCGGTTTTTGCCGAGGTTCGACAACCTTTTTTGCACTGCGGACTGATTTGAAACTGATTTTTTTGCACATCGGCTTCAACAAACAAGGAACGTTCAGCAATATATTACAACAGCTCATAAATTATTACAACTTTGATTCGATGCGAACCTTCAGTTTGGTTTAAACGATTCGGTAACGAACTCCTAACGGCCGGTGGTAGCCGACTCACAACGAATATTAATATTATTAACAGCAAACTGTTTGTTGAGTCTGCAGGCGGCATACACGAAAATAGTTTGAGACCTAAAAATGCTGGGACGCGCTGTTTGAGAGAAAACCACACAAGCCAGTATATCGGTGTAAACATATCAGCTTTTATCACAGTCCAACAGCAGGCGCATTTTAGACGTTAAACCGATCGAAATTGTGTAATCTCAAAAGTTCCAATGCGGTAAGACACAGAAAAATTTGCGATGGCGTTTTCGAAATCACGAGGCAATCTAAAGCGTTGAGTTTATTTTGTGACAAAATCTGAAGGTCCCGCTTTACCAACTGAGCTACACAGGCTCGGTGGTGAACCCTCCCCGAAAAAACAGGCAACGGTATTTATGACTTTTAGCAAATAAAACGTTTGTTAAGATATCCACAACGGATCTGGGCAATTAGAAGAATTTGATATCGCAAACACTGCTTATCTAAACTGGCACAAGGATTAAATTTTCCTAACAATTTGCATAATGCGTTAGGTGAAATAAAAAACAGGTTAATGTCATGTCGGTATCAAAAAATTATATGAAGAAACATGCTACTTCAGTCCTGCCACTAAACAATATCAGAAATGCGATAAAACTAACAACTTGTTAATTAACAAACCACACATCTTCCATCCTAGTACATACGCAGTGGACCCACATAAACTAATAAACAACAACAAGACATGTCTCCACCGAACTTAACCACAATTTCTGCAAAGCAACATTAATCTCGGGTAAAATAGATGAGTTTCTTAAAAATAAAAAAAGCATGCAACTACCTTTTAACAAACCACCAACCAAACTGTAAACCAACCTGACTTTACAACCTAATTTTTATTTATTTTTGTCCCAACATGTTTATTAGAATAAAATTTCCACTATGATTATATGAAAAGAATCTAACGCACAGTGGCCTAAATATCTTGCTGAAAACAATTCATTTCACTTATTTGTCTGTTTCATTGTATGCTTAATAAAACAAAGAGCGTTGGGTAAAAGTTATTTAAGCACAAACTTCAAACGAATATAACAGAGCTTCACATTTGGAACTGCAGCGCCATCCTGCGGGCGTCTTGTCAGCTCTTATTTTTTTAGAAAATGTTCAGAATTATATTACGCAATACAGTCGTTCTCAGTCATATACACTTACGTGAACTGCGGGCACAGCATCTGGCACGACCAACGCACAAGCAAAACAATAAATATTTTCTGATCTATGCAATTATTCACATCTCAGTCACCACGTTTTTTTTTTATTTAACAAAAATCGAGACATTTCAGCCTAAAATTAAAACCTGATTTTTGGGATTTGTCGCCACAAAAAAAAAACTTATGCGTCATTAAGTTCTAGATGCCCCACAGTACAGATTTAAAATTTTAGCAGTCCATCGGTAATAGTTTAGTAAGCTAGCGCATCAAAACCTGCAAGAAAGCTCTTTATTGTATTAAACATGCCCTAAACCAGGGGTGTCCTACTTGGACATACACGAATTTGTCTGGGACATTACTTTTACATCTCCATTTCATGGATGTTTTAGAGCTGGGATGTCAAACTCGCGAAGCCCTTCAATGCAACCAACGAACACTCAACAACAATTGTAATATTTTGTCAGATTTTTATCCAAATATAATAAAAGTTTCTCACAAGTGAAATTTATTATTTAAACAGACATTTAAATAAATTTAATTGATGAACAAAAATTTATATGTTATGAAACGATAGTAATTAAACCGTTCATCAAAGCGTAAAGTTTCAGTCAAGGGTGTACAACCTGCGGCCGTAAACGTGTTCTTTGAAATATATGTACTGGCGGCCGTGATGTAATCAAAACTCATTTGCCAAATATTTGGATTTTGAAACAGCTCTTTGAATAAACCAATGATTACTCCCTTAGGCTTTTCAGTGTATATGGGCTGTAGAGGCAATCTTTTGACCGAATGAGCCAAAATTTTAAATACTAGTAAGATGTTGAAAATATTGTTTTTCTGACTTAAATAAATTAGCTAAAACCGAATATTTCGGGGTTAAGGGGTGAATATGGGTGAATCCCATCAAAAGTTACAGAATTCATTAGAACACTTTACATTGCACCAACCAACAAAGCATAAAACTCCTAGATTATGTACTTTACAGCCGCATAAAAACACTACGTTTTAGGGGCCTGTAGGTGAACAGCTGGGTCAATCGGGGTCAAACGTGGAACGGATAAAAATTTGAATCAATAACTAAGATCTGTGCAAATTTAAAGCACTTTTTCTTAACCAAACGCGTTTATGAAACCAGCTTTAGACAGAAAAAAATGCGGACTTCAGGGTAGGGGACCCTTAAATAAGCGAAACGCACAATTTACCAGTATATGACCAACCAAACACGTCACAGGTATTGTTGCGTTAAAGCTGGGTTACAATTAGTTTTGTTTACGTGTTACCTGTTCAAAAATGGTAACCTGTATATAAGCCTGGAATATTTCACTTACTTCGTGCCATCGAGAATAGCAAAGGCCCTTTAAGAATTGTTGATTTTGCACCGACACTTTACAAGCAGACACGTCAATCAAACGCTCACAAAGCCGTAAGGGCTTCGACTTTTGAGGGTTAGCAAAGGCGCTTTTAAAAATGTTGACTTTGCACCGACATTTTACGAGCAGACACGTCAATCAAACGCTCTCAAAGCTGAACGGGCTTCGACTTTTTATTCCAACCAGCGATCTTTGTCATCAACTTTAAAAGTTGAAGGAGATTGTTAATTTATATTATTTACTTTAAAGCAGATATCCTGTGAGTGGGAATTTAGGTTAAACATCCAATTTCTTGCCAACCATAGCCCTACAAACACTCGTGAAATTTAGTTAAACTGTCAAGCTACTGGAATAAACTTTTTTACCACATCTAATGAATTGTCGCGGCCAGGTTACGAACAAACACGTCAATCAAATGCTTGAATCGTCACCTATCTGACATTTCTTGGCCGAAATTGTCAACTCAACCAGGACAAAAGTTAAACAATGCACATAACATATGCTGCGGATTAAGTTGAACCTTTGCATAACTATTTTTGCAAGCAATGCTTCATTTTAGGGATATAATATTTACATTTACATGATCTTACTTTTAGGCAAAACTATTTAAGCCACTGTCCCGGTGTAAAGCATTACAACGTCACAATTACTATCGTCATGCGGACAAAACCAGCTGAAGGTAACACCATTGAAACAAACATTTGTTTTTGATATTAAAACAAACCATTTGCAAAAACTAACTTAATGTATATGCAAATAAAATTTACCTTTTCGGTTCGAAAAATGTTTTGCCAGCGACCAAATCTTAAAATCCTATTGCTTCATTACCATACTAGGGAATGTGTTTTCTGTAGAACCGCTTTGGACTTCATGAAATTTGATGAAGCGTTTGAACTTGTGAAATAAACTCTATCCTCGCTTTATTAAAAGGCCACACATACGCAATAAGGAAACACGTCAATCATTCATACAAGCGACTTCTGGAGTATAAAAAAACTTTACAATGTCCATTAAAAGAAGCGAGAAAAGGAATTTTCTAAAAAATAAATTTTTAACTAATTTCTAATATTTATGTGTCAACATTTCCCCGCTTTATTTTCTTACTTTGTTTCTCAGCTTCAAGTTCGCTGGTTTTCGCCGAGGTTCGACAACCTTTTTTGCACCGAGGACTGATTTACAACTGATTTTTTTTTGCACCCCGGCTTCAACAAACAAGGAATTTTCAGCAATAAATTATAGCAGCTTATAAATGATTACAACTTTGAATCGATGAGAACATTGAGTTTGGTTTAAACGACCCGGTAACGAACTCCTAACGACCGGTGGTTGCCGACTCACAACTAATATTAATATGTTTAACTGTAAACTGTTTGTTGAGTCTGCAGACGGCATACACGAAAATAGTTTGAGACCTAAAAATGTTGGGACGCACTGTTTGAGAGAAAACCACGCAAGCCAGTATATCGGTGTAAACATATCAGCTTTTATCACAGTCCAACAGCAGGCGCGTTTTAGACGTTATACCGATCGAAATTGTGTAATCTCAAAAGTTCCAATGCGGTAAGACACAGAAAAATTTGCGATGTTTTTTTTTCGAAATCACGAGGCAATCTGAAGCGTTGAGTTTATTTTGTGACAAAATCTGAAGTTCCCGCTATACCAACTGAGCTACACAGGCTCGGTGGTGAACCCTCCCCGAAAAGACACGCAACGGTATTTATGACTTTTGGCAAATGAAACGAGCTATCCACAACGGATCTGGGCAATTAGAAGAATTTGATATCGCAAACACTGCTTATCTAAACCTACACAAGGATTAAATTTTCATTACAATTTGCGTAATGCGTTAGGTGAAATGAAAACCAGGTTAAATATCATGTCGGCTTAAACTTCAGTTTCAAGAAAATCTATCAAGAAATTATATGAAGCAACATGCTACTTCAGTCCTGCCACTAAACAATATCAGAAATGCGAGTAAACTAACAACTTGTTAATTAACAAACCACACATTTTTCATCCTAGTACATACGCAGTGGACCCACTTAAACTAATAAACAACAACAAGACATGTCTCCACCGAACTTAACCACAATTTCTACAAAGCAACATTAATCTCTGGCAAAATAGATGGATATCTTTAATATAAAAACACGGAAATACAAAATAAACAAAATTCATTTTCAATTGTTTACCAACAACAATGCACAACCACCGAAATAGCTTTTATTCAACATGCATGTACCTTTTAACAAACCACCAACCAAACTGTAAACCAACCTGACTTTACAACCTAATTTATAATTATTTTTGTCCCGAATATATGAAAACAATCTAACGCACAGTGGCCCAATTATTTTTCTGAAAACAATTCATTTCACTCATTTTTCTGTTTCATTTTATGCCTAATAAAACAAAGAGTGTTGGGTAAAAGTTTTTTAAGCACAAACTTTAAACGAATAAAACAGAGCTTCACATTTGGAACTGCAGCGCCCTCTCGCGGGCATCTTATTTGCTCTTACTTTTTTAAAAAAATGTTTCAGAATTATATTTCGCAATACAGTCGTTCTCAGTCTTATAAACTTACGTGAACTGCGGGCACAGCATCTGGCACGACCAACGCACAAGCAAAACAATAAATATCTTCTGATCTATGCAAGTATTCACATCTCAGTCGCCACGTACTTTTTTAATCAAAACCTGATTTTTAGGATTTGTCGCCACAAAAAAAAAACTTTTGCGTTATTAAGTTCTAGATGCCCCACAATACAGATGTGAATTATTAGCGGTTCACCAGTAATAGTTTAGTAAGCTAGCGCATGAAAATCTGAAAAAATGCCCTTTATTGTATTAAACATGCCTTAAACCAGGGCTTCTCAAACTGTGGGTCGCGACCCCAATTGCAATATAATTTTTCGGGTCGCGAAACATCGTGCGTTTTATGTCATTGTCACAATAAATGATATACGTGCGTACATTTATTGTTTAAAAATTATTTCCGTGTATAGGCTATCATCGGGGGTGCACAAGCTGCGGGACATGTTTATTAGCATATACGCACTGGCGGCCGTGATGTAAATGAAAACTCTTTTGCCAAATATTTTGATTTTCAAACTGCTGTAAACACATTTTGTGGAACTTTTAAGAATATTACCAGCCTAGTAGCCATATGCGCCAGGCTCTTTATGTCTATTATGTGCAAACAATGCGAAAAAGCAGATGCCACAAACGTCACAATATAGATTATGACGTCATAAAAGCTAAGACTGTCAATTTGTGCATCAAGTTAGAAATTAATTTAGGCTTTTTAGGCGCAATTAGATGGTATATATTTAAAATATAAGTATTTCTTTCCATCAGTAACTTTAAAACACAAGCAAACAGGCGGCCGTTGGTAAAATAAAGATCTGTGAAGCCGTCATAGTGAGAAGGTTGTGCACCACTGGCCAAGGGGTCGCGAAAAAATTCAGTTTTAAAATGGGGTCGCAGAGCAAGAATGTTTGAGTAGCCCTGCTTTAAACCAGGGGTGTCCTACTCGTACACGCTACCGTGTCATTTTTTTTAAACTTAACGTAGCTCGTCTGGCGATCGTATGTTGCAAATACAAGTTCTGTTGCCTAAAAAGCTATTGGTTTATATCAGTGGTTCTCATTATTTTTTCAAAACGGTCCCTTTGTCATTATTTTAAGGGTTCGCGGCCCTTAAGCTGGAATGTGTATTTCAGAAAAACGAAATTTAATTGCAGGATTTTACCTAGTTATGCAAAATTGCGCTTAACAATAATGCAAAGACAGCTTGTGAAATCACAGACAAGAGAAAAAACATTACAATTGTGCGCGAACAATTGCATTTTCGTCAGTTATCATGCAATAAAGGCTATCGTTTAGCAATCGAGACAGACAATTCTCAATTCTACTTTGATTCAAACTTTTCCGGTGCCACAAACTGACGCCAAATAAGATTATAGAATTGCTTCAAACGCTTCGCGGTCCCCCCAAAATTGCCTCACGGACCCCAAAAGGACTGCGACCCCAGTTTGAGAACCGCTGGTTTATATTATGCGTAGAAGTGCACTTAATTCTTTTCTACTAAATTACTTTAAAAAAATTTCACACCGATGGTGCTAATGATTTGTAGAGACAGCGATTTCGTTTAATTTTTACGTATTACTGTTTATACCAGGGTTCACCAACCTACAGCCCGTCGTTTTATTCGGCCCCAAACAGTACACATGATTTGGTTTAATGCAGCGGTTCTCAAACTGCGTTCCGCGGTACCTTTGGAGTCCGCGCGATTTCAGGGGGACCGCGAGGAGATTAAAGTATTTCTGCAAACTTATGTAATATGAGATCTTGCGAATATTAAGCAAAAATTAGATAGACAAACGAGTTTTATATGACAAGAAGTGGTTATTCACTTCATTTTCAAGTAACAAACAAAGGCGATTGTTCGCGCACTATGTCAATGTTGATTTAGTCTTGTTTGTGACGTAATAAAATGCCTTTGAAACATTCCCACGCAAAGTGATCTTACGAAGCTAAATTTATTCTGTATGTTGTTGTGGGAATGCTTTCGAAAGGAATAAATTACCTTTTAGTTGGTAACTGGACAGTTTTGTTTTGCCCAGGTATTTTAAATTTCATCGCAAAGTGGTCGAAAAAACATGTTAAGAGACCGTTTAGACAAAAAATTAAAAAGGTTTGAGAACCACTGGTTTAATGCAACGTAGTATAAGCCATAAACGACTTCTATATGATTTAGATTTGATGAAACACTAACCATTCGGCGATAGTAATCAAAGTCTTTTTGTTCACATTCAACGTAAGATTTTGGCCTTCATGCTCTTGATGTTGTCAAACCAATGACCTACTGGTTTCACTTTAAACCGCATAAAACACATATTTGCAACACCCTATTGAATTTAATACTTAACAATGAAATAACAACAAGTTTTGTACAACGCGCTGTGGAAACAAAATATCAAACAACCACAAAATAAATGAGAATTGTCATTTAGATAGAAACTAGTCGTTATTCTATATTATTTCAAACCCGACAAAGCGCAGGTTTCAATACATTTTTTTTTAAATCCTCTTAGTTTTGACTGATTTAAATAACTTGCAACCAAACTGTTAAGCTGCCGACAAACCAAATATTGAAACTGATTTGAACTGATTTGTTTGTGTGACTTCAAGGTATATATAATGGGCAAATGTGCCTTGAGCAAAAAAGGCTCCTTTTTCTAAAACAGCTCTCGTGCTGTCACTATGGCAACCGATGCTGAAGAAATCGCTTATTTTTTTTGACTACTAGCATTGTCGGTGTTTGTTGCATGACGTCAGTGCATTTCTGGGGGAGCCTGTAAATAACTTAGACCAGAGGCGGGGAACCTGCGGCCTGAAGGCCACATGCGGCCTTTTAAGGCATTAAGTGCGGCCTTCGATATCAAAAGACATTTTAGGATGTTGATATTAGGAATTGCACCAAGCGCTGAAAAGTAGACAGAAACGTATTTTTTATCTTTATTCCTCATTACTATTTGATCAGTGCTGGGCCAGCGGTTTTTAAACTAGACCCAAATGGTCCCGTAGTGGTACACATAGCGATTTCCTGTAGAACTACGAACGACCAAGGCTCTGCAATCTTAATTGTGTTGCAAAAGAACAATTGTTTGCGCCATAATCGAATATCTTAAACTCGTCTGTGATGTCACAAGCTGCTCTTAGATTATTGATATTTGCAACAAGCGAGTTTCTGGGTTAAATAAATCCTGAATGTTGCAGTTAAGGTGGAAATGTAACAAGGAATTTTATTTAGCTTGGGCCGCAGGTCCTACAACTCTACAAGGGAATAGCGAAACGACCATTGTGTAAAGTCAAAAAGTTTGAACACCACTGACCTTGGCCTGAGAAATAGTCCATCCGGCCTAAACGAGTGTCGATAAACCTTTTGGTGGCCTTTATAAACAAAAAGGTTCCCCATCCCTGACTCTTCAAAACCGCAAAAAATGTCCAAATACATTGTGTTTCTATGTATTTTCCTAGTAACACTTTTGCAATTTAAAACGTCATAAATGTTTGCAACAAAAGCAATTTGTGACATTTTAAAGTTGTGTGAATTATGGGAAAATAATCCTGTGTGTCGTAAACTGCGGAAATATAACATACACGTAAACAGCTAAATAATAAACCAAATTAGAAACATTGCCACGATTGAACTGCGTTACACTTTTGTTGAAAAAACAAAGTTAAACAAACAAAGTTGCATTTGGGCCCGCATGCAGTACATTTTATATCGATTGTTATTTAATGAAGCAAAATCCATTTCTTGGTTTCATCAGGCAAACTGAAAATAAGCCAGAAATGATCCAATCAACAGGTCAACCACTAACAAACCAGGAATTGTTGCACCACCTTTAAGGAGTAAACATGAGTTGCAAAGGACGCGGTAACAAACAGTGGCTTGCTTCATGTCAAACTGACACGTGAGAACCGATTGTTTGTTCGGAGAAAAACTTATTTATTGCAAGATCCGCTTCGTTCCCAGGAACCCAGTGGGAAATGTTGACCCTGAAAGTGTCGACAAAACGGCGCCAGTCTTTCACATTGCAAATGCCAGCCAAACTTTTGTGCTCCTTTGGGCTCATTAATAGTCCCAATGCTGCATCCGAGAACGTCATGTTATCTGGTACGGAAACAATGTTGATCTGTGTCCCCATGTCCATGTCGACAAAACGGCGTCAGTTTCCCACATTGCAAATGTCGGCCAAACTTTTGTGCGGCTTTGGGCTCATTAATAGTCCCAATGCTGCATCCGAAAACGCCATGTTATCTGGTACGGAAACAATGTTGATCTGTGTCCCCATGTCCATGTCGACAAAACGGCGCCAGTCTCCCACATTGCAAATGTCGGCCAAACTTTTGTGCTCCTTTTGGCTCATTAATAGTCCCAATGCTGCATCCGAAAACGCCATGTTATCTGGTACGGAAACAATGTTGATCTGTGTCCCAATATCCATGTCGACAAAACGGCGTCAGGCTCCCACATTGCAAATGCCGGCCAAAGTTTTGTGCCGCTTTGGGCTCATTAATAGTCCCAATGCTGCATCCGAAAACGCCATGTTATCTGGTACGGAAACAATGTTGATCTGTATTCCCATGTCCATGTCGACAAAACGGCGCCAGGCTCCCACATTGCAAATGCCGGCCAAACTTTTGTGCTCCTTTTGGCTCATTAATAGTCCCAATGCTGCATCCGAAAACGCCATGTTATCTGGTACGGAAACAATGTTGATCTGTATTCCCATGTCCATGTCGACAAAACGGCGCCAGTCTCCCACATTGCAAATGCAGGCCAAAGTTTTGTGCCGCTTTGGGCTCATTAATAGTCCCAATGCTGCATCCGAAAACGTCATGTTATCTGGTACAGAAATATGTGGTGAATGTTAATGGTTGTTCCCATGCCCGTGTCGACAAAACACTTTTGGTATTTTGCAAGTTGCTGATGCAAACAGACTCAAATTTTTCTGCTAAAGAATGTGGAATTTGCTTTCAAAAGTATTTTAATAAAACTAATAGGACCGTTGCAATTAACACAGTCCAAACTCTCAACCCGTGGTTCGGAAACGTTTTTGCGAGTTTGAAAAACTGCAAGATTGATAAAAACAATACCAAGTTTAATTTATTAGCTTGAAACAAGGTTGCTACTATGCCATTGTACTAAACCAGGAATCATTGACACGCAGAAAAATCACTAATTATGGCTTTGCCTGTTATTGCGGTTACGTCAATTCTCGCTCATTGGCTGCACTTTCACTGTACTTAACGATAACAACAAAAATCTTGCATTACCTGGCTTAAAAATATAAACGCAAAAGCATTACACAGACTTCTTAGAAGTTTGTTATTGGCGAGCTGTTGTAAGGGTATTTATCTGGGAAATCCCCCAAGTTTTGTGGGGAAACCACCAAATTAGCGGAAAAGCATCTTAGTTGCAAAATTATTTCTTCATGTCATAGAATGGTTAAACATTTAATTTTCAGCGCGAACGGATTTAGGAAATTAAACCGCATTGTTTTGCAGAAAAATCTTATTTTGTCAAAGTTATTAAGCATTTTTATGGTTTAGCCTGTGGTGCATTGGATTAAGAATGCCGCATGTAATTTTGATTGACTTTTGTGTTTGTTGCCGAAAATCAGCCAAAACTTCTAAAACGGATTTGATAATTTGTTTTTCATTTATTAATACGCAGGAGTGCTACTTTGTCAGCTTAGGAGATTTAGCGTTTGCGTAATGGCCCAAGCTAAAATTGCTAAATGATCTTTACCTAAAATAAAGTGTGCTAAGAAAAATTGCCCACTTCACCACATTACACTGGCTGCGTTGCAGGGGGAATTTTACCAATGACACCGCTACTCTACATGAAGGCGTTTAAGCACAAAACAGATAGGATTGCATTTTGCTTTAAAAGTTTCATGAACCACCCTGTCATGGAACAAACAGTTGAGTCTTTATGGGTGGACTCAAAGGGCAGAACACAGTGATACCATGTTGATTAACTAAACGCTCTAACTATCACTGGTTCTTTTAAGCAAAGTATTGCACTTATAACAATGGTAATGATAAGTGTTGTGGTTTAGTTTTAAGGTTTTTGTCCTTGCTTATATTCTGTTTGCTTACATTAGTTAAATCCTGGATTTTACTTTTCAAGGTTAATTGTAAAACATGACAGACTAGGCTATATATATTTAAGTGCAAGTAAGCTCTATACTTTGGTCCAGCCGTGAAAGTAGAGATGATGGTTCAAACCTTTTTACAGAATTGTCTTCTGCTGAGGTAAAAAACTGATTGATGCTGGGGAGGCGAGCTTTCATCGATGTTATGTGGCAAATTATACTTTCCTTCTTTCGTCAACAACTTCATGGACAGAGTCCACATTTCTCAAAGTAAACCCAGTTGGGGTCAGGTTTTGCCTTTTACATCCGTTCAACAGGTTCCTATTATTATATATTATATTTAATGATATATTAGTTACCACTCTAACCATGTGAACTTCTATCGTTAAATTTTAGGAATGTAGTCAAGAAACCTTACTCAGGTTTTGTGTTTGCTGCCAGCTATTTCTTACTTCATCTCAGGTGTGTATTGTTTGTGTTAGATGCTGATTTACTGATCGAAATTGAAAACCATTTTGTTTTTGCAGGCCCTCTATTACTTGATGTTATTGTCTTGTATGAATTTGCCATGACTCAAATTTGTGCCTTGCTGCAACTTTGAAAGGTATTTATTGCTTACCATTTGTGTGATTAAACGTAAAAGATTTTTCTATGCTTAGTGTAGAATTTTCAGTGAATTTCTTTGCAGCAATAACAATTTCTTAGTTTTGAAACCAATATATTTTTTGTTCCAACCTAATATTTATTGCAGAAGAATATTGCCATTTGTTTGTATTTGGCAATATCTTTTGTTGTTTAGTTTTGCAGCTATTACAATCACAAATGTGTTTTGGTTTTTCGTTTTAGTGGGTTTTGTTTTACAAGTTTACTGTTTATTGCTGGTGTTATACTTAAGGATGCATTAAATATATATAATATATATATATAGAACAATTTTTTTGCCATTATTAATTATATTTCCTCTTTTGATTCAGATAACAGTATTACTTCATTCAATCAAAAGAGTACTCCAGTGATCCTGATGACTAATTAACAAAGAAACAACACCAATAATTTACAAGGTACTCAATTTGATTTGTTGTTTTCCATGTTAGGAGTATTTAAGTGTAGATGTAAGCAAACAGTATATTACCCACATTAAAAGGCATGGGCCAAAATCGAATAAACAGTCACAAGGCTGAATGATTTAGGTCAACGTCACTTTATCATTAGTATCAACCTGTTTTACAAAATAGTTTTTTTTTTATGTTTCATTTTTACAACAAACTTTTGTACAGTTTTTTTGGCCATGAAAATTTATTGTCTACTTGATTTTACTAGTTTTACTGTGTTTTACTGTGTTGTTGTTGTTGTTGTTGTTGTTTTTTGTCACATACAAATTTTTATCATTTTTTTTCGCAGATCACCAAAATATTGTGTTGATTGTCAACAAATTAGATCTGAAACTAGTGAAACAACCATAAACAGTTTGGATGATTTTGTAAAAACGTAATGCGTGTGAAGGCCTGGATCAAAAACTAAGAGTGGGCATTGAGAAAAAGCTAAAGACCAAACTGATTTATGGCATTGTGGGGTGTGACAAAAAGTGTCTTTGAACCCCTTGTTTAAAGCAGTGTTTCCAACTTTTTTTCTGTACCACTACCATAGCTCTAACATTTTGTCATCGGTTTCATTTTGAAAGTTTTGGAAACAATTGTTCAAAGTGCTTATGCTCAGCATTTCAAGGAATATAAATGCTAGCGCCTCTATTCCGGATATGCCGATGAACACCATGAAAACCACTAGTGACTAGTCTCATGGTTAATACAGGCAAATCTGGTCAATTGGATCACCGATTTAGTCATAAGCTGTTGTTTTATTTCCATGCAAATAAACAGATTATGCATTCAACCAGTATGCAATTAACCATATTTGTCATACATTTATTTTATCACATTACAAATTTTGAACCTGAATTCTTCTAGGATATGATTTTGGTATATTTCTAGCAGTTTTTACTGTTTTGTTTTAACATTGGTGTTTGCATTTCAGACCATGCACCCTCCAAGCTCAATTGAACTTGATGCAAGTGTTACTTATCTCAGACCAGCATATCTTGCAACAAAGCATAAAGCACAAACCTTACTATGATCGAGCAGTAAAAGACAAATTTTACTACAGATGTAGCAAAACATAACAGAGTAACAAACAAAGTCAGGGTTGTTTAAAGCAGGGCTTCTCAAACTGTGGGTCGCAAAATATTGTTTTGAGGTTGCAAAATATCATGTATTATTATGTCAGCATCACAATAAATGGTATACAGAGAAGTAAATTTATTCTTTAAACATCATTCACGTGTATAGGCTATACCCATCAATGGGTCACGTAGAAATTTATTTCCTAAAATGGGTTCGCAGAGCAAAAAAGATTGAAAAGCCCTGTTTTGGAAGGCCTCTTCATATTTAAAGCATACAAAAACATTTGTAAAAACGTTGGGTTTTGTTAATTTGGTGATAATATGCGACTTTTTACGCCGAACTAATCCAACGTAATATCTGTCATTTCATGTAAAAATAGCGAATTCAAACTTGTGCTCTCGGTGCCATCTAGCGGGCAGCGTAAAATCTTTTTTATGTTTGTTGTTTCCCCAAAATACTCAAACATGGGTTTTTACTTGACAACGACAAACGCTGCCCGATTTTAACGCTTCTCGTTGTTGTAGCGAGTTCCTGAACTCACGAAATTCGAGTCTTGTTCCAAGAGAGAAGCGGTTTCGCAAAGAAACAAATCACTCGAGTTCCTTCGCTGACGGAAAGTTGTTTCGGCACATTTGTGTCGTAACAATCACTTGCCCCACCCACTGCCACACCTTTTTTGAGAGCGCACGTGGTCAAACAACATTTAAAAATGGACAATGCTACCAAACGTATTTTCCAACAGTTTTTCACTTCTAAAACGAAACTTACAAGAAGTTGCATTGGCAGAAACACAAATTGGAATAAACAGAAGCATGGCGATCTGAAAGCATACGCAAGGTGTCGCACACGAGCACGTAAAACCTGTTAACAACTGATTTGCATCGTATCACTCTAAACTAGAGGAGTCGGGAGTTTGTTATTGCGGGTTGCGAACATTCTGTTGTGCACGTTTGCGTTTCAAAATTTATTTGAAGTTTGTGTGAAGACGAAATAGAATCAGCAGAAGTAATTATAGGTCAGTAATTATTGCATTGTCTGTCCATTTTATTTTGGAGCCACATGGTACCTTATAAGTTACACATCACTTTCATGAGGACGTTGTGCATGGCATTAAGTTATTGTTTGGTTATTTAAACCCTAAAACACTGTTGCTTGTTCCTGTATCAGTTGGTTTTGTTACAAATATTTTAATTTATCTAATATTAGTGGGTTGTATTTTGTAAGAGTGAACAATTCGTCATCCGTTGGAAAGTCCCCATTAATTTGCCTCCTGTATTCAGGGCTGCCACGCCTTTTTTTACAAGATCTTGGGATTTCAGTGCTGAGCTTGGGATCTTGGGAAAAACTATTTAAACCTTGGGATTTTTTTGAAATTATCCGTTAAAGGTTCAATTAATAGTTGTTGCGAACAAAAATTATCATTTTGCAAAATCATCTTTTTATGTAACGATTTGCATTTCAGTGGTTCATCAATTTTGTGTTCGAAGCCGTGTAAGTTGATTGAAATTCCCTGTCAAAACTAGTGAGTCAGGCCAGTACTACGATGTATCATGTGCCAGCAAAAATGTACAAAAAGTATATTTTCTTTTGTATTTTTCTGGTATTTCTTAGCGTCTTTTCAAAGGTACATGATGGCTGGGACCTGGCGTAACTATAAAGATTATGTGGCCTGCGCCAGCTAGGATTTAAACTATGTATTTGCCATTTTTTGGTTATATTGGGATTTTTGGACAAACCTTAGGATTTTTGGTGAGGGAACCTTGGGATATCTTAAAATTCTCAGTGGAAGTCTTGGTTCAGAGCAGCGATTTTAAAAAGCAGTTTACCTGTACTTGTTTATTACACCTAAGGTTTCTATAACACATTTGGTGGTTTGTCAAATAAGCTTTAAGTACATTTTTCGTGAGAATTAACAACACGATCAAAGGGGCTCATATACCATCGAGTGTAAAAAAGAGTGTGAAATTTAGAGTTTTATTCCGGTGTAATATTAGTAACCATTTTTAAGGCGTATAAATGGTCAAGCGGTTTGATAGTTTTGATGATAAAATTAAACGCAGCATTTAATGTAGAATTGAAACATTGATCTATTTTTTGTTCACATTCAACGTAAGATGTTTGCCTTCATGCTCTTGCTGTTGTCAAACCAATATCCTACTGGTTTCACTTTAAACCGCATAAAACACACATTTGCAACAATGGCTTGTATTTATTACTTAACAATGAAATAACAACAAGTTTTGTACAACGCGCTATGGAAGAATAATTAAACAAACACATGAGAATTGTCGTTTAGATGGAAACTGTTTGTTTCTCTATTTTTTCTCCTCACATCCCAAACTCGCTATTTTTCTACTCCAGCGCCAAACCCGACAAAGCGCAGGTTTCAATAGATTGTGAAAAAGAATTTAGTTGTGACAAAGTTATACCTTTATCATGTCAACAAACATATGTACATTCAGGTCGGTTAAAACGAAAACTCGATGAACAAAGAAAATTGTGATATTTTTGGTGCGATGATACATTTTCAAAAAGTTTTTTTTGAATTTACAAAATAGTGTTTGTGACAAGGTTATACAGGTATAATATCAACAAACATATGAACATTCGGATTAGATAAACAATAACCGGCAAACAAATTAGATTTTGATAATTTCGGTGCGATTATTTAACTTGGTTTGCCTGAAAGCAACAATCCTTCCAAGCACATATAAGTTTAACAATGATGTCAGTTTTAATCATTTCTTACAGATAAAATCGTGTAAATATTTTATTGTTTCTACAAAACAACTTGAAAGTTAATTTACAGGCGACAGAACGGCAGAGGGTTTGAATAACTCTCGGGAGATGTGTACATCCCGGTGTTTGACCGCGTAGGTTTCCCCACAATCCATCCCATACCAGGGCTGCTGTCAGGATAGCCGCTATACCATCGTGTGAAAACACTGCCACCTGTGGAGCTCACAGCATTTCCATTCTAAACAAACAAACGTTGATTAGCCACAACATGAAACCAGCTAATCTATGTATTCACGACAGACCTAATTGAATAATTTGTTTATACTAAACATCTAATTATACGATTATCAAAGTTAAACAATTATCACATTTACGCTGCTCTGATTTTATGTAGTTTAATAATTTAAATTTGTTTGTTTGTTTTTCTTAACATTGTATCCTTCACAATAAATTGCCGCTCACCGTGTAACTTGATGCCAACCACACGTAAACATAATCGAGTGTCGGTTCATCCACGTACATCAGCCAAGCTTTCTGTATGTATTTGTATAGAACATCGTATTGTTCTTCAGTCTCTATGTCAACCAATGTGGCTCCGTATGAACGACAAACATTTGCAGCTGCCGACTTTCCACCGTGATCCCTGTATGTTGCAACAATCCACGGTAGCCAGTAGCAATGATCTCTGTACACGACTCCTGTACATATTCTTTGTTCTGCCAATAGAAAGAAATTTCACCTTTTCAAATAATTATTTTGTTAGAATGGCGAACTTATTGGTCTGTTTGTGTCAATGTTGTTGCAACTGCGCTAAATTTGAGGTAATTTGAGGTTTAGAGGAAGTTTATTCGCACGATATTGCGCCAAACGATCAATGATGGTTACTAGCTTCAATTGTTAATTCTTTATGACGTCAAACATGTAATTGTTATTCAGTGAATGCTTTTTACTGTTACGCACAATACGATTATGTTACAATGGCTTTTAAATGCTTTAAGTCAGGGGTGGGCAAACTTTTCAGTACAAGGGTCGCATTCAAATGTTTTCAATGTCATGACGGCACAGTATATCTAACTCAAAATATTAACATAGTGTATTTCCAGCTAAACACAAATACGATTGTTGTCACTTCATTAATCGTACAAACATTGGTTGAAACGCAACAATTGTAATTGTTTCAAAATAAACTGGCATTTGCCGCAACATACACTAGTGGGCGGTAGCGAGCTGGCGCCGCCACTTTGGTTTTGTCAAACTCGGGGCCTATGGGCTACACTACGTATTTTTGTTAATAAATTCTTTGCACCAAGATTAAACAATGCGAGTCGCCAGGGCTGCCACTCTAGATATTTTGTAGCTAGATCTAGATAGTTTTGGTTAAGACTAAATGTAAAATTTGGGATCTATATCATGGCTGTAAAATCTAGATAGTTTTTTTAACGTTTGTAAAGATCATAGGAATAGTACAAGTCTACAAACGTTCCACCCCGATAACCACAAAAGCCTCAACATTATAATGTTATAACTAGGGAAATTATTTTCTGCCCTAAAAAGCGAAAATTTTGACCTACAAATTGAATTTTAACAGATTTTAACATTAAAAAGGTTTTTTGTTACGCACAATTCGATTACGTCACAATCACCGTTGAGTGCTTTAATGATAATAAGGGCGATTATTTTTTGACTTGTCAAAAAAAATCAAAAATTTGTCGAAATTTTTAGAATAGGTCAAAAATTGTCAAATATTTTGGAATAGGTCAAAAAATGTCAAAATTGTTTACAAAGTCATTTTTTTTACAAAGTAAATTTTTTTTACAAGTCAGTCCTGTCGTTGAGTTCCTGTGTTAGTAGATTTTTCAAAATGAAAAAGAAAATTTTTAAATGTGAAATAAAACAAAAAGCAGGGGTTTGGAAATAATATATCGGTGTGAAAAAATATGTATGCGGCCCTTGATTATATGTCGCACAAACTGTAGGGTAAAAATCTTTATGAAGCGCGGCTTACAATCCATACGACATTTGGTTTTGGTGCAAACGTGAAAATTACATCACTATATGCTTGGGTCTTTGGCACAATAAATTTTGGTCCATTAAAGCGCTCCAGTGTAGTATGACAGTAAAACTTAAAAAATTATTGCTTACTTCGTTACTTTCAATTTAATTTTCCGCTACCAGCTTATTTAGGTGCATTTTGTTAAATTTCACTTGTTAAATAAATTGGAGTTATTTAGTTTTGTTCATAAGATTTTTATTTGAGCAATTATTTAGTGGTTTTTTACACAATTATGTAATTAGAATTCGGACTACAGTTTACACTTTTTATGTTATCAATAACAGAAAACATTAGCTGAAAGTCTTACCATTAATTATTTCATGTATACGATTGTCGATTCTGGTCCAATTCGCCGATGGCTGGAGTCCAACCGGCCCGGGTGATCCCCGTGGGCCCTGCAAACCACGTTCACCTCTTCCACCTTTGACCCCTTGCATTCCTGGGCCTCCAGGTTGACCTTGCTCACCTTTAAAACCGGGAGGTCCTTCTGGGCCCTGCAAACCACGTTTACCCCTTCCACCTTTGACCCCTTGCATTCCTGGGCCCCCAGGTTGTCCCTGGTCACCTTTATCTCCGGGAGGTCCGCGTTTACCTGGCCGACCTGGAGGTCCTCTTAGTGTTGACTGGTTCAAAGAAATTGAAGGTTGTTGCTCAAACAAACTGTCAAGCGGCCGACAAACCAAATATTTTTGCTGGTGGTTGTCATGACAATATGACGCACCAATAATTGTCAAGAGGAAAACTAGCTTTGTTAACAAGTACATCCTGTCTGAAGATTAAAAACAACTTGGACATACACGAATTTGTTTAGGACATTACATTTACATCTCCATTTCATGGATGCTTTATAGCAGGGGTGTCAAACTCGCGAAGCCCTCCAATGCAACCCACGAACACTCAACAACCATTGTAATATTTTGTCAGATTTTTATCTAAATACAATAATTTTTTTATCTAAAACAAATATTTATATGTTATGAAACGATAGTAATTAAACCGTTCATCAAAGCGTTAAGTTTCAGTGAAGGTTGTACAACCTGCGGCCGTAAACGTGTTCTTTGAAATATATGTACTGGCGGCCGTGATGCAACCAAAACTCATTTGCCAAATATTTGGATTTTGAAACAGCTCTTTAAATAAACCAATGATTACTCCCTTAGGCTTTTCAGTGTATATAGGCTGTAGAGGCAATCTTTTGACAGAATGAGCCAAAATTTTAAATACGAGTAAGATGTTGAAAATATTGTTTTTATGACTTAAATAAATGAGCTAAAACCGAATATTTCGGGGTAAGGGGTGAAAATGGGTGAATCCCCAAGTTACAGAATTCATTAGAACACTTTACATTGCACCAACCAACAAAGCATAAAACTCCTAGATTATGTACTTTACAGCCGCATAAAAAACTACGTTTAAGGGGCCTGTAGGTGAACAGCTGGGTCAATCGGGGTCAAACGTCGAACGGATAAAAATTGAATCAATAACTAAGATCTGTGCAAATTTAAAGCACTTTTTCTTAACCAAACGCGTTTATGAAACCAGCTTTAGACAGAAAAAAATGCGGACTTCAGGGTAGGGGACCCTTAAATAAGCGAAACGCACAATTTACCAGTATATGACCAACCAAACACGTCCTTTCACAGGTATTGTTGCGTTAAAGCTGGGTTACAATTAGTTTTGTTTACGTGTAACCTGTTCAAAATTGGTAACCTGTATATAAACCTGGAATATATCACTTACTTCGTGCCATTGAGAATAGCAAAGGCCCTTTAAGAATTGTTGATTTTGCGCCGACACTTAACGATCAGACGCTCACAAAGCCGTAAGGGCTTCGACTTTTGAGGGGTAGCAAAGGCGCTTTTAGAAATGTTGATTTTGCACCGACACTTTACGAGCAGACACGTCAATCAAACGCTCTCAAAGCCGTAAGGGCTTCGACTTTTGAGGGGTAGCAAAGGCGCTTTTAGAAATGTTGATTTTGCACCGACACTTTACGAGCAGACACGTCAATCAAACGCTCACAAAGCCGTAAGGGCTTCGACTTTTAAAGGGGTAGCAAAGGCGCTTTTAAAAATGTTGATTTTGCACCGACACTTTACGAGCAGACACGTCAATCAAACGCTCTCAAAGCCGTAAGGGCTTCGACTTTTTGTTCCAACCAGCGATCTTTGTCATCAACTTTAAAAGTTGAAGGAGATTGTTGCTTCATATTATTTACTTTAAAGCAGATATCCTGTGTGTGGGAATTTAGGTTAAACATCCAATTTCTTGCCAACCATAGCCCTACAAACACTCGTGAAATTTAGTTAAACTGTCAAGCTACTGGAATAAACTTTTTTACCACATCTAATGAGTTGTCGCGGCCAGGTTATGAACATACACGACAATCAAACGCTACTATCCTCACGTATCTGACATTTCTTGGCCGAAATTGTCAACTCAACCAGGACAAAAGTTAAACAATGCACATAACATATGCTGCGGATTAAGTTGAACCTTTGCATAATTATTTTACAAGCAATGCTTCATTTTAGGGATATAATATTTACATTTATACATTATCTTACTTTTAGGCAAAACTATTTAAGCCACTGCCCCGGTGTAAAGCATTACAACGTCACAACGACATTCACTATCGTCATGCGGACAAAACCAGCTGAAGGTAACACCATTGAAACAAACATTTGTTTTTGAGATTGAAACAAACCATTTGCAAAACTTTGATCTTCATGAAATTTGATGAAGCGTTTCAACTTGTGAAATGAACTCTATTATCGCTTTATTTAAAGGCCGCACATACGCAATAAGGAAACACGTCAATCATTCTCACAAGCAACTTCTGGAGTATAAAAAAACTTTACAATGTCCATTAAAAGAAGCGAGAAAAAGAATTTTCTATCAAATAAATTTTTAACTAATTTCTAATATTTACGTGTCAACATTTCCCCGCTTTATTTTCGAGCCTTGTTTCTCAGCTTCAAGTTCGCCGGTTTTTGCCGAGGTTCAAAAACCTTTTTTGTACTTCGGACTGATTTGAAACTGGTTTTTTTGCACATCGGCTTCAACAAACAAGGAATGTTCAGCAATGAATTGTAGCAGCTCATAAGTTATTACAACTTTGATTCAATGAGAACATTGTGTTTGGTTTAAACGACCCGGTAACGAACTCCTAACGGCCGGTGGTTGCCGACTCACAACTAATATTAATATTATTAAATGTAAACTGTTTGTTGAGTCTGCAGACGGCATACACGAAAATGGTTTGAGACCTAAAAATGTTGGGACGCACTGTTTAAAAGAAAACCACGCAAGCCAGTATATCGGTGTAAACATATCAGCCTTGATCACAGTCCAACAGCAGGCGCGTTTTAGACGTTATACCGATCGAAATTGTGTAATCTCAAAAGTTCCAATGCGGTAAGACACAGAAAAATTTGCGATGTTTTTTTTTCGAAGTCACGAGGCAATCTAAAGCGTTGAGTTTATTTTGTGACAAAATCTGAAGCTCCCGCTATACCAACTGAGCTACACAGGCTCGGTGGTGAACCCTCCCCGAAAAGACAGGCAACGGTATTTATGACTTTTGGCAAATAAAACGTTTTTAAAGCTATCTATAACGGATCTGGGCAATTAGAAGAATTTGATATCGCAAACACTGCTTATCTAAATCTACACAAGGATTAAATTTTCATTGCAATTTGCGTAATGCGTTAGGTGAAATGAAAACCAGGTTAAACATCATGTCGGCTTAAACTTCAGCTTCAAGGAAAACTATCAAGAAATTATATGAAGCAACATGCTACTTCAGTCCTGCCACTAAACAATATCAGAAATGCGAGTAAACTAACAACTTGTTAATTAACAAACCACACATCTTTCATCCTAGTACATACGCAGTGGACCCACTTAAACTAATAAACAACAACAAGACATGTCTCCACCGAACTTAACCACACTTTCTACAAAGCAACATTAATCTCGGGCAAAATAGATGGATATCTTTAATATAAAAACACGGAAATACAAAATAAACGAAATTTATTTTTAATTGTTTACCAACAACAATGCATAACCACCGAAATAGCTTTTTTTCAACATGCAACTACCTTTTAACAAACCACCAACCAAACTGTAAACCAACCTGACTTTACAACCTAATTTGTAATTATTTTTGTCCCAACATGTTTATTAGACTAAAATTTCCACTTACATGAAAATAATCTAACGCACAGTGGCCCAATTATTTTTCTGAAAACAATTCATTTCAATCATTTGTCTGTATTTTTATGCCTAATAAAACAAAGAGCGTTGGGTAAAAGTTTTTTGAGCACAAACTTTAAACGAATAAAACAGAGTTTCACATTTGGAACTGCAGCGCCCCCCTGCGGGCATCTTATCTGCTCTTATTTTTCAAAAAAAATGTTCAGAATTATATTTTGCAATACAGTCGTTCTCAGTCTTATAAACTTACGTGAACTGCGGGCACAGCATCTGGCACGAGCAACGCACAAGCAAAACAACAAATATTTTCTGATCTATGCAATTATTCACATCTCAGTCACCACGTACTTTTTTAATCAAAACCTGATTTTTAGGATTTGTCGCCGCAAAAAAACTTTTGCGTTATTAAGTTCTAGATGCCCCACAATACAGATGTGAATTATTAGCAGTCCACCAATAATAGTTTAGTTAGCTAGAAGATCGCATAAAAATCTGAAAAAATGCCCTTTATTGTATTAAACATGCCTTAAACCAGGGCTTCTCAAACTGTGGGTCGCGACCCCAATTGCGGTCGAAATATAATTTTTCGGGTCGCGAAACATCGTGCGTTTTATGTCATTGTCACAATAAATGGTATACGTGCGTACATTTATTGTTTAAACATCATTCCCGTGTATAGGCTATCATCAGGGGTGCACAAGCTGCGGAACATGTTTATTAGAATATACGCACTGGCGGCCGTGATGTAATGAAAACTATTTTGCCAAATATTTTGATTTTCAAACTGCTCTAAACACATTTTGTGGAACTTTTAAGAATATTACCAGCCTAGTAGCCATATGCGCCAGGCTCTTTATGTCTATTATGTGCAAAGAAGCAAACAGGCGGCCGTTGGTAAAATAAAGGTATGTGAAGCCGTCATAGTGAGAAGGTTGTGCACCACTGGGCTATACCCATCAAGGGGTCGCGAAAAATTTCTGTTTTAAAATAAGGTCGCAGAGCAAGAAAGTTTGAGTAGCCCTGTTTTAAACCAGGGGTGTCCTACTCGTACACGCTACCGTGCCATTTTTTCAAACTTAACGTAGCTCGTCTGACGATTGTATGTTGCAAATACAAGTTCTATTGCCTAAAAAACTATTGGTTTATATCAGTGGTTCTCATTATTTTTTCGAAACGGTCCCTTTGCCATTATTTTAATGGCTCGCGGTCCTTAAGCTGGAATGTGTATTTCAAAGTAACTTGTTACGCATTCTTCACAAATATGCATAAATAGCGTACAATTTCACATACGAGACACCTTTATCAGGGCAATGACATAAAGTTTTTTTCACCCTTTGTTGCCTTATAATAACTTTGTGTTTTCAATTTATGTCATTACCCGTATGAACAAGGTACATGATGGCTGGGACCTGCTGTAACTATAAAGATTATGTTGCCTGCGCCAGCTAGAATTTAAACTATTTATTTGCCATTTTTGGTTATCTTGGAATTTTTGGACAAACCTTGGGGATTTTTGGTTATCTTGGAATTTTTGGACAAACCTTGGGGATTTTTGGTGAGTGAACCTATGGATATTTTAAAATTTTCAGTGGAAGACTTGGTTCAAAGCAGTGATTTTAAGAAGCAGTTTACCTGTACTTGCTTATTACACCTAAGGTTTCTATAACACATTTGGTGGTTCGTCAAATAAGCTTTAAGTACATTTTTCGTGAGAATTAACAACACGATCAAAGGGGCTCTTATACCATCGGGTGTAAATAAGAATGTGAAATTTAGAGTTTTATTCCGGTGTAATATTAGTAACCATTTTTAAGGCATATAAATGGTCAAGCGGTTTGATATTTTTGATGATGAAATTAAACGCAGCATTTAATGTAGAATTGAAACATTGATCTACTTTTTGTTCACATTCAACATGAAATGTTGGCATTCATGCTCTTGCTGCTGTCAATCCAATATCCTACTGGTTTCACTTTAAACCGCATAAAACACATATTTGCAACAATGACATGAATTTATTACTTAACCATGAAATAACAACAAGTTTTGTACAACGCGCTGTGGAAGAATAATTAAACAAACACACAAAATAAATGTGAATTGTCGTTTAGATAGAAACCGGTCGTTACTCTATTATTTCTCTTCACATCCCAAACTCGCTATTTTTCTACTCCAGCGCCAAACCCGACACAGCGCAGGTTTCTATACATTGTGAAAATGAATTTAGTTGTGACAAAGTTATACCTTTATCATGTCAACACACATATGTACATTCAGGTCGGTTAAAACAAAAACTCGATGAACAAAAAAAAATTGTGATATTTTTGGTGCGATTATACATTTTCAAAAAGATTTTTTTTTAGATTTACAAAATAGTGTTTGTGACAATGTTATACAGGTATAATATCAACAAACATATAAACATTCAGATTAGATAAACAATGACCCGGCCAAAAAATTGATTTTGATAATTTCGGTGCGATTATTTAACTTGGTTTGCCTGAAAGCAACAATCCTTTCAAGCTCATATAAGTTTAACAATGATGTCAGATTTATTTAATTTCTTACAGATAAAAGCGTGTAAATATTTTATTGTTTCTACAAAACATTTTGAAAGGTAATTTACAGGCGACAGAACGGCAGAGGGTATTGATAACTCTCGGTAGTTGTCCACATCCCGGTGTATGATGCAGTCCGTGTCGGTGTAGGTTTGCCCACAACCCATGCGATACCAGGGTTGTTGTTGGGATGGCCGCGATGCCATCGTGTATAAACACTTCCGCCTGTGGAGCTCACCGCATTTCCATTCTAAACAAATAAACGTTGATTAGCCACAACATGAAACCAGCTAATCTATGTATTCACGACAGGCTTAATTGAATAATTTGTTTATACTAAACATCTAATTATACGATTATCAAAGTTAAACAATTATCGCATTCACGCTGCTCTGATTTTACGTATTTTAATAATTTAAATTTGTTTGTTTGTTTTTATTAACATTGCATCCTTCACAATAAATTGCCGCTCACCGTGTAACTTGATGCCAACCACACGTAAACATAATCGTATGTCGGTCGATCAACGTATATCTGCCAAGCTTTCTGTATGTATTTGTAAAGAACATCATATTGTTCTTCAGTCTCTATGTCAACCAATGTGGCTCCGTATGCACTACAAACATTTGCAGCTGCCGACTTTCCACCGTGACCATCGTGTGTTGCAACAATCCACGGTAGCCAGTAGCAATGATCTCTGTACACGATTCCTGTACAGTTTCTTTGTTCTGCAAATAGAAAGAAATTTCACCTTTACAAAAATTATTTTGAGTGGCGAACTTATTGGTCTGTTTGTGTCAATGTTGTTGCGACTGCGCTAAATTTGAGGTAATTTGAGATTTAGAGCAAGTTTATTTGCACGATATTGCGCCAAACGATCAATGTTGGTTACTAACTTCAACTGTTAATTGTTTATGACGTCAAACATGTAATTGTTATTCAGTGAATGCTTTTTACTGTTACGCACAATACGATTATGTTACAATGGCTTTTAAATGCTTTAAATCAGGGGTGGGCAAACTTTTCAGTGCAAGGGCCGCATTCAAATGTTTTCAATGTTATGACGGCACAGTATATCTAACTCAAAATATTAACATAGTGTATTTCCAGCTAAACACAAATACGTTTGTTGTCACTTCATTAATCGTACAAACACTGGTTGAAACGCAACAATTGTAATTGTTTTAAATCAACTGGCATTTGTCGAAACATACGCTAGTGGGCGGTAGCGAGCTGGCGCCGCCACTTTGGTTTTGTAAAACTCGGGGCCTATGGGCTACACTACGTATTTTTGTTAATAAATTCTTTGCACCAAGATTAAACAATGCGAGCTGCCAGGGCTGCCACTCTACATATTTTGTAGCTAGATCTAGATAGTTTTGGTTAAGGCTAGATGTAAAATTTGGAATCTATATCATGGCAATAAATCTAGATACTTTTTTTAACGTTTGTAAAGACCATAGGAATAGTACAAGTCTACAAACGTTCCACCCCGATAACCACAAAAGCCTCAACGTTATAATGTTATAACTAGGGCAATTATTTTCTGCCCTAAAAAAAGAAAAATTTTGACCTACAAATTGAATTTGGACAGATTTTAACATTAAAAAGTTTTTTTTGTTACGCACAATTCGATTACGTCACAATCACCGTTGGGTGCTTTAATGATAATAAGGGCGATTATTTTTTGACTTGTCAAAAAAAATCAAAAATTTGTCGAAATTTTTAGAATAGGTCAAAAATTGTCAAAATTGTTTACAAAGTCAATCTTTTTGCCAAGTCAAGCCTGTCTTTGTGTTCCTGTCTTAGTAGATTTTTTAAAATGAAAAGGAAACTTTTGAAAGTAAAATAAAACAAAAAGCAGGGGTTTGGAAATAATACCGATGTGAAAAAATATGTATGAGGCCCTTGATTATATGTCGCACAGACTGTAGGGTAAAAATCTTTATGAAGCGCGGCTTACAATCCAATAAATACGACATTTGGTTTTGGTGCAAACGTGAAAATTACATCACTATATGCTTGGGTTTTTAGCACAACAAATTTGGGTCCATTTAAGCGCTCCAGTGTAGTATGACAGTAAAACTTAAAAAATTATTGCATAGTTCGTTACTTTCAATTTAATTTTCCGCTACCAACTTATTTAGGTGCATTTTGTTATATTTCACTTGTTAAATAAATTGGAGTTATTTAGTTTTGTTGATAAGAGTTTTATTTGAGCAATTATTTAATTGTTTTGTCCACAATTATGTAATTAGAATCCGGACTACAGTTTACACTTTTTATGTCATCAATAACAGAAAATATTAGCTGAAGGTCTTACCATTAAATATTTCATGTATACGATTGTCGATTCGGGTCCAATTCACCAAAGCTGTAATTCTGCTACCGTCTTTTTCAGGGAAACTTGCCAGTGACACTAAAAGAATTATTGCATTGAAAGCATTTTCACTAACAATTTTAGCGCATTTTGCAGTAGCGATTATGAAAGAAATTAACATTATAAAGTTTTGGAAATACATTTTGGAAATGCTTGTTGATATTAGGTTTTATTTTATTGTGCATTCCATAATGAGAATTCGGACTACAGTTTACACTTTTTATGTTATCAATAACAGAAAACATTAGCTGAAAGTCTTACCATTAATTATTTCACGTATACGATTGTCGACTGACGGACAAACCGAACATTGTTGCTGGTGGTTGTCACGACATGAATATGACGCACCAATGGTTGTCAAGAGGAAAACAAGCTTAGGTAACAAGTTCATTCTGCCCGAAGACTAAAAGCAACTGATTTGTTTGTGTGACTTCAAGGTATATGTAATGGGCAAATGTGCCTTGAGCAAAAAAGGCTCCTGTTTCTAAAACGTCTCTCGTGCTGTCACCATGGCAATCGATGCTGAAGAAATCGCCTTTTCCTTCGACTACTCGCATTGTCGGTGTTTGTGTTCCATGACGTCAGTGCGTGTGGAGGGAGAGCTTGTAAATAACTTTGTGTCTTTCCACGAATTCCACTAAATTTGGTTGTGTTTCTGGGTATTTTGAAACCTAATACTACTGCAATTTAAAATGTCATAAATGTTTGCAATAAAAACAATTGGTGGTTTTGTAATGTTGTTGGAATGATGGAAAAATAATCCAGTATTTCCTAAACTGCAGAAAAGTGGCTTAAACATTAAAAGCTGATCAATAAACCATATTCGAAGCATTTCCACGATTGCACTGGGTTGGTTGGAAGAGCATTATTAAATATTTTGGAAAAATGTGATAACTTACATCAGTTCCGTCTTCTCAGGGGTTTTCACTAAAAATGTACTTACTTCAGAATTTCAAGGGACAAGCTTTCCTCTTGCCTCATCCGAACCAGTGCCCGTGTATTATGTCATTATAATTGTTTTTTCGAACGTACTATTGGCAGTATAATGTTGGAAATAAGAACATTTGTAAAATTCAACAAGATCGACTGCTGACTGAATTTGTGAAAAAAACAAAGTTGCATTTGAGCCCCGCATGCAGTTTGTGTTATATCGACTGTTATTTAATATAGCAAAATCCATTTCTTGGTTTCATCAGGCAAACAGAAAATAAGCCAGAAATGATCAAATCTAGGGTTGCCATACATTTTTGGTGAGTGAACCTTGGGATATCTTAAAACTTTCAGTGGAAGTTATGAAGGTGTCTCGTATGGGACGTCGTAACGTCGGCATATTATAATAAAGACTGCTGAAAGAGCTAAGAAATTTCTTGATTTAGTTTGTTCGGCTTTTGTGAAATACCAAAATTTGCTAAATCGTTGCATAATGACAGAATGTAACGCTATTTCCACGACAATGTACGACAGAAAATTATTTGTCCGGAAAACACCTGCGCCTCAAATATATTTTGACAACAAAGATGCCACAAACGCAATAACTCGGTTTTGAGTTTCCAATTTGTAATTTTGCGAAAAAGCATAGTTAAGCTTAGTGAATTTTCGCTTTATACTGTTTACGTAATTCGTATTGCAAGTTTAATAATTGATTTTTCGCAGAGGCGTAAGAAAATTTACAGATAAAACTTCGGGAGAATTGAAATCTTGTTTTGAAAGTTTCAAATTGTCGCTGTCGGTTAGTGTAGATTATAATTTATATGCTGACTGCTTGGATCACTTGCTTAACATGTTTTACACATGGCAAAAAAACAGACAGGGCTGCTTTGCAAAAATATGTTTGCAAAGTTTTAAAACAGAACAAGATATTTTTGTGTGGAATTGTCATCACCAAATAAATTACGTCTTGCATAATGACAGCAAATGTTCCACAGGTAATTTTTGCTGTGAACTTGATTTAGCATGTAGTCGAATTGTGCATCGATGTCGATTGTTTGACTACACCCCATCTGCTGTGCAATGTATGGCAGTTTCCAAGCTGTCACATGATTTAGCTGTGGCTTGATCTGATGGAAGTATTGAAATATGGAACACTTGTGGAAACTGGTTTATAAAAATGGTAAGAGTTGTTCGTTAAGCTGTTGATGCCAGGCATAATAACAACCTTATAGAGATCTTCTGGCAACTGTGTTTTTTATACCAACGTTTCGATGTCCTATGCAGGTCATCTTCAATTGTTCAATAAGTTAAACCAACTGTCATTTGATTAGTTACCTGACAAATTCAGCACACTCAAATCAGACGTGAATTTCTTATTGCAAAACACTGGTCTCGATTTTGCCCAAAAATATGGCATCATCAGTCCTATATGGGAAATAAATAGAAACATGAAATAGGTTTCTGTTGTTCGATGTTAGTTTTTCTGATGTGTAAAATTTCAACTCCACAATGACATTGACCGTAGTTTGGCTATCTTGGAATTGTTTTGTCGGTTATCAATCTACGTGAAAGATGAGGTTGTTGTATTTTAAGGTTATCCCTGGGATGAAGGATGGATCGGTTGAATGTTTAGTTTGGATCGGTAACCGACTGATTTCTGGTGGTCTCCATGGCGATATATCAGAGTATGACCTTTTATCGGCATCTGTGAAGTTCAGTGGGTCGTCCCCACACGAAACATGTTTTTGGTTTGGGGGCCAAACATGTTATTCTGTAAGTTCTTTTGGTTAGGCCCTAATACTAAGTCCATTCTTAATCTGTGGACAAAAGAATAATTTACCTTAAAACAGAATTAGAGTCAATGCACTTCATCAAACCAACGATGTTCAGACTCTAAAGAATAAGATAGAGTCAGTTTTTTTTAATATTATTGATTTTGAGTAATGACATTTCTAGGAACTCTCATCTTATTTTATAAACTCTCATGTTATTGTTAAAATTTGCAATAATTTGTACAAAGACTAACATAAAGGCTTCCGTTCACTGATTAGCAATCAAACAACAAAATTGCCCTAAAATTGTCATTTGTTTTTCAGTGGAGTATGAGCCGGTAAAACTAACTGTAGTTTGAGTAAGAGAATTTTTAATGACTTTACGACCCTAGTGTCAATCAATCTTCTTTAACGGTGTGAATTATTGTTTTAGAATTCAGTGGATAGCTATGGAGGAGCTGTGTGGTGCATGGCTTTATCACCTGATGAAAACCAAATTGCCGTGAGTTTATTTTAAGATTTGTTGCAGTGCACAAACTATAACAATGTACAAGTATTGGATTGTATTTCACTTTACCACATCCTTTGTTTTCTCATTTAAACTTTTATCTCCAACCCCTGTTGTATGCTGTGATAAATGCCAGGTATTGTATTTGGCTCATATGAACTAGAAACAGCAATTGTTGACTCTTTGTTTTTACTCATCAACTGATGGTGTTCAGTAGATGTGGGTAGACTTAATCCACTCATTGCCAGCAATTTGGCTCATCGATTTCCTAATGTTAACAATACATTGTCACAGATTGGCTGCGAGGATGGAAGTGTGAAAATCTTTGATGTTACGGACAAATCGGTTTCATATGAAAGAACATTTGACAAACAAGAAGGTCGGTAATAATAGTCCAAGCCTTTAAACATATTTTTGCCACTTATTGTTTTCTCAAGACGTTGTTGTATTTTGTATGATGCTTTTAGTTGCAATGTATTTGTTTTAATAAAAGTATGTTTATAGGTCAGATTTTGTCCATTGCTTGGCACGCTGGAGGGCATGTCCTTGTCACAGGCTCTGTTGATGTGATTAGAATATGGAGCACCAAAAGTGGTAAAATACAGCTATGCTTATGCTT
Source organism: Phallusia mammillata (assembly GCF_965637545.1). NCBI lineage: Eukaryota > Metazoa > Chordata > Ascidiacea > Phlebobranchia > Ascidiidae > Phallusia > Phallusia mammillata. The sequence goes on from NC_137255.1 coordinate 30,966,401, forward strand.
AGGGATGGCCAAAAACTTGTAACATATAATATACTTGTAGTAGCAGCTTGGATAGCAATAACATGTACCAAAACAAAAGTAGTGAGATATGATTTGCTCATAATAGTAGCTTCACTAGCTTTGATAGCAATAATACCCAACACAGGCATAACTATTGGGTGAACATTTTGTGTGAAATATTCATTGTGAATACTTTGTATGTTGTCGTTTTAAATTTAAGTCATATAAGCCCTGGAATGTGATCAATTCACCAATGTTTAAATGATATTATAGTTTGGAATACTACATACGGATCTGTTCATAAGTTTAATGATGAAAATAACGGCCCCAAATAGATGTAAAAAGCAACATGTTTATTTTTCAAACGTTTCGGCAAATGCTCATGCCATCATCAGTGATATGAAGGCCACATTGGTTCAGGCTTTTCTTTATGTGAGGCAGTTACACTCAAGTGTATATAAACGGGTATAACTGATATGGCCTTCATATCACTGATGTTGGTATAACGAATATACAACAAAATACTTAAAGTTGATTTCATTAAACTAATTTAAGTGGCCAACTTTGCTTTTTGAATACTTATTTATCTTGATCGTATTTATTAACAAATTTGAGAACAACTTTTGAATATCATATCTATTAAGTCAAACAAGCTGTCTGTATTTCTTTGCAACCAACCAATGATTTTAAGCTTTCATTTTAACTTTTCACTCTTCAGTTGACATTAGTTCTGTCTTTTTTCTGTAACAGGTGAAAAATCTGTTGGATGAAATGAAGGAGGTTGGTAAACAGAAAGAACATTTGGCTTCGGAGGCCGATTTAATCCAAAGATCTCAAGCGAAAAATCTTTCTCGACTTCATGAAAGCATTAAGCAAATCGAGGTATGTGCCGTTTCAAACACAGCTTTCCACTTTTTTATCACTCACATTTTGAAAACTAGGTTAAACTCTTTGCCACAAATATAATCTGATGTATGTGTGTTGGCAAGTTTTTATTGCTTGCCACATGGCTGGACATTGCCATCCTTAAGTCACATCACTGGAATTGATGGAACATATATTACTGATCAGCACAGATCTTTGTTTTAATCTTGCAACCGCAAACCAATTTTTATTGATTTTTCGATGAAATTTATACCGTCATCCAATTAGTGTTTCAGATTTTTTTTATGATGTTAATGAATTGTGATTATTAGCTCTTTCAGCAGCCTTTATTATAATCTGCCAACGTTATCACTTGATCATTTGTGCACACTACATTTTTTACAACTGCAATCTCTGTGTGTGTGTTTTACTGCCCTTTACGCTTTATGATAACTTTGTGTTTTCAATTTATGTCATTACCCTGATTGAGGTGTCTCGCATGGGACATGGGAACGTCTAAATATTATAATAAAAACAGATAAAAGAGCTAAACATTTTGTTGATATATAATCTTATAATTTAGTAATTTTTTACAACTGAATGTTTAAAACCGTTACCTCTATGTGTTTTGCTTTAAAAACAATTCCATGAGCTCCTTCTCCAATTCTTCCCAAAATGTGGTACTGCTCCATTGTTCCACAACAAAATATGACTTTCCTTGGTATCTTTTCTTAAAATTAAGGCCAGTTTGGGAATTAAAGTAGTTTTTCTCCAAATTCACCTCCAACACATTAAACAGAAAAGTATGTTAAACAATTGCGACGTAAGTTTATATTGTGTGGTGACATTAAAAATGTAAACAAAAGTAAAATTAAAAATGTTCACTGCCCTCATTGGATGTGTACTGAGGCGTCCCTAGTTGCAAGAGAAAAGCTTATTTTGCTTTTAAAGCGTTTAATTAACTGTTTTTCAAACTTTTTCATATTTAATTATGTATTTGACATTTTAATTTCTGATATTCTCAAAGATTTTAACAGCAATAAGTGTTTAAATGCGTTTCATTTTTTCAAATTTGCTCTATTATTGTTTCTATAGCGCTACAAGCAGATTTTTTTAAAGTACGTTGGAATGTAAAATAATAAAAACGTTTGAAGATTAGGTTTTGGAAATTACTGTGTATGATGGATTCTGGCCGATCTTTGGCGGATTCTTTGGCACATTTGCGAGGAAATGTTCAATTTGGCGAGGCACCTGCTTCTCCAGGCGGACCAGGTCAACCGAAAAGCGTCGTTGATCTGCAAAATCTTCTAATTGATGAACGAATGAGATGCGAAACTCACAGAACAAACTATCAAACTTTGAAGGAAGAACATAAAAAGTAATGAACATAGATAAGAAAAAAGCTATTTACGTGGTTAAGTAACGCAAGCCACTTTTTAAATGTACTATATATATTTTCATGTGGGAAATACAGGGTGTTCGGACTGTTCGGAAAGTCCCATTGCAGTGTGCACTTACCAATTTATTAACAGACTGTATCAGTATAAAATGCAGGAGGTAAACATGAATGAAAATTTTAAATTATGTTGAAAGTGACCCCTTTCTTGGACCCTTCTTATTTTGTTTAAAAAACATTTATAAGAACAATGCATAGTGACTTTCCAAACACCGTGTACTTTTTCTTTAAGTAACCTTTTTTGTACAATGTATTAGATTACAAGATGAGCACATCAAAGTTCAGAATGAATTGTCGAAAATGCACAACAATGGAATTGAATCAACTGAACAACTCCAAGCTCTCAATTCTGACCTACAAAACCAACTTGTTCACAGAAACAGAGAGGTTTCAAATATTAATGACATTTTGTGGTGACATAGATTCATGTTGGGTTTTAATTATTTGTGGAAAAGTTTCTGCTTTTGGTTTTGTATGAACCAAATGTGTAAACAAAACTGGGTTGGTACAGAAATTGCCCTGAACCATGTTGCTCAGCATAGATAATTTAAGTTGAGGATAATTGTACAAATATCTATGTTGAGTTTTGTACATATGCTTGGGCAGTCTGTTGCTATTACTGGGTAAATTTATCTGTCAGTTATATTTTTCATAATTAATCTAATGTTGCTGATGTATGTGATCTACATATGTTTTCTGTATCTAAGTGACATTATGTTTTAAAAGCTTGAAGAACTCCGCATGCAAGTTTTACATCCAAACAAACTGGAAATAATAAAAGCTGAAATTGCCAAAGAGCTGGAAGAGCCGTTAAAAGCTCACATGGTGACGATGGACAAGGTAGATGAATATTGTTGGTAGATTATTGTTTGAAAAAGATATACTTTTCTACCAAAAGTTTCTACCATAAACTTTTGTTCAGAAAGGGTGTAAACCAGGGGTCGGCAACCTTTTAGTCGACGCGTGCCAATTCACTTGTTATTTTCATGTGTTAATGAACTCGCGTGCCAACGTTTTTCTACATAATAGTGGCCAACGAGTATTAATGCCAACAAGTATTAATAATAATAAGATAGCAGAGTGTTTTGTGCATGTAAGGCTGAATTTTAAGACAATGGCATGATAAAACTATAAACAAGCAGGGTAACAGGCTAAGTTAATACTTTATTATAAACACGTAAATCGGTTGGCGTGCCACGAAAAGCCACCTTGCATTTGCCAGGGGTTGCTACCCTCTGACAAAACTTTACACAGTTTGAAATTGTGCAGCTAGCTTCATATAATTTTGGTTTGCAAATTCTACCTTGTTTTTTTTTTCCAGGAAGTAGAGAAATATCGAAGTGAGTACAACAAAGTTCGATACGAACACACATTTTTGAAAGCAGAGTATGAACATGCAAAAGCTGAACACAAAAGAAATCTGGAAGAACTTGGGTTAAGGTAAAAGCAATTCTCGGATAATTGCATGGACATAGAAATCATACACATTTAAACAAATTTATTCAAAGAACAAGATTTTGGGATATTTCATAATAAATACTGTAGACATAGCATTTGTATGGTGTTATAATGTTATTTCTCCCCTTGGTTGAAACTAAAACAATTAAACTGCTTATGTGTGATATTTATGTTTGATACACTGTGTTTGAAAATTGTAAATGTTTACTAAATATGCATTTACAACAGAGCTGAACTATCAGATCTTAGTGCATGCATTGAAGTGAATAACAATCAATTTACTTTTAATCGTGTTGCTTGCATGAATTGGTTGTCACAGACACCAAGCACAGGTTGCTTCTCTGCAGCATGAGAGGGATAATTTACTGAAAATGCAGAAATCTACACCAGACGTCGATGCACAAAAAATCCTGAATCTCCAGAGGCAGAAAAATCAACTTGAGCAAAGGGTAGGTTGGAATTATCAAGCTGAGCAAGTTAATGTGCTGAGGATCGTGATTTTGTTCGGTTCAGTAGAGCTTGAAAAAGATGTCTGTTTAACTCAACAGTGTTTTATTTCTTTTTCTGGTAGCCATAGTGACAAGATTTAAGTCCAGAGTCGTATCAGTAACACCAATATACAATCATGTTTAGTAATAAAAACTCTTAACGGTGAACATGATATCATTTGCAAGTGTTTGTCTGTTCTCAAACTTAAAATTGGTAGCACAGAAATTATAGCATGTCAGGCTCATTGGATGTGTTTACTGAACCATCTGGTCCGATCCCAGTTATGAATTTATGTTCTTCTTAGCTGTAGTACAGAAACGAATATACAACAAAATACTTAAAGTTGATTTCATTAAACTAATTTAGGTGGCCAACTTTGCTTCTTCAATACTTATTTATCTTTATCGTATTTGGTAACAAATTTGAGAACGACTTTTAAATATCGCATCAATGAAGTCAAACAAGCTGTCTGTATTTCTTTGCAATCAACCAATGGTTTTAAGTTTTCATTTTAACTTTTTACTCTTCAGATGATATTAGTTTTGTAATTTGTTGCAACAGGTGAAAAATCTGTTGGATGAGATGAAGGAGGTTGGTAAACAGAAAGAACATTTGGCTTCTGAGGCCGACTTAATTCAGAGATCTCAAGCGAAAGATCTTTCTCGACTTCATGAAAGCATCAAGCAAATCGAGGTATGTGCCGTTTCAAACAGGGCTTTAAACATTTTTATTGCTCACATTTTTTATAGTGTGGGCAAGTTTTTATTGTTGGGCATTGCCATCCTTAAGTCACATCACTGGAATTGATGGAACGTATATTACTGATCACCACAGATCTTTGTTTTAATCTTGCAACTGCAAACCAACTTTTTATTGGTTTTTAGACCAAATTAAATATTGTCATTCAAATGGTGGTGTCGATTTTTTATGATGTTTATGAATTGTAATTAATTTGTGCAAACTTTCTTCAGAGCGAGAAGCGTTCCACGGAGATGCAATGTGAACGACTCAGCAAAGAACTGAGAGACAAAAGTGAACAAAACTTGAGGCTGAACCAACAGATACAAGATTTGAGTAAAGAAGCTGCTTCATTGAAGTAAGACTGGGATGGCAGGAAATATGGTTTCCCACTCAAAAAACAAAGAAACTATTTAGTCACTGCAAAGTAATCTACATAGTTTTGCTCATGCTGTTATGGCTGCAAACAAAGATTTTTTAGGGATTCTCTTCTTAAGTGATAGAAAACCTGTAGCCATATAAGCTATTTAAATTAAATGTTAAAATGTTTTAGACAAAATCACTTAACTCAATGTAAAAACAAAGTATCATCCCGTGAAAAGTTATGGTGGTTGTTGCTTGTTACAGTCAACAACTTGTTTGGTGGCCGTTATGAACAAATCACAACTATTTTACTTCACCATATTTGCTGTGAATACTTTGGTTAAAAATGTGATTTTTGCTCAATGTTGTCATTGATATTTTTAAGACAGGAAATTTTAAATCAAGTGTAAACAGTTTTGTTAGCTGGTCTTTCTGGTTTAAACAATCTATTTTTAGAAATATTGCAGATGAGGAAAGCCACCGTCATAAAGTTGCGATAACGAATCAAAAACTTGAGTTTTTGCAAAGTAGAGGTGAACTGGAACGGGAAAAAGAATCTCTCTCAAACAAATTACAAGGTATGATGTGTATTGGAAAAATTCAACTTTGAACATTTGCAGCAACTTTGCTTTTCAGTTTGTTTAAAAAAATGTGTTTTCCACCAACGGTTAAATTTTCACTTCCTTCAAAAAAACATTTGAAAATCGTTTTTGGAATACGATGTTGTTTAAAATATGATTTTTTTGTGTGCAGGATTAGAAGCTGAACTCGACGTCGCTAAAATATCAATTAACAACCACCAGAGGGAAGTAGAGGAAATCGAAAGAGATTTTTCTCGAAGGTTGCAGGAAACAAGGGAAGCAGAATGGACGAAAAATAACCAAATGCAAAACGACAAGTAAATATGAAACAATTGCAATGAAATCTTTCATGTGTTTAGCATAACATTGGAAAGGTTTCAGGTATTTCTAGTATTTTAGGCAGCAACTCTTTCAGTAAATGACTTTCTTTTGCCTAATGAATGTGCCAATTGATGTTAATGAAAGTAATCGTAAAACTGTCATAGATGAAATATTTGACCAGCATGTACATAGACAGTATATTTTACATTTACATTTTGCCTTAATATTGTCATCAATACAAAGTATGCTGGCTAATTTTCACTTTAACCTGTTTCTACTATTTGGCACATGTCATTGAAAGTTTTCATAGTAATAGTTTGTCGGAAATCTTTATTTTTTTGTGAAAAATGTTTTCTAGCAAATTTATGATTTTTATTTATTCTTCTGATAAAAAGAGTTCAAATGGAGGAAAAATGTCGCGAACTTGAACAGCGCCTCCAAGCGGACCGTGAATCACGTGATGCTGAGAGACAAGAAATAGAAGAAAGACAAAAACATTTCGATGCAACCGAATCGGCGCTGAAATCGGAAATATCCAAACTACGGTGAGAAGATTCCTAAACATAATATTGCCTCATATTTCCGCTTCTTGTTTACATTTTATTCGTTGAAGAAAACTTTTAGGAATGTTCACGGATTCTGGACAAACCCGGCTTTAATAATTCACAAACATAAACCTTGTTTGGAGAATATATTAAACAGGATTCTTTCCCAAGCATTGTTCCAGTGTTTCGCAAAATATTTTGTGCAACTTATATATTTTGGACGATGTTAAACTTGTTTAACTTGCTTCAGACATTCCAACACATCCCTAATGTATTATAGATTCAGTTTTGCCCGATTCTTACAACCAGGTTTTATTGCGCCACTTATTTTTTTTTTGTAGAATCCGACTCGAACATGAAAAGGAAACTCGTCAACAACTCGAGCGTGACCGCGAAGAATGCGCATTGTTACGTCAGAAACTATCCGATTGTGAGAAACAACTTCAAGCTGTGACGTCATCGAAGCAGCAGGTGTTGAGTGAAGCGGAACGATCACGTGACGCACTTCGAATTGCGCGCGCAGAGGTTGAAAATGCGCGGGAACAAGTTGGGAGGATTCAACTTGAAGCTGAGAGGCGAGTTGTTATCATGGTGTTGTGGGAGATTTGCAGGGTTAATATGCGACACGATAAAATAGTGCTACCCAAATTTTATCGACGAATTCCTCACTTAATAATTCAAAACATTCTAATTCCTCCCCAATAGACCACATAGTAGAAACTAAACCAGTGGTTCTTAACCGGGGGGAAAGCTGGCTCACTCCTAGTGCAAATACTTGTGTGGAGAAATTTGAGGATTTAATAAAGTTTAAGTCGTAACGGTTTCCTCATTATTCATGTGGTAACCATGCTCACCAATGTTACGTAACTTTCAATGACGTATTCCAACGTCATATATTTAATAATCTCCGTAAACTGAGCGATAATCCCACTTCGCAACAAAGCAAAGATGTTTGGGACTAAACGTTGCAGAAAACCTTCGTAAAAACAACTGGAATATAAAGTAACATTGTAAAAAGGTCGCAAGAAAATGATAAACTGGTTTGGATGGAGGAAAAACATCGGATGCAAAGTAAATTGGATCAACTCGAACATAAAGTGAGGAGGAGCAGAGAGGAGAGTGAGAGGAGCAGCAAACAACAACGCAAGTATGTTGCGTCATAATGAGTGTTTGTGACGTAATTAAAGCCTGTAGTTAGTGCTGTTATTGAAGGAGTTGACACAGACAGTTAAGTTTATTAATTAACTAATCTGTAATGTTTCAAATCTTGTTGAATTTCCAGACTCAAACACGCGTTGATCGATAAAGTTCGAGGTTTAAGAAGCAAAGTTGAATTGTTGGAAGCTGAAAAGGAACAGTTTGAAATCCAGCTCAAGACCGGCAGGTGGGGCTAAAGTGCTGTCTGTTTGTGGACAAGCCTTAGGACTCGACTGAAATAGTCCTGTACTTGACTTTGGAATTATTGCTGACTTAAACCGGCTTAACACAAAACTTTTGTTTGATCGATGCTTTGTTAGATTTATGGGTAGAACTCTTGACACAGGAACTCACAAGACGCCCGGTTTAGGAATTTTCCGATAGGCGGAATTTCCGATAGGAATAGAGCATAGGCGTTTACGGCGACAATAACCGAGTCAGCATGTTGCAAATTGCTGTATTACTGTCAGCATAAACGCCTATGCTCCGTTGCGCCACTTACCGGAAATTCCCAAACCTTGCGTGTTGTGAGTTCCTGTTTTAGTAGTTTTACCGATTTGTGAACTTACAGCTTTGAGTAAAACAAATCAACCTTATTGAAAGCAAATCTCGAGTTGAATGACCTTGAAGGTCCTACCAAGGTCACATTGTGTTGCAGGCATGGAGTTTCGATGGAAGAATACAACAAGATGCGACGGCGCATGCGCGAACACCGCCAACGTCACAATGAATTTCGTCGCGCGATCGGATTATCCGAAACATTACCTCTCCTCTCATCCACTGTAAACCAGGATATGACGTCATTTGGTGCAAGTACGTCACGGTTTTGCTCAACGCGTTCATCTTAAATATAGATATATATTATCAGCAGAGTTGCCATCGACATATAATACGGACAACCGAAAATTTTTATTTTTTTCGAACCAAAACATTTCAAACAAGTCTTTTGTATTTATACGAACCATGTCATATCACGTGCCATATTTTTTTGCCAAGGAACAATTTGTTCCAGCAACTCCTTGTTCGTAGAAAATATTTTGTGCATCTCACACAGCTCAGGTCTAGGTTTACTTTTACTTGTTGCAGAGATTTGATTTCTAATTATTGAGAAAAAAGACAAAATAAGGACTCAAATAAATAAAACAAGGACATTTCTTAGAAATAAGGACGATAAATTTTTCTTAGACATTGCCCTTTAAAATAGGGACGGAATGGCAACTCTGATTATATAAATGTTCCATATTATGAAGCAACAAAGGCACATTGTGATAAGGTATTTCATCTTTTGTAGACGTCACAAACCTATCTGTTTTGGCTGAAAGAGACGAATATGTGGAAGAAATCAAACAATTACGTCGCCGACTCGATGAATTCATCCGAACCGCGACAGACAAAGAGAACTGTGACGTAACAGACGAGAAAGCTGACGACAATTACGAGAATGACGAATTCGCGTCCACCACAAGTAGTAGCTGATGAGATTTCATGTCTGTTTATTACTGTGATGTGCATTGGGGCCTTAACATACATTTAGTAATTTCAAACCCAAACCATTTCTCAATACATCACAACACAAATCTTTTGAAATAAGACTCTGTGACTTTCAATACCTCTCCCGTAGATTTTGTTGGGTCGAATCGAGCCTGATATATTTGTGCGAGAGACAAAACCAGTGGTGGGATTCAGCCGGTTCGCACCGGTTCTATAGAACTGTCTCACAACTTTATGGCGATCAGCGAACCGGTTAGCATTACTGGTTACTGTCAATGGACTTTTTGTAACAGAACAAGCTGAAAAATAACGATGAACGAATCTTTGGTCGAATGAAAATATAAGGGGTTGCTATTATGTTAGCAAAGCATTTTTATTTTATTGATCGATTTGTGGCAACAACCAGATGCAAAACATCACGTTTCTATCGTTTTTACGTTCGCAGTAATGATCTTTTTTGTTTTATACTTGCACATTTATAATATTTCGTTTATTCGTTCATTTTATCCATGTTTTACGCCTGAATAAAGAATGCTCTTTATGAGTCCACAATTGGGTCATTGTTTAAAAATTGGCATTCTGAGTTTGTTATTTTCCACCTCAAAGAGAAGTTGCAAAGCAGTTTACAACTTTTTTTTCATAAAGTACATATCGTGCAAGACATTTTCTTGCCTCAATTGTTACATAAATAATCGGGCACTGGAATTCTGCTATGAAGTTTTTAAATAGTGCTTGATTTAGTTTGAATGAACTGTTGCTGCCAGGCATAATGTATCAACCAATTTGTTTAGTTCTTCCAGCAGTCTTTATTATAATATGCCAACGTTTCGATGTCCCATACCAGACACCTTTATTAGGGCAATGACATAAAGTTTTTTTCATCGCCCTTGTTGCCTTATAATAACTTTGTGTTTTCAATTTATTTCATTACCCTTATGGACAAGGTACGTGGTGGCTTGGACCTGGTGTAACTACGAAAATGATGTGGCCTGCGCCAGCTAGGATTTAAACTTTGTATTTGCCATTTTTTGACAAACCTTAGGATTTTTGGTGAGTGAACCTTGGGATATCTTAAAATTCTCAGTGGAAGACTTGGTTCAGAGCAGTGATTTTAAAAATCAGTTTAACTGTACTTGCTTATTACACCTAAGGTTTCTATAACACATTTGGTGGTTTGTCAAATAATCTTTAAGTACATTTTTCGTGAGAATTAACAACACGATCAAAGGGGCTCTTATACCATCGAGTGTAAAAAAGAATGTGAAATTTAGAGTTTTATTCCGGTGTGATATTAATAACCATTTTTAAGGCGTATAAATGGTCAAGCGGTTTGGTACTTTTGATGATGAAATTAAACGCAGCATTTAATGTAGAATTGAAACATTGATCTACTTTTTGTTCACATTCAACAGGCCTTTATGCTCTTGCTGCTGTCAAACAATATCCTACTGGTCTCACTTAAACCGCATAAAACAAATATTTGCAGCAATGACTTGAATTTATTACTTAACAATGAAATAACAACAAGTTTTGTACAACGCGCTGTGGAAGAATAATTAAACAAACACACACACAATATAATGAGAATTGTGATTTAGATGGAAACTGTTCGTTACTCTATTATTTCTCCTCACATCCCAAACTCGTAATTTTTCTACTCCAGCGCCAAACCCGACACAGCGCAGGTTTCAATGCATTTTGAAAAAGTATTTAGTTGTGACAAAGTTATACCTTTATCATGTCAACAAACTTATGTACATTCAGGTCGGTTAAAACGAAAACTCGATGAACAAAGAAAAATTGTGATATTTTTGGTGCGATATACATTTTCAAAAAGATTTTTTTTAGATTTACTAAATAGTGTTTGTGACAAGGTTATACAGGTATAATATCAACACACATATAAACATTCTGATTAGATAAACAATAACCCGGCAAAAAAATTAGATTTTGATAATTTCGGTGCGATTATTTAACTTGGTTTGCCTGAAAGCAACAATCCTTTCAAGCACATATAAGTTTAACAATGATGTCGGTTTTAATCAATTTCTTGCAGATAAAAGCGTGTAAATATTTTATTGTTTCTAGAAAACAACTTGAAAGTTAATTTACAGGCGACAGAACGGCAGAGGGTATGGATGACTCTCGGTAGTTGTCAACATCCCGGTGTTTGATGCAGACCGTGTAGGTTTCCCCACAAGCCATGCGATACCAGGGTTGCTGCCAGGCTCACCGCTACGCCATCGTGTATAAACATTACCACCTGTGGAGCTCACAGCATTTCCATTCAAAACAAATTAACGTTGATTAGCCACAACATGAAACCGGCTAATCTATGTATTCACGACAGGCTAAATTTGAGGTAATTTGTTTGTACTAAACATCTAATTATACGATTATCAAAGTTAAACAATTATCGCATTCACGCTGCTCTGATTTTACACATTTTAATAATTTAATTTTTTTGTTTGTTTTTGTTAACATTGTATCCTTCACAATAAATTGCCGCTCACCGTGTAACTTGATGCCAACCACACGAAAACATGATCGGCTGTCGGTCGATCAACGTATTTCACCCAAGCTTTCTGTATGTATTTGTATAGAACATCATATTGTTCTTCAGTCTCTATGTCAACCAATGTTGCTCCGTATGAACTACAAACATTTGCAGCTGCCGACTTTCCACCGTGACCACCGTATGTTGCAACAATCCACGGTAGCCAGTAGCAATGATCTCTGTACACGACTCCTGTACACTTTCTTTGTTCTGCCAATAGAAAGAAATTTCACCTTTACAAATAATTATTTTGTTAGAGTGGCGAACTTATTGGTCTGTTTGTGTCAATGTTGTTGCTAAATTTGAGGTAATTTGAGATTTAGAGGAAGTTTATTCGCACGATATTGCGCCAAACGATTAATGATGGTTACTAGCTTCAATTGTTAATAGTTTATGACGTCAAACATGTAATTGTTATTCAGTGAATGCTTTTTACTGTTACGCACAATACGATTATGTTACAATGGCTTTTAAATGCTTTAAGTCAGGGATGGGCAAACTTTTTAGTGTCGCATTCAAATGTTTTCAATATTATGACGGCACAGTATATCTAACTCAAAATATTAACATAGTGTATTTCCAGCTAAACACAAATACGTTTGTTGTCACTTCATTAATCGGACAAACATTGGTTGAAACGCAACAATTGTAATTGTTTCAAAAAAAACTGGCATTTGTCGCAACATACGCTAGTGGGCGGTAGCGAGCTGGCGCCGGCACTTTGGTTTTGTAAAACTCGGGGCCTATGGGCTACACTACGCATTTTCGTTAACAAATTCTATGCACCAAGATTAAACAAGCCGCCAGGGCTGCCACTCTAGATATTTTGTAGCTAGATCTAGATAGTTTTGGTTAAGGCTAGATGTAAAATTTGGAATGTATATGATGGCTATAAAATCTAGATAGTTTTTTTAACGTTTGCAAAGACCATAGGAATAGTACAAGTCTACAAACGTTCCACCCCGATAACCACAAAAGCCCCAACGTTATAATGTTATAACTAGGGCAATTATTTTCTGCCCTAAAAAAACGAAAATTTGTGACCTACAAATTGAATTTGGACAGATTTTAACATTAAAAAGGTTTTTTGTTACGCACAATTCGATTACGTCACAATGACCGTTGAGTGCTTTAATGATAATAAGGGCGATTATTTTTGGACTACTCAAAAAAATGCAAAAATTGTCAAAAATTTTAGAATAGGTCAAAAATTGTCAAAAAATTTAGAATAGGTCAAAAATTGTCAAAATGGTTTACAAAGTCAATCTTTTTGCAAGTCAGGCCTGTCTTTGAGTTCTTGTGTTAGTAGATTTTTTAAAATGAAAAAGAAAACTTTAAGCAGGGGTTTGGAAATAATACCGGTGTGAAAGATATGTATGAGGCCCTTGATTATATGTCGCACAAACTGTAGGGTAAAATCTTTATGAAGCGCGGCTTACAATCCAACAAATACGACATTTGGTTTTGGTGCAAACGTGAAAATTACATCACTATATGCTTGGGTCTTTGGCACAACAAATTTGGGTCCATTTAAGCGCTCCAGTGTAGTATGACAGTAAAACTTAAAAAATTATTGCATACTTTGTTACTTTCAATTTAATTTTCCGCTGCCAACTTATTTAGGTGCATTTTGTTAAATTTCACTTGTTAAATAAATTGGAGTTATTTAGTTTTGTTCATAAGATTTTTATTTAAGCAAATATTTAGTTGTTTTGTCCACAATTATGTAATTAGAATCCTGACTACAGTTTACACCTTTTTATGTTATCAATAACAGAAAACATTAGCTGAAAGTCTTACCATTAAATATTTCATGTATACGATTGTCGATTCGGGTCCAATTCACCAAAGATGTAATTCTGCTACCGTCTTTTTCTGGGAAACTTGCCAGTGACACTAAAAGAATTATTGCATTGAAAGCATTTCCACTAACAATTTTAGCGCATTTTGTAGTAGCGATTATGAAAAAAATTAACATCATAAAGTTTTGGAAATACATTTTTGAAATGCTTTTTAATATAAGCTATATTTTTATTGTCTGTTTCATAATTAGAATCCGGACTACAGTTTACACTTTTTATGTTATCAATAACAGAAAACATTAGCTGAAAGTCTTACCATTAATTATTTCACGTATACGATTGTCGACGGACGGACAAACCGAACATTGTTGCTGGTGGTTGTCACGACATGAATATGACGCACCAATGATTGTCAAGAGGAAAACAAGCTTAGTTAACAAGTACATTCTGCCCGAAGACTAAAAGCAACTGATTTGTTTGTGTGGCTTCAAGGTATATATAATGGGCAAATGTGCTTTGAGCAAAAAAAGCTCCTTTTTCTAAAACGTCTCTCGTGCTGTCACCATGGCATCCGATGCAGAAGAAATCGCCTTTTCCTTCGACTACTCGCATTGTCGGTGTTTGTGTTCCATGACGTCAGTGCGTGTGGAGGGAGAGCTTGTAAATAACTTTGTGTCTTTCCACGAATTCCACTAAATTTGGTTGTGTTTCTGAGTATTTCGAAAGCTAATACTACTGCAATTTAAAATGTCATAAATGTTTGCAATAAAAACAATTGGTGGTTTTGTAATGTTGTTGGAATGATGGAAAAATAATCCAGTATTTCCTAAACTGTGGAAAAGTGGCTTAAACATGAAAAGCTGATCAATAAACCACATTTGAAGCATTGCCACGATTGTACTGGGTTTGTTGGAAGAGCGTTATTAAATATCTTGGAAAAATGTGATAACTTACATCAGTTCCGTCTTCTCAGGGGTTTTCACTAAAAATGTACTTATTCAGAATTTCAAGGGACAAGCTTTCCTCTTGCCTCATCCGAACAAGTGCCCGTGTATTATGTCATTATTATTGTTTTTTTAGACCGCACCATTGGCAGTATAATGTTGAAAAAAGACATTTGTAAAATTCACCAGATCGACTGCTGACTGGATTTGTGAAAAAACAAAGTTGCATTTGAGCCCCGCATGCAGTTTATGTTATATCGACTGTTATTTAATGAAGCAAAATCCATTTCTTGGTTTCATCAGGCAAACAGAAAATAAGCCAGAAATGATCAAATCTAGGGTTGCCATACATTTTTGGTGAGTGAACCTTGGGATATCTTAAAACTTTCAGTGGCAGTTATGAAGTTGTCTCGTATGGGACGTCGTAACGTCGGCATATTGTAATAAAGACTGTAGGAAGAGCTAAGAAACTTCTTGATTTAGTTTGTTCGGCTTTTGTGAAGTACCAAAATTTGCTGATTTGTTGCATAATGACAGAACGCTATTTCCACGACAATGTATGACGAAAAGTTATTTGTCCGGAAAACACATGCGCCTCAAATATATTTTGACAACAAAGATGCCACAAACGCAATAACTCGGTTTTGAGTTTCCAATTTGTAATTTTGCGAAAAAGCATAGTTAAGCTTAGTGAATTTTCGCTTTGTACTGTTTACGTAATTCGTATTGCAAGTTTAATAATTGATTTTTTGCAGAGGCGTAAGAAAATTTACAGATAAAACTTCGGGAGAATTGAAATCTTGTTTTGAAAGTTTCAAATTGTCGTTGTCGGTTAGTGTAGATTATAATTTATATGCTGACTGCTTGGATCACTTGCTTAACAGGTTTTACACATGGCAAAAAACAATCAGGGCTACTTTGCAAAAATTTGTTTGCAAAGTTTTAAAACAGAACAAGATATTTTTGTGTGGAATTGTCATCACCAAACAAATTACGTCTTGCATAATGACAGCAAATGTTCCACTGGTAATTTTTGCTGTGAACTTGATTTAAGCATGAGTAGTCGAATTGTGCATCGATGTCGATTGTTTGACTTCACCCCATCTGCTGTGCAATGTATGGCAGTTTCCAAGCTGTCACATGATATAGCTGTGGCTTGATCCGATGAAAGTGTTGAAATATGGAACACTTGTGGAAACTGGTTTATTAAAATGGTAAGAATTGATCGTTAAGTTATTGATGCCAGGTATAATAACAACATTATAGAGCTCTTCTAGCAAATGTAATTTTTCCCGGTGTTTCAACATCCTATACAGGTCGCCTTTAATTGTTCGTTAAGTTAAACCAACTGTCATTTGATTACTAATCTGACAAATTCAGCATACACTCAAATCAGACTTGAATTTCTTATTGCAAAACACTGGTCTCGACTTTGCCCGAATATATGGCATCATCAGTTCTAAACAGGAAATAAATAGAAACATGAAGTAGATTTCTGTTGTTCGATGTTAGTTTTTCTGTTGTGTAAAATTTCAACTCCACAATGACATTCACCGTAATTTTATGTGGAAGATGAGGTTGTTGAATTTTAAGGTTATCCCTGGGATGAAGGATAGATCGGTTGAATGTTTGGTTTGGATCAGTAACCGACTGATTTCTGGTGGTCTCCATGGCGACATATCAGAGTATGACCTTTCATCGGCATCTGTGAAGGTCAGTGGGTCATTCACTCAAACATGAAGCATGGTGACCTGTTTTGGTTTGAGGCCAAACATGATTTCCTGTGACTTCTTTGAGTTAAACAATAGTTAGTGATGGGACGGGTACCCGGTACTCGTTACCAACATGCGACTACCGAAACCTACTTTTCACTACAAGAACACTGAAAACTTTGTGCCAATATATGCTTCGGACAGTACAAATTTAGGAAAAAGTTCCATCAGGTTACGAATTTTTTTCGCTATCGTTTGGAGATTACTTTTTTCTGCACGTCAGATAAATTAGCAGGTACAACTAAGTACAACACTGTGTTTAAGTACTCGGTACTCTGTGTCGAAGGTGGTACTCGAACTCGGTATCAGTACTTGCTTCAAAACCTGGCATCGTCCCATCACTAACAATAATACTCAAATCGATCTACCAAAAATTAGCTAAATGTGCCATGAGTTATGGTGTTAGTAGATCTGCATAATAATTTAAGGGATCAGAGCAAAAATTGTATCTGACTTCACGGTCCTGGTTTCAATAACACTCACCCTGAGAATTATTGTTTTAGAATTCAGTGGATAGCTATGGAGGAGCTGTGTGGTGCATGGCTCTATCACCTGATGAAAACCAAATTGCCGTGAGTTTATTTTAAGATTTGTTGCAGTGCACAAACTATAACAATGTACAAGTATTGGATTGTATTTCACTTTACCACATCCTTTGTTTTCTCATTTAAACTTTTATCCCCAACCCTCTTGTATGCTGTGAAAAATGCCAGGTATTGTATTTGTCTCATATGAACTAGAAACAGCAATTGTTGACTTTGTTTTTACTCATCAACTGATGGTGTTCAGTAGATGTGGGTAGACTGAATATTAAATCCACTCATTCCCAGCAATTTGGCTCATCGATTTCCTAATGTTAACAATACATTGTCACAGATTGGCTGCGAGGATGGAAGTGTGAAAATCTTGGATGTCACTGACAAATCGGTTTCATATGAAAGAACATTTGACAAACAAGAAGGTTGGTAATAATAGTCCAAGCTTTTAAACATATTTATGCCACTTATTGTTTTCTCATGACGTTGTTGCATTTTGTTCGATGCCTGTGACATGTTGAAAGCAACACTTTCATGTTTGTTCTTGCAATGTTTTGATCAGATTGCAGGCGGCACATCTGAAGAGACAACCTGTAGTTGCAATGTAGAAATTTTCCAGCAAAACACATATTTTAGACAATAAATGTTCTCCCATAAAAATTGTTGTATTTTGTATGATGCTTTTAGTTGCAATGTATTTGTTTTAAGTAAAAGTATGTTTATAGGTCGGATATTGTCCATTGCTTGGCACGCAGGAGCAGATGTCCTCGTCACAGGCTCTGTTGATGTGATCAGAATATGGAGCACCAAAACTGGTAAAATACAGCTATGCTTATGCTTAGGGATGGCCAAAAACTTGTAACATATAATATACTTGTAGTAGCAGCTTGGATAGCAATAACATGTACCAAAACAAAAGTGGTGAGATATGATTCGCTTATAATAGTAACTTCACTAGCTTTGATAGCAATAATACCCAACACAGACATAACTATTGGGTAAATATTTGGTGTGAAATATTCATTGTGAATATTTTGTATGTTGTCGTTTTAAATTTAAGTCATATAAGCCCTGGAATGTGATCAATTCACCAATTTTTACATGATATTATAGTTTGGAACACTACATACGGATCTGTTCATAAGTTTAATGATGAAAATAACAACCAAAATAGATGTAAAAAGTGACATGCTTTATTGTTCAAACGTTTCAGCAAATTCTCATGCCATCATCAGTGATATGAAGGCCACATTTGTTCAGGTTTTTCTTTATGTGAGGCAGTTACACTCAAGTGTATATAAACTGGTACAACTGATATGGCTTTCATATCACTGATGTTGGTATAACGAATATACAACAAAATACTCAAAGTTGTTTTCATTAAACTAATTTAGGTGGCCAACTTTGCTTCTTTAATACTTATTTATCTTGATCGTATTTGTCAACAAATTTGAGAATGACTTTTAAATGTCACATCAATGAAGTCACATAAGCTGTCTGTAGTAATTTGCAACTAACCAATAATTCAATGTTTTACCACCTAGTTTTCATTTTAACTTTTTACTCTTTAGTTGATATTAGTTTTGTAATTTGTCATAACAGGTGAAAAATCTGTTGGATGAGATGAAGGAGGTTGGTAAACAGAAAGAACATTTAGCTTCTGAGGCCTTCAAAGATCTCAAGCGAAAGATCTTTCCCGACTTCATGAAAACATTAAGCAAATCGAGGTAAGTGCCGTTTCAAACCGGGCTTTCCACTTTTTTATCACTCACATTTTGAAAACTGGTGAAAACTCTTTGCCACAAATATAATCTGATGTATGTGTGTGGGCAAGTTTTTATTGCTTACCACATGGCTGGACATTGCCATCCTTAAGTTACATATAATTTAGTAATTTTTTTACAACTGAATAATTAAAACCGTTACCTCTATGTGTTTTGCTTTAAAAACAATTCCATGAGCACCTTCCCCGATTCTTCCCAAAATGTGATACTGCTCCATTGTTCCACCACAAAATATGACTTTCCTTAGTATTTTTTCTTAAAATTAAGGCCAGTTTGGGAATTAAAGTAGTTTTTCTCCAAATTCACCTCCAATACATTAAACAGAAAGTACGTTAAACGAGTGCGACGTAAGTTTATATTGTGTGGTGATGGTGACATTAAAAATGTAAACAAAAGTAAAATTAAAAATATTCACTGCCCTCATTGGATGTGTACTGAGGCGTCCCTAGTTGCAAGTGAAAAGCTTATTGAACCATAACAAATACATTTTGCTTTCAAAGAGTCTAATTAACTGATTTTTGAACATTTTGATCTTAAATTATGTAACTGACATTTTTATTTCTGACATTCTTAAATATGTTAACAGCAATAATCTTTTTATTGCGTTTCATTGTTTCAAATTTGCACTATTATTGTTTCTATAGCGCTACCAGCGGATATTTTAAATGTACGTTGGTTTGTAAAATAATAAAACATTTCAAGATTAGGTTTTGGAAATTGCTGTATATGATGGATTCTGGCCGATCTTTGGCGGATTCTTTGGCACATTTGCGAGGAAATGTACAATTTGGTGAGGCACCTGCTTCTCCAGGCGGACCAGGTCAACCGAAAAGTGTCGTGGATCTTCAAAATCTTCTGATAGATGAACGAATGAGATGTGAAACTCACAGAACGAACTATCAAACTTTAAAGGAAGAACATAAAAAGTAATGAACATTAATAAGATAAACTTTCATGTGGTTAAGTAAAGCAAGCCATTTTTTAAATGCACTATATTTTATATGTGGGAAATACAGGGTGCTCACTGCTCGGAAAGTCATTGTGTTATTACAAATTTATTAACAGACTGTTTCACTATAAAATCCAAGCGATAAATATGAATGACAATTTTAAATTATGTTAAAAGTGACCTACGTTAGCATCAATACAGGCTTGAACCCTTCTTATTTTTATTTTTTTAACTATAAAGGACAGTTCATAGTGACTTTTTGAACACCTTGTAGTATTTCTATAAGCAACCTTTGTTGTGTATTAGATTACAGGATGAGCACATTAAAGTTCACAATGAATTGTCGAAAATGCACAACAATGGAATTGAATCAACTGAACAACTCCAAGCGCTCAACTCAGATCTACAAAACCAACTTGTTCACAGAAACAGAGAGGTTTCAAAATATTCATGACATTTTGTGGTGACATAGATTTGTTTTTGTATTCAATCTACATGTGTTTTCTGTATCTAAGTGACATTATGTTTTAAAAGCTTGAAGAAGTCCGCATGCAAGTTTTACATCCAAACAAACTGGAAATAATAAAAGCTGAAATTGCCAAAGAACTGGAAGAGCCGTTAAAAGCCCACATGGTGACGATGGATAAGGTAGATGAATATTGTTTGTGAAAGATATAGTTTTGCCGACATAAACCTTTCTACCATAAATTTTTGTTCAGAAAAGGTATAAACCAGGGGTTGGCAACCTTTGAGGTGACATATGCCAATTTACTTGTTGTTTCCATGTGTTAATGACCTCGCATGCCAATATTTTTCTAAATAATAGTGGTTCGTGCTAGCAGATATCAATAATAAAGAGAAAGTAAAGTGTTTTGTGCATGTAAGGCTGAATTTTAGAACAATGGCATGATAAAAACTTGGTTGGCGTGCCATAAAAAACACCTCTCGTTCTAACCTTGGCATGTGTACCAGGGCATGTCGACCCCTGATATAAACTTTACACACTTTGAAATTCTGCAGCTAGCTTCACTGAATTTTGGTTTGCAAATTCCACTATGCTTTGTTTCTTTTTTTTTCAGTAAGTAGAGAAATATAGAAGTGAGTACAACAAAGTTCGATACGAACACACATTTTTGAAAGCAGAGTACGAGCAAGCAAAAGCTGAACACAAAAGAAATCTGGAAGAACTTGGATTAAGGTAAATAAAAATGTTCTTGAAAATGATCTAAAAACAACAGCGCTTTTTTCAGGGAAAATTTTTGCAAGGGTAATTGCATGGCCATAGAAATCGTGCACATTAAAACAAATGTATTCAAAGAACAAGATTTTGGAGATGTTTTATAATAAATACTGTATAGCATTTATATGATTTTGTAAAACTTATTTTTTTGCTTGGTTAAAACAAGAATAACTGGACTACTTATGTGTGATATTTGTGAACAGTGTGTTTGAAAGTTGTAAATATTACTAATAATATTTATCACAGGGCCATCAGTTCTCCGTACTTGTGTTAAATCCTGTGTTTGATGCGAATAACAATCAACATACTTTTAAATCATGTTGTTACATTAATTTTTTTGTTACAGACACCAAGCACAGGTGGCTTCTCTACAACACGAGAGACATAATTTGTTGAAAATGCAAAAATCTGCACCGGATGTTGATGCACAAAAAATCCTTAATCTTCAGAGGCAGAAAAATCAACTGGAACAAAGGGTAGGTTGGTTGGAGTTATCAAGTAATACAAGTTGATGCGATGAGAATAAAGATTTTGTTTGGTATAGTAGAACTTAAAAATTTTTTCTTGTTTAACTTAGTAGTGTTTTATTTCTTTTTCTGTTAACCATAGTGACAATATTTAAGACCGGATTGCTCTCAGTAACACCAATATAAAAAAACTGTTTTGTAATCAAACTCGTGACTGTGAGTATGATGTCATTTGTAAGCGTTTGTGCCAGTGCTTAAACTTTAAGCTCGCAACACCGAAATCATAGTATGCTGGGCCCTTTGAAGGTGTTTACCGAAACCAGCCGATCACCAAGCATGTCTGCATATACGCTTCAGTGCTGGTCCCAGTTATGAAGTTATGTTCATCTTAACTGTACACTGTAGTATAGAAACAAATATGCAACAAAAGACATACTTGATTGTATAGTTGATTGTATCAGCTAGTTTGCAATTATTAGGTTGCTAACTTTGCTTCATCAATACTTATTTATCTTTATCGTATTTGGCAACAAATTTGAGAACTTTTAAATGTCGCATCAACAAAGTCATACAAGCTGTCTGTAGTAAGTTACAACCAACCAATAATTTTAGTGTTTGTATTCACCCAGTTTTCAGTTTAAACTTTTTACTCTTTATCAACACAATTTTTAGCTCTTCCGGCAGTTTTTTTATTTTTATATGCCAACGTTTCGATGTCCCATACGAAACACCATCATCAGGGTAATGACACACATTGCAAACACAAGTTATTATAAAGCGAAAAGGGCGGCGAAACACACACAAAAAAAAGGCGGTAGAAAAAATGCAGTGCGCACCAATGGTCGAGTGATATCACCTGGCTCAATGGTGCAAAAGCGACCGATAAGTTATCGGCATTTTTACTCTTTAGTTGGCATTAGTTCTGTCTTTTTTCTGTAACAGGTGAAAAATCTGTTGGATGAGATGAAGGAGGTTGGTAAACAGAAAGAACATTTGGCTTCGGAGGCCGATTTAATTCAAAGATCTCAAGCAAAAGATCTTTCTCGGCTTCACGAAAGCATCAAGCAAATTGAGGTAAGTGCCGGGAAAAGCGTTTGTTTAAAATAGGGCTTCCAACATATTTATTGCTCACACATGGTGAAAAGTTTTTGCGACGAATATAATTAGATGTAATGCATGGGCAAGTTTGTATCGCTTACCACACATATGGGCATTAACATTCTTTAATTGATGGAATTAGGGATGTTCAAAGTAGAATAATTGGGTATTCTAGAATAGTTGATGCGAATCTAGTATATCGAATCTAATTCTTATATTATTTTTGACTGAGCAAGCATTTAACAACTAAATCAGACCAGTTTAATACATTATAAAACATAGTTTTCATTTATAATGTAAAAAAAGAACCATACAAAACAAAGAAAACACTGGAAAAAAAAACTTTGCACAACTGCATTGAAACTAAATGACCCAAAATCCACTAAGCCAGAAAAATTAACACAAGGTTAAAAATAACTTTTACAATTTTATTTAGTGATTATTATTTCCTTCAGTAGAAGTAACTGTGTTGTAAGCATGCTGTGGTAATTTGATTTGTTGATGGTAGAGGACTGACATAGACTCCCTAGTGTACTAATATATAACGTTTGTTAACCTAAAACAACTGCAAAAACAGGCACCCTAGCAAAGTTAAAACATTTGGTGATGTAAAGCTGGGACATTGGGTGATTTTAAATTCTCCCAGCGATCTTGCAACACAAAATGTGAACTTTGCGCGTGTACTGACTGCATTCTTATGTTTGTATGGGGTTAAAAAATGATGCAAACGTCATATGTTATGGGATTATGTCAATGTTTTTGCGATATTAACAGACAATCCAACACTTCCAATCGCTGTCTAACGCCATGACCGTTAAATTTTTGTTGTGTCGGAAAAACGATGCTAGTAAGACGTTGCAAAAAGTCGCCGGTATGTCATTTAATGGCATAAGCATAATCACGTGATCAGATGCGTAACAAGTGCGCTAATCGTTATATATGCCTCTAACGCACAACCGTCGCTATGGCGTTGTTATAGCGACTCGTGCTTGGCGTTATAACGTTGTATAGCGCTCACTGATTTGACGGCGACGATACACTTGCCGTTTTGCAACTGGTACAATAACCGGGCGTCAACGTAAAAACGTAACACATGTGTTTACATTTTTGCCAACGACGAGAGCACACATTTATATCGGTTCCAATTACCCGATATAAACGGCAAAAATGGATTCGAATCTAACTGGATTCGAATCCAAAGGATTCGTTATTCTACTTTGAACATCCCTAGATGGAATACATGTCACTGATCACCACATATCTTGTTTTTTGCGAACCAACTTTTATTGAATTTCAGGCCAAGTTTAATTTTAAAGGTTCAGATTACTTTTTATGATGTTTGCGAATTTTAATCAAATTGTGCAAATTCAATAATAATTGGCAGATCTTTTATGATGTTTATGAAATATAATTAATTTGTGGAAACTTTGTTCAGAGCGAGAAGCGTTCCACGGCGATGCAATGTGAACGACTCAGCAAAGAACTGAGAGATAAAAGTGAACAAAACTTGAGGCTGAACCAACAGATCCAAGATTTGAGCAAAGAAGCTGCTTCATTGAAGTAAGACTGGGTTGGCAGGAAATATGGTTTCCCACTCAAACAACAAACAAACTATTTAGTCACATTAAACCAGTGGTTCTCAAACTGTGGTACGCCTGAACTTTTCTGGTTGTACGCGGAGCTTTTGTGTTCCCTAATTTAAGTCCAATCTAAAATTGCAATTCAACTGACCCAACTGATTAGCACTGGTTTAAGCGAAACTCGTGTTTTTGACATTCTTTGAAATTGCTAAATATGCTAGCCAGGTTGAGAAATTGGGCCTATTTCTTGGTCTGTTCAAACAGGGTTTAGGCTAGGTGGTATGCAGCAATAGAGAAAGTTATCAGGTGGTTTGCGACCCTGAGAACCATTGCATTAAACCAAACTACATAGTTTTGCTCATGTTGTTATGGCAACAACAAACTTTTTTTAAGGAATACTGTTTATTAGGGATAGAAAACCTGTAGCCATATTAGGAATTTAATTCAGCTAAATGTGAAAATGTTTTCTACTGCTGAAATCATGTAACTCAATGTAAAAAAATGTAGCATTCCCAAAAAATCACCATATTTGCTGTGATTTAAATGTCTGTGCTTTTTGTTCAATATTGTCATATTTTTAAGTGAAAAACATAAATTATAAATCAAGTGTAAAACGTTTTTATTAGCTGGTCTTTCTGATTTAAACAATATATTTTTAGAAATATAGCAGATGAGGAAAGCCACCGTCATAAAGTTGCGTTGACGAATCAGAAACTTGAGTTTTTGCAAAGTAGAGGTGAACTGGAACGGGAAAAAGAATCTCTCTCAAACAAAATGCAGGGTATGATATATGTTAGCAGCATTTACTGCTTGCATTTAAGTCTGTTCAAAAATGTATATTACCATCAATGGGTAAATTTGACTACCAAACAATTGAAACACGTTTTTGGAAAATTTTTGTTAAAACTTTTGTTTAAATTTTGTTTAAAACATAAATGTTAAGATTTTAATTATTATTTTGCAAAACATTTCCGAACAACGTTTAATGCAAAGTATATAAGCTGTTGCAGGCGTAATATTAAGTTTATACAGCTATTCCGGCAAATGTAATTTTCTTTCGACGTTTCGACGTCCTATACAGGCTGCCTTCATCAGGGTAAATAACACAGGATTAATGAGAGTTGTGCAAAAATATTGGCAAAGTACAAAATTTGCAGCCAAAACTTTTCTGTGTGCAGGATTGGAAGCTGAACTCGACGTCGCAAAAATATCGATTAACAACCACCAGAGGGAGGTAGAGGAAATGGAAAGAGATTTTTCTCGAAGGTTGCAGGAAACAAGAGAAGCGGAATGGACGAAAAATAACCAAATGCAAAATGACAAGTAAATATGAAACAATTGCAATGAAATCTTTCATGTGTTTAGCATAACATTGGAAAGGTTTCAGGTATTTCTAGCATTTTAGGCAGCAACTCTTTCAGTAAATGACTTTCTTTTGCCTAATGACTGTGCCAATTGATGTTAATGAAAGTAATGGTAAGACTGTCATAGATGAAATATTTGACCAGCATGTACATAGACAGTATATTTTACATTTACATTTTGCCTTAATATTATCATCAATACAAAGTATGCTGACTAATTTTAACCTCAGCCTGTTTCTACTATTTGGCACATGTCATTGAAAGTTTTCATAGTAATAGTTTGTCGGAAATCTTTATTGTTTTGTGAAAAATGTTTTCTAGCAAATTTATGATTTTTATTTATTCTTCTGATAAAAAGAGTTCAAATGGAGGAAAAATGTCGCGAACTTGAACAGCGCCTCCAAGCGGACCGTGAATCACGTGATGCTGAGAGACAAGAAATCGAAGAAAGACAAAAACAGTTCGATGCAACCGAATCTGCGATGAAATCGGAAATCTCAAAACTACAGTAAGAAGATTCCTAAACATAATATTGCCTCATATTTCCGCTTCTTGTTTACATTTTATTCGTTGAAGAAAACTTTTAGGAATGTTCACGGATTCTGGACAAACCCGGCTTTAATAATTCACAAACATAAACCTTGTTTGGAAAATATATTAAACAGGATTCTTTCCCAAGCATTGTTCCAGTGTTTCGCAAAATATTTTGTGCAACTTATTTATTGTGGACGATGTTAAACTTGTTCAACTTGCTTCAGACGTTCCAACACATCCCTAATGTATTATAGATTCAGTTTTGCCCGATTCTTACAACCAGGTTTTATTGCGCCACTTATTTTTTTTTTGCAGAATTCGACTCGAACATGAAAAGGAAACTCGTCAACAACTCGAGCGTGACCGCGAAGAATGCGCATTGTTACGTCAGAAACTATCCGATTGTGAGAAACAACTTCAAGCTGTGACGTCATCGAAGCAGCAGGTGTTGAGTGAAGCAGAACGATCACGTGACGCACTTCGAGTTGCGCGAGCAGAGGTTGAGAATGCGCGGGAGCAAGCTGGGAGGATTCAACTTGAAGCTGAGAGGCGAGTTGTTATCATGGTGTTGTGGGAGATTTGCAGGGTTAATATGCGACACGATAAAATAGTGCTACCCAAATTTTATCGACGAATTCCTCACTTAATAATTCAAAACATTCTAATTCCTCCCCAATAGACCACATAGTAGAAACTAAACCAGTGGTTCTTAACCGGGGGGGAAGCTGGCTCACTCCTAGTGCAAATAATTGTGTGGAGAAATTTGAGGATTTTAGGTTCAACTTGAAGCTGAGAGGTGCGTTATTACGATGTTGTTGTGGGGGAGTTAATACGCGACACTAGTTAAAGTGGTTCCTAAACTTTATCGACGAATTCCTCACTTAACAACTCAAAACATTTTCATTCCTTCCCTAATAGATTGCATAGTCAGTTTCAGCAGGCCACCATAAACTTTCTTTTCTGTTGTTTACTCTTGTTGGTTCCATACAAAGAAACCATGCAAAGATCATTTAAAATTTGATCTTTTATCAACTTCTCTCCCGAAATTTCAAAATTCATCCCCGATTGAAACCACTATATATTAAAACTGTATTGTGCATCCCAATGCCAACTTGTATGGTGGACCCATCCCACTGCAGAATGTCATTAGAAATATTCCAAAAAGGTAAATACCTTAAAGGACTATGATTAAATGTAACATTGTACAAAGGTCGCAAGAAAATGATAAACTTGTTTGGATGGAGGAAAAACATCGAATGCAAAGTAAATTGGATCAACTCGAACATAAAGTGAGGAGGAGCAGAGAGGAGAGTGAGAGGAGCAGCAAACAACAACGCAAGTATGTTGCGTCATAATGCGTGTTTGTGACGTAATTAAAGCCTGTAGTTAGTGCTGTTATTAAAGGAGTTGACACAGATAGTTAAGTTTATTAATTAACTAATCTGTAATGTTTTAAATCTTGTTGAATTTCCAGAATCAAACACGCATTGATCGATAAAGTTCGAGGTTTAAGAAGCAAAGTTGAATTGTTGGAAGCTGAGAAGGAACAGTTTGAAATCCAGCTCAAGACCGGCAGGTGGGGCTAAAGTGCAGTCTGTTTTCTATGTTGCTTTTATGAGCGAAACTGGCTGCGTTGTCTGTTTGTGGACCAGCCTTCGAACTCTACTCCAATAGTCCTGTACTTGACTTTTGAATTATTGCTGACTTAAACCGGCTTAACACAAAACTTTTATTTGATCGATGCTTTGTTAGATTTGTGGGTAGAACTCTTGACGCAGGAACTCACAAGACGCCCGGTTTAGGAATTTCCGGTAGGTGGCGCAACAGAGCATAGGCGTTTACGGCGACAATAACTGAGTCAGCATGTTGCAAATTGCTGTATTACTGTCAGCATAAACGCCTATGCTCCGTTGCGCCACTTACCGGAAATTCCCAAACCTTGCGTGTTGTGAGTTCCTGTTTTAGTAGTTTTACCGATTTGTGAACTTACAGCTTTGAGTAAAACAAATCAACCTTATAGAAAGCAAATCTCGAGTTGAATGACCTTGAAGGTCCTACCAAGGTCACATTGTGTTGCAGACATGGAGTTTCGATGGAAGAATACAACAAGATGCGACGGCGCATGCGCGAACACCGACAACGTCACAATGAATTTCGTCGCGCGATCGGATTATCCGAAACATTACCTCTCCTCTCATCCACTGTAAACCAGGATATGACGTCATTTGGTGCAAGTACGTCACGGTTTTGCTCAACGCGTTCATCTTAAATATAGATATATATTATCAGCAGAGTTGCCATCGACATGGACTCAATAATAAGGACAACCGAAAATTTTAATTTTTTTTCGAACCAAAACATTTCAAACAAGTCTTTTGTATTTATACGAACCACGTCATATCACGTGCCATATTTTTTTGCCAAGGAACAATTTGTTTCAGCAACTCCTCGTTCGTAGAAAATATTTTGTGCATCTCACAACAGCTCAGGTCTATAGGTTTACTTTTACTTGTTGCAGAGATTTGATTTCTAATTATTGAGAAAATAGACAAAATAAGGACTCAAATAAATAAAATAAGGACGATAAATTTTTCTTAGACATTGCCCTTTAAAATAGGGACGGAATGGCAACTCTGATTATATAAATGTTCCATATTATGAAGCAACAAAGACACATTGTGATAAGGTATTTCATCTTTTGTAGACGTCACAAACCTATCTGTTTTGGCTGAAAGAGACGAATATCGGGAAGAAATCAAACAATTACGTCACCGCCTCGATGAATTCATCCGAACCGCGACAGACAAAGAGAACTGTGACGTAACAAACGAGAAAGCTGACGACAATTACGAGAATGACGAATTCGCGTCCACCACAAGTAGTAGCTGATGAGATTTCGAGTCTGTTTATTACTGTGATGTACATTGGGACCTTAACATACATTTAGTAATTTCAAACCCAAACCATTTCTCAATACATCACAACACAAATTATTTGAAATAAGACTCTGTGACTTTCAATACCTCTCCCGTAGATTTTGTTGGGTCGAATCGAGCCTGATCTATTTGTGCGAGAGACAAAACCAGTGGTGGGATTCAGCCGGTTCGCACCAGTTCTATAGAACTGTCTCACAAATTTATGGCGATCACCGAACCGGTTAGCGTTACTGGTTACTGTCAATGGACCTTTTGTAACAGAACCGGCTGAAAAATAACGATGAACGAATCTTTGGTCGAATGAAAATATAAGGGGTTGCTATTATGTTAGCAAAGTATTTTTATTTTATTGATCGATTTGTGGCAACAACCAGATGCAAAACGTCACGTTTCTATCGTTTTTCCGTTCGCAGTAATGATCTTTTTTGTTTTATAATTGCACATTTATAATATTTCGTTTATTCGTTCGTTTTGTCCATGTTTTACGCCTGAATAAAGAACGCTCTTTATGAGTCCACAATTGGATCATTGTTCAAAAATTCGCATTTTGATTTTGTTATTTTCCACCTCAAAGAGAAGTTGCAAAGCAGTTTACAACTTTTTTTTCATAAAGTACAAATCGTGCAAGACATTTTTTTTGCCTCAATTTTTACATAAATAATCGGGCACTGGAATTCTGCTATGGAGTTTTTAAATAGTGCTTGATTTAGTTTGAATGAACTGTTGCTGCCAGGCATAATGTATCAACCAATTTGTTTAGTTCTTCCAGCAGTTTTTATTATAATATGCCAACGTTTCGATGACCCATACGAGACACCTTTATCAGGGCAATGGCATAAATTGAAAACAGAAGTTTTTTTTTCACCGCCCTTGTTGCCTTATAATAACTTTGTGTTTTCAATTCATGTCATTACCCTTATGAACAAGGCTGCCACTCCTTTTTTCACAAGATCTTGGGATTTCAGTGCTGAGCTTGGGGTCTTGGGAAAAACTATTTAAACTTTGGGTTTTTTCGAAATTATCCGTTAAAGGTTCAATTAATAGTTGTTGCGAACAAAAGTTATCATTTTGCAAAAATCATCTGTTTTGTAACGATTTGCATTACAGTGGTTCATCAATTTTGTGTTCGAAGCCGTGTAAATTGATTGAAATTCCCTGTCAAAACTAGTGAGTCAGGCCAGTAATACGATATATCATGTGCCAGTAAAAAAATGTTTTTGTATTTTTCTGGTATTTCTTAGCGTCTTTTCAAAGGTACATGATGGCTGGGACCTGCTGTAACTATAAAGATTATGTGGCTTGCGCCAGCTAGGATTTAAACTGTGTATTTTCCAATTTTTGGTTATCTTGGGATTTTTTGACAAACCTTAGGATTTTTGGTGAGTGAACCTTGGGATCTTAAAATTCTCAGTGGAAGACTTGGTTCAGAGCAGTGATTTTAAAAAGCAGTTTACCTGTACTTGCTTATTACACCTAAGGTTTCTATAACACAATTGGTGATTTGTCAAATAAGCTTTAAGTACATTTTTCGTGAGAATTAACAACACGATCAAAGGGGCTCTTATACCATCGAGTGTAAAAAAAAAGAGTGTGAAATTTAGAGTTTTATTCCGGTGTGATATTAGTAAACATTTTTAAGGCGTATAAATGGTCAAGCGGTTTGGTATTTTTGATGATGAAATTGAACGCAGCATTTAATGTAGAATTGAAACATTGATCTACTTTTGTTCACATTCAACGTAAGATGTTGGCCTTCATGCTCTGGTGGCTGTCAAACCAATATCCTACTGGTTTTACTTTAAACCGCATAAAACACATATTTGCAACAATGACATGAATTTATTAACAATGAAATAACAACAAGTTTTGTACAACGCGCTGTGGAAGAATAATTAAACAAACACACAAAATAAATGAGAATTGTAATTTAGATAGAAGGTGGTCGTAACTCTATTATTTCTCCTCACATCCCAAACTCGCTATTTTTCTACTCCAGCGCCAAATTCGACACAGCGCAGGTTTCAATACATTGTGAAAATGAATTTAGTTGTGACAAAGTTATACCTTTATCATGTCAACAAACTTATGTACATTCAGGTCGGTTAAAACGAAAACTCAATGAACAAAGACAAATTGTGATATTTTTGGTGCGATTATACATTTTCAAAAAGATTTTTTTTTAGATTTACAAAATAGTGTTTGTGACAAGGTTATACAGGTATAATATCAACAAACATATAAACATTCGGATTAGATAAACAATAAGCCGGCAAAAAAATTAGATTTTGATAATTTCGGTGCGATTATTTATCTTGGTTTGCCTGAAAGCAACAATCCTTTCAAGCACATATAAGTTTAACAATGATGTCAGTTTTAATCAATTTCTTACAGATAAAAGCGTGTAACTATTTGATTGTTTCTAGAAAACAACTTGAAAGTTGATTTACAGGCGACAGAACGGCACAGGGTGTGAATTACTCTCGGTCCATGTGAACATCCCGGTGTATGACGCAGTCCGTGTAGGTTTGGTCCCCACAACCCACACGATACCAGGGCTGTTGTTAGGATAGCCGCTATACCATCGTGTGTAAACACTCCCACCTGTGGAGCTCACAACATTTCCATTCTAAACAAATAAACGTTGATTAGCCACAACATGAAACCAGCTAATCCATGTATACACGACACGCTTAATTAAATAATTTGTTGATACTAAACATCTAATTATACGATTATCAAAGTTAAACAATTATCGCATTCACGCTGCTCTGATTTTAAGTATTTTAATAATTTAAATTTGTTTGTTTGTTTTTATTAACATTGTATCCTTCACAATAAATTGCCGCTCACCGTGTAACTTGATGCCAACCACACTTCAACAAAATCGGTTGTCGGTCGATCAACGTATTTCACCCAAGCTTTCTGTATGTATTTGTATAACACGTCGTATTGTTCTTCAGTCTCTATGTCAACCAATGTGGTTCCGTACAAACTACAAACATTTGCAGCTGCCGACTTTCCACCGTGACCACCGTATGTTGCTACAATCCACGGTAGCCAGTAGCAATGATCTCTGTACACGACTCCCGCACATATTCTTTGTTCTGCCAATAGAAAGAAATTTCACATTTACAAAGAATTATTTTGTTAGAATGGCGAACTTATTGGTCTGTTTGTGTCAATGTTGTTGCAACTGCGCTAAATTTGAGGTAATTTGAGATTCAGAGGAAGTTTATTCGCACGATATTGCGCCAAACGATCAATGTTGGTTACTAACTTCAACTGTTAATAGTTTATGACGTCATATGTAATTATTATTCAGTGAATGCTTTTTACTGTTACGCACAATACGATTATGTTACAATGGCTTTTAAATGCTTTAAGTCAGGGATGGGCAAACTTTTCAGTGCAAGGGCCGCATTCAAATGTTTTCAATGTTATGACGGCACAGTATATCTAACTCAAAATATTAACATAGTGTATTTCCAGCTAAACACAAATACGTTTGTTGTCACTTCATTAATCGTACATACGTTGTACATACGGTTGAAACGCAACAATTGTAATTGTTTCAAAATAAACTGGCATTTGTCGCAACATACGCTAGTGGGCGGTAGCGAGATGGCACCGCCATTTTGGATTTGTAAAACTCGGGGCCTATGGACTACACTACGTATTTTTGTTAATAAATTCTTTGCACCAAGATTAAACAATGCGCGCCGCCAGGGCTGCCACTCCAGATATTTTGTTGCTAGATCTAGATAGTTTTGGTTAAGGCTAGATGGAAAAATTGGAATCTAGATGATGGCTTTAAAATGTAGATAGTTTTTTAACGTTTGTGAAGACCATAGGAATAGTACAAGTCTACAATATAGGAATAGTACAAGTCTGCAGTTTATACTAAAAACCTTCATATGTGTTGTTTTTTTGCTAATATATTGCATTAAATGAGATTATTTTAAGTTTAGATATATTTATATTTCCATCGAACAAAAGTGGCAGCCCTACTAGCCGCTATTAGTATCCGACTTTTAGTGTTGTGCGGGTCTGTGCTAACGATGTGTAATGTCCGTTTGCAAAGTACTGTACTGTACTGCAAAGTACTGCAAGTTTTGGCGTCAACAGTGCAAAGTTGGGCTGTATTTGATAACGTGAATCGCTCTTACTTTTTTTCTTCGCTGTAACAAATTATCCAAAAACTAAATCGTCGTTAAAATTGTCCATCTATTAATTATGTTCATGGGTTCTTGAAGACCCACAGCAAACGTCCCAAACAGAACAAAGAAATTGTGTCAAGTGACTATTTGCAAAATACCGTGGAGGAAACAACAGGCTAAAGTATCTTTGTGCACGTAAAAAGTTTCTGTGTTTTGTCCATGGGTGTGGAAATAATATTCGTATGAAAACATATATATAGGTGCCCTTGATTATATTTTGCAAAAACTGTAGGGGTAAAAATTCTTGTAAAGCGCGGCTTACAATTCAATAAATACGGAATTTGGTTTTGGTGCAAACGTGAAAATTACATCACTATAGCGATGTATATTAAATGTATAATAGTACAGGATTATTGCATTTTTTAATAAATTGGCGTCATTTAGTTTTGTAAATTTTTTTTATCAAAATCACTGTACGGCAGGCCTATTAAAGGCGTTGTAACGAATCAGCTGGTCTCCCAAGCATTCCCATATATGGCAAGGCATAGACTAGAAAAAATGGGATTCGAACCCACGACAGGAGTTTTTCCGGGACTCGCGCTCTACCACCTGAGCTACACAAGCTCAGTGGAGAATCCGCCGAAACTCGAATCACAAGCACCGTTGCCTGCCTCGTATGCTGCACATGTCAGCTTCGTATTAGGGGATCGCCAGATGGACCAGTATCAGTTAAGATGAACATAAATTCATAACTCGGATCAGCCCTGAAGCGTCTATACAGACCAGCGATTACGACACACTCATATATAAATCACAGTACGCCAGGCCCATTGAAGGCGCTATACCGAATCAGCAGGTCACTAAGCATTCACCACCGTATGGCAAGGCGTAGGCTAGAAAAATCTAGCCTGCTGTGGGATTCGAACCCACGACAGGAGTCTTTCCGGGACTCGCGCTCAAATCACAAGCCCAATTGCCTTGCCATATGGGAATGCTTGGGAGTTTGTTTATACAAGTATACATGCAGCATTAGGACTATTAATAAGCCCAAAGGAGCACAAAAGTTTGGCCGGCTATAAGCCCAAAGGAGCACAAAAGTAATAATTTTTACAAACCGAATATTCGGTACATCTCTAGTTTGAAGCCACTTTTAGCGAACCACGAATGCAGGTATTCATTCGACTGCATGATTCGACTGTTGTTGTCCAACAATTATCAAAACCATAAGGGTTAGTTTTGATTAGAAAAAGACCGTTTTTCTAACCACATTCCCACCATGCATGGATTAAATTAAAGCATATGTCAATAACTTTCATAATTTATATGTTCCTGTTTAAGTGTTTCCAAACCGCTTGACACGGAACTCAGATTTCTCCCGAGTTGAACTGCATTTTGGTTCAAAAAGGTGGTTACGAAAGTGCAATAAATGTTTTAGCAAGATAAACTTATGCATTCGTAGGATTGCATGTAGCACACCAGAGCCTAATACACTACCACAATATAAGGCAGTTGTATAACAAAGTTTTATACCTTCCAAAGCTGCCAATGTTGTTTGAATAGATTCAATGCTGTTGTTTGTTGCGATGAGACGACTCGAATAATTTGCACTTATTGCTGGGTGAAAAAAATGTTTTAATGTGGATACACGACAAGTGTTTAATTATAATTAGAAACCGATATTTTATCTCTCACATCACTGACAATTTTGTTTGTTACATGACCCAATCTGAAAGTACAAGCCTGAAACCTAATAAAAACTTAAAATTAAGAATAAAATTACACTTTTCGAAAAGTGGTCAAGTGAAAACGTAAACTGCGTCTTTGTTTTACCTTGAACGTCGAAAATTCTCGCTTCCATGGTTGTCATATTGTGCTGCAATGTACCTAAACAAATAAGACAAATACGTTATAATCAATTAATTTGTAACAGGCTTTTATGCAATGCTGACACAAACGAATGTGTTAGTTAGGAGAGGATAGGGACGCTTGAAGTTAAGATTTATTTCAAAGACCTATTAGAGAGGCTATGAACTATGGAAACGTAGACAGCTCTCTATATTAATCACGTTCTCAATGCAGGACCATGAAAAAACTATCGGGTAGTGACTCACTCTAATAGATTGAAAGAAATCGAAAGTAAGAAGTGAAACAGTATTGTGTAGCAAACACGGAAATGTGCATTGCAGAGTCTTCACCATAATAAACTTGCGCAAGAAATATTTTCGGGGTCCTAATTATTTTCGGGAAATATTTGTAAGGAGCAAAGCCAAAAGCTTCCCTCGCATAGCTGTTTACGTTGTGATATTTTTAGAAAAACAAGATTTTTTTTTATTCCCTTCAAGAAAACAACAACAACAAAGTTAAAGTACATTGCTTTAAACATATTTGCTAAATTAAACTAAAGCCATTAAAACAACAAATATATCTCTATAGGGGCGCTTGAAGTTAAGATTTATTTCAAAGACCTATAAGAGAGGCTATGAACTATGGAAACGTAGACAGGTATCTATATTAATCACGTTCTCAATGCAGGACCATGAAAAAAACTTTGATTGTTTGAGTTCAACACTTGTTCAAGATTACAAGCCAAAATTGTGATATTAAACCGACCATTCGCTTATTAGTACTTTATTTAGGAGTCGAAACGTAACCAGCAACCTGCTTCAAGGAAGTATCTTAAATACAATGTACAATTTT
The DNA here is from genome assembly GCF_965637545.1 of Phallusia mammillata. NCBI lineage: Eukaryota > Metazoa > Chordata > Ascidiacea > Phlebobranchia > Ascidiidae > Phallusia > Phallusia mammillata. Next base: position 31,002,321 of record NC_137255.1, read on the forward strand.
TCATGTGGTTGTTTTGACAAGAAACGCTAATTAAAACTTTTCGTGTCGTTATTTCAACCCTATTTAAAAATCATTCTTTTCACAAAAACTATCTTGTCGTTATTATGGGGATCAATCATTTTGAGGAAGTTTTTGTGTAAAGCAGTTTATTTGGTGCAGGGGTCACGTGATGTTCAAGATGTTTTGGCTTCGCTCCAGCTCTGCTTTGAATTTTGTAATTGAAACAAATTGTTTGCAGTCATTTGTGGCGAACCACGAAGGCAGTTTATTCGATTACATGATCGAATTACTTTTTATCTAACAACTAGCAAAAAGGGTTATCTATGTTTAAAAAAACCACCGCTTTTGAAGACACATTCTCACCGAGCAACACTTGAAATACATTATTGGCTCAAGATTTGCAATGACACCATTGCATATTTGTATAGAATACAAACACATTGCATTGCATGTTTCCGGGTTGAAAATCTTGACATCTAGCAAATGTTGGGCTCGCTAATGTTGATAGTTTGTATGTTGCTGTTTAATTGTTTCCAAATCGCTTGACACGGAACTAAGGTTTCTTACGAGTTGAATGTCTGGTACACGCCGTTACGAGTGCGCAATAAAAGTGTTTGCAAGATATGAGGTAAGTTCTGTGTTCAGTACAGGCTATTGATAATGTGTCATATTAAAGGCCACGTACCAAATAGATTATGATCGATTTAATTTTGAAAATTTTAAGGGACATTTTCGGTGACGTGCTTCCTTAATCTTACTTTTCCACATAGTTAAACTTTTCTCAGCAGATTGAATTGCTTCAGTTGAACTTTTGATTTGTTTCAACAAGGTTGTTTGCAAAGCTGAAAAAATACGTAAGTATAAATTAAGCTGATTGTCATTTTGAAACAGTTTTGCAGTGACTCAGTGACACTGATTCGCGTGTCTCATGCTTTAACACTGTTGAATTTTCATGCAATACCAGCTTTTGCAAACTACGTATTTGCTTTGGTAGATGTACAGTGTAGTCGAACGTTTCAAACTTTTATTCATTCCAAAGACTTTCTATATTGTCAAATTTTGCAACAAAAAAGTATAGCATTAAATCAATTATTCGCTTCATGACAGTTTTATCACCATTCGAAACTCAACAAATCAATCTGCGTCGAGGAACCATTGTAGTTTTAGTTTCGTTTTGTGCAATAGCAATTTTTCATGTCGCTATTTCGGGATCATTCATTCTACGCAACCTTTTCATACTGTTACAGCTTTAGATCATTCATTTTGCGAAAACCATCGTGTAAAAGTGAGACGAGGGGATTTTGTTAAATCCTTACAAAACACAGTTTTTCATTAACTTACGACCCTAATTTTTCGTGTAGTTTAAAATGCTGGTGATTCACAGGGTTGACTGACAGAATGACCACGAGGTTATTCGCTGCCTCGCACGCACAACTTTGTGTTACCGTCATCTATTTTGTTTGATTTAAGTGCAAATAAACTAAACTAAACTATCTACAGCAAAACATCGGCATACTTTGAGTAGGCATAACTTTAAAGACTTGTTATTTTTTATCATTGTAAGTTGACCTTTGGGTCGTTTGTGCCTCTCAGTTCGAAGCAAACAACTTTTACAAAGTTTAGAAATGTCGGACGCTAACACAGTATATGAATGAAATGGTCCAGTCTTACCACGTCTTGTTTCCATTTCCACTTTTGCAGAAATCTGGTGAAAAACAAATGTAATTTTTATGTGTCGACAATTCTTCCTGTTTTTAAAAATGTTTCATAAACAATATATATATCGCTAAAAAAAGAGTCTTTGGGGATATTTTGCCTAAAAGTTTTCTAATGGAAAATTACATTTCTGAACTTTGATTGCTGAACAAATCAACTTTTGCACAGTCGTACCGAGAAATAAAGAGCGACAAATCCGACAATGAAACTCAGCAGTAGAAAGATTAGACTCAACCACATCAGTTTTTGGACGCTTTTCTTCGTCTCCCTTATCATGGTTTCAAGTTTTTCGTTGTTTCTCACTCTGGAGGTGCTTTGCTCCGGTGGTGGACAATTTGCTACAAGCACAAGACAGCAGGAATATTACACACGGCATATGTAACTTGAATGACCAAAGAAGTTTATGCGACAAGTAACGTTTAAAAGCTTATAAAACCCGAACTAATTATGTTCTTTTCAGCATGGTCAATACAGCGCAAATGCGTTACGCTACCGACTTCAATATAACTAGTCAACAAAAACAAAGACATATTGCAATTACACTGCTGTATCTATATAATTAGCTTTGTTATAAGATTTGAGAAGGGGTAGAGAAAGTTTTTCGTAAAACTATTTAACAAAAAAAAAACCAAAACAGTCTTAATAATCGGAAAATGCGATTATTGCGTCAAATTTTTCCATTGTAGTGTCTTTGTATGCCGTTGTTTTCAATCATACTGATATAGCACCGCTGGTATTTTCACTACACTGCCCTTTGTATCTTTATGTTATTTACGACATTTACAGAATTTTTATGTGGATAATGGTGCGAATGCACAATATTTCTATTTATGCAATACTTTTGTCCATAAAAGTTCCAATAGTGTGGCTCTCAACCTACTAAATATAATTGAACGTAAAATAGCTTTAAATAAAAACTATGATGGGCGCCGAACAGGGCCTTTATAGTGATTCAAATTTGTATGCGGTCCCACATTTTAAACTCAGTCCTAATGCGAAGATGCTTTTAAAGTCCAAATTAGGACCGAATATATAGTTTACCATCAAGTTAACCAATTTGCCAATAAGCCTACACGAAAGATATGCAGATTTTATTACATACACAACAAAAAATTAAATATACACCATGTGCGTGCACACAATTATCATTTAGCCATTGATTCATTTATTTTTATGATTTTTCAAAAGATAAGCGAGAAACTGACCCACAACCGACAAAATGCCCAGTCCGACTCGCAGTTCTTTACGAAAATTGACTCGTTTACCTAATCGCTTATAATTCTGGCCTCGATATGATTTAGGTCGGCAAAACATTATGTCAAGGCAACCAAAAACAAAAGTTAGCTTCGCAAAAATAAAAAGTTTTAACTGAAATTTAAGACTTAACTCAAACTTTCCGCAACTTAAACAAAACCAACCCTACGTACCATATTCATTTTCAATCATTTCCATTCCAGGCTGGTCACGGTTCTGTGTACTCATTGTCTTACGCAGTTACTTGTAAAGCTTATCACTTAGACAGCGTATAACTCTTGATACTCAGCAGTGCTTTTATATGCTTTAATTGGGCCTGGAATAGTTACAGCGCGTTCTGCTTTCTATACGGGCAGTGTCTTAACGAGTCTTTCTTCTTCCGCGTAGAAATGCTTAGTCAGCATTTTATTTTACACCGGAGGGGATTTCCCACTGCCGTATGGAATGACGCTGTCTTACTTTTTAATGACAATGACTCTTTATTGCTCTCTGGTGTCAGTATTTCAAAATAGGAGCTCTAGAAATTGTTTAGCAGAAATACTCTTTGTTAAATTAAACGCGGACACATGGAGATAAGAATATGCAAAAATCCAGGAGAGTACTTAGTTGAGAAGTCAAAAAATGAGAAGTTTTCACTTCCTTCCGGCGCTTATGTGGGTTTAAAATTTCAGTTTTAATATTTTTTTAGTATTTTTGAGAAAATACTAAACTTATTATAAGTGGTTCAGAAAAATTAATTGTTGTAGGTGTTGTACACAAAGTTGTAGGAATGTCTGAAACCACGGCCCAAACCCAAAAGAAAAAGCCCGAATACTCATCAAACCTGAACTCGGTGAAAAAATCCTCACTGTAACTTCGGGCCCAAATCTAACCCGTTCAGCTCAAATTTAATTCCAAACTCAACACTGCCCGCCATTCCACTGTTCGATCAATGCTTTTGTTTGTTGCTTTGTCACTATACATTATTCGTTTTCTTTTTGCTGCGAATAATATTTCTTTTTTATTTATTAACTTTTCCGTCACTGCTTCTGCATGTTGTTTCGTCATTTTATGTTATTTACTCCCTGTTTGTTTATCTTTGTTATATTGTTTTTAACTGGGATTCCCGATCTGCTCCGTTTCAAACGCAACCACCGCGCCCACTTGGCATTCAAGCTCGTTGCCCTAATTATACACACTTTCACCTTTTCCTTTTGGAATATTTGTTAGTTACCTTGTGGCATAACTGGTGGCTTTTTTCCTTCTGGCTCCATAACGAGAGGGCGTTACAACTGTGATCCGGCAGACTTGTTTGTGCAAACCAATTGGTCTCGTTTTTTATCGTTTTTAGTAATACTTAAGACCCTAACAAATATAGTTCAAAGGAAAGCCAGTTGTTTGGAAGCTGTTTCGAGCACCATAAATTTTCAGTTTTGTGACGCAATTTTTAATTTTTTGTGTATGATTTGATTTAAGTCAAGTTAAAATTGTATAAATTCGTTTCAGATAAATTAACGAAGAAAAGTTCGCAATATGCAAAGAGGTTTGACTGGCATTTCTAGGTTATTTACTCTTCCATGCAAATTGAATTAAAAAACTGCTACTTACCGTTTTGGAAAAAACGAAATTCCAGGCGTGTCATTGTAAATCTCGGGCAGCTGGGTGCAAAGCTTCCTTTGAAACAAAATACCTCGCAGTACCTATCAACGCCTGACTATGTCAAAATAAATCATCGATTCCGACTTAGTTACTCCGCATTCTGCTTTATCGGCCGAGAGTTTTGTGATTTTGGTTCTCTGTCGCTGAGAAGTGTCGGAGAATATTTTAGATAACACGGATTAGGTTGGGGCATTAGAAATACATTTTGGGTTTATTTACAGAACGTCACTTCAAAGCATTCTTCGATTCCCGTTTTCTTTTTTCTTTTAATATATAGACTTGCGTGCATTCCTTCCTATAAAGATTCGTTTTGTTTGTTTTACGTTTGGCCAACGTAGTTTTGCTTGCAGAGAGTACACTTAGCCACGCAAAGATGATAAGAGCGTTACTATCGGACTCGCAAAGGGACGCAATGGAAACAAAACAACACAAATCAGTTACTCTTTGCGAAATGTGCCTCGTGGACTACTTAAAATGCGGTAAAATCCTTTTGGCGGTGTTTATAGCGGCTTTTAGTTTGCCAAACCATTTGTCTTCACTTATATTCAACAAATATAATACACTAATACACTACCATAATAACACTACCATAATAACAGGCAGTTGTATAACCCGTTTTACCTTCCAAAGCTGCCAATGTTGTTTGAAGAGATTCAATGCTGTTGTTTGTTGCGATGAGACGACTCGAATAATTTGCACTCATTGCTGGGTGAAAAAAATGTTATAATATGGATACACGACAAGTGTTTAATTAAGATTAGGAACCGATATTTTATCTCTCACATCACTGACAATTTTGTTTGTTACATGACCGAATCTGAAAGTACAAGCCCGAAACCAGATAAAAACTTAAAATTAGGAATAGAATTACACTTTTGGAAAAGTGGTCAAGTAAAAATGTAAATTGCGTCTTTGTTTTACCTTGAACGTCAAAAATTCTCGCTTCCATGGTTGTCATATTGTGCTGCAATGTACCAAAACAAATAAGACAAATACGTTATAATCAATTAATTTGTAACAGGCTTTTATGCAATGCTGACACAAACGAATGTATTAGTTAGGAGAGGATAGGGACGCTTGAAGTAGAGATTCATTTCAAAAACATATAAGAGAGGCTATGAACTATGGAAACGTAGACAGCTATCTATGTTAATCACTTTCTCAATACAGTCATTGTGCAAATGTTTTTTTTTTGCTTTTGTTTAATTATTCTATTTTCCATGTTTATCACTTAACTGTGGAACTTTTTGTGTCGATTTTTGTGCATACATATCCTGATTATTCTTTTTGGCGGTATGTGAGTAAATCCATTAGACGATTTAGTTTAGCAAGACCGGGAACTTACTACCCCTTGTCGGTTAAGGCCATGCAGTCAACGCATATTCGACAGGCGGAAGTAGCCTGATTGGTTAACAACTTATTTTCAATGAAGGCAACTATGTCTCATTTCAAATAAAAGGTTGTGTTTGAAAGGAACTAAATTTCAATTGCTTGTTTTTAACTTATCCCCAACGCAATCAGCCAATTACAGAAATGCTTTAACTGAAGCAACCGCTTCATTAACAGAACCCTACAGTACGCTTAAACAAGAAATAATTGATTCAGTACATGGGGGGTCGAAACTAAACTGGTTAAAACAATTAAAATTTATTTCGTTCATGTCGCCTGATGAAAGACCTTCTGCTTTAATGCAACGTTTAATTGCAGCGTGCAAATACAATCTCAAAAGTGTCGCAGTTACGCGTGATTTGTTGGAAGAACATTTCACCTCGCTAATGCCAACAGATGTCCAAAATATCATTAAAAATTTTGAAACCCTAAAAGATTTGGGAAAATTTTCAGACAAATATTTTGACCCTGATAAAGTAAACTCACCCAGGGATTCGAACAATGAACAAATAGCAATGCTAACCGCTAAAATGGTTGAAGTGTTAACTTCTATATCTCAATACAAACAAAACCAGTCACAAATGTATGCCCGACCTCAGGCTGCGCAATTTCAACCCCAAATAAAGCGAAATAACCAATTCAAAAATTACAATCACAAATCGCGCAATCGCCAAAAAAAAATTACAATATTTCACAGAACGGCAATTTCCCAAGAGGTTTTGCTAACGGTCCGCGGCAATTCAGGCATCGAGCGCCCGCCAATTCTTATTCCCATCCCTGATACTTCCAACCTCAAAATAGCCAACGCTTCCCTCCACGGTTTCAAAACCGTGCAAACTTCTATGGATACCGTCACAAAAACCCTAATTTTTGTTACTATCATGATAGATATGGGAAAGATGCATACAAATGCACACAACCCTGCAAATTTGAAGAAACCCAAAATATAAATGCAATTAAGTCGGTTGGAATAGACATGCATACCCACATGTCCAATTTGTCAAACATAAGTCAAGGAAATGAAAATTTACCTCACGTTTATGACACGATAAACAATCAAACGTTTTTAATAGATTCAGGAGCCACAAAAAGTTTTATGCCTGTTCCTCCAAATGAAAAGAATAATGAGTCACAACAGCTTTTCGCAACTGCCAGTGGCACCCCTGTAAAATGTTATGGAACAAAAGAAATCGAAATTAATATCGATTTCGGCCCTATGAAAACTCTGTTTTACATTTGCAACATAGACTTTCCGCTTTTAGGATTTGATTTCCTGCAAGAAAAACAACTTAACCTTCAACCACATTCCAAAACCCTGCAATGTAGCAAAACCGGCATAAAAGTTGACCTAATCATAAAACCTGACAGCGGGTCACAAATGCCTATTTTAAACGAACAAAAGTACTTACAACTTTTGGCTAATTATCCTGAATTGACTAAAACGTCTGATTATCGTGCACCTGTACGACATCCGGTAGAACAACATTTACCGACAACAGGTCGTCCCCCAACCTGTAGGGCACGCAGAGTTCATCCTGAGCTTTACAAACAAATGAAAACACAAATTCAAGAAATGTTGAATTCAGGTTTGATTAAAAGATATAATTCCGAATACGCGAGTCCATTACAAATAGTTAAGAAGCCAAATTGAAATGACCTAAGGCTCTGCGGCGATTTTAGGGATCTCAATAAACAATTAAAGAAAAATAATTACGCACTTCCGTCACTACGAACGGCCTATGAATTATTACATGGCTCTACCATTTTTTCGACCCTTGACCTTAAATCTGCTTTTCATCATGTCCCAATTCGCCCAGAGGACCAAAAGAAAACTGCCATTCGAACACCTCTTGGCACTTTTTGTTACACACGGTCCCCTTTCGGATTATCAACTTCCGCACAGGTGTTTCAACGCCTTATTGACCTTGCCCTAGGTTCATTGCAATTCTGCTATGCGTATTTAGATGACATAATCGTATACAGTCGCAACGAAACTGAGCATATGGAGCATTTAAACAAAGTCTTCCAAAAACTTAATGAATATGGGTTACATTTGAACATTGACAAGTGCCGCTTTGGCCGCAAACAAGTCAAATTCTTAGGCCACTTGGTGACGCCAGAGGGTGTACAACCAAACCCAGATAAAATTGTGGCAATCAAAAAATTCTCCCAACCGGCCACGACCAGACAACTAAGACGGTTCATCGGCATGTGCCAATTTTTTGCCCCAAGTGTACCATTGAGGGTTTGGAAAGTTCACCGTGCATACAGACCACAAAGCAATTGTTGATGCATTTAATGCAGACAAACCACGCGAAAAAAAACCTATTTACATGATGACCGATGGTTTTTCTATTTACCTATGGTCATGCTAGGTTTACGTTGCAATTACAAGGAAGACCTTGGCACAACGTGTGCTGAAAGCACGGTGTTGCTAAGCAGGTTACGAAGGCCATTTACTACACCTTTGTACCCACAACAGAATGTAACGCTATTTCCACGACAAAGTATGACAGAAAATTATTTGTCCGGAAAACACATGCCCCTCAAATGTCTTTTGACAACAAAGATGCCACAAAGTCACAAACGCAATAACTCGGTTTTGAGTTTCCAATTTGTAATTTTGCGAAAAAGCATAGTTAAGCTTAGTGAAATTTCGCTTTATACTGTTTACGTAATTCGTATTGCAAGTTTAATAATTGATTTTTCGCAGAGGCGTAAGAAAATTTACAGATAAAACTTCGGGAGAATTGAAATCTTGTTTTGAAAGTTTCAAATTGTCGCTGTCGGTTAGTGTAGAATCTAGATTATATGCTGACTGCTTGGATCACTTGCTTGACAGGTTTTACACATGGCAAAAAATCAGACAGGGCTGCTTTGCAAAAATATGTTTGCAAAGTTTTAAAACAGAACAAGATATTTTTGTGTGGAATTGTCATCACCAAATAAATTACATCTTGCATAATGACAGCAAATGTTCCACAGATAATTTTTGCTGTGAACTTGATTTAAGCATGAGTAGTCGAATTGTGCATCGATGTCGATTGTTTGACTTCACCCCATCTGCTGTGCAATGTATGGCAGTTTCCAAGTTGTCACATGATTTAGCTGTGGCTCGATCCGATGGAAGTATTGAAATATGGAACACTTGTGGAAACTGGTTTATAAAAATGGTAAGAATTGTTCATTCAGCTGTTGCTGCCAGGCATAATAACAACCTTATAGAGCTCTTCTGGCAACTGTGTTTTTTTCCCGGTGTTTCGACATCCTATACAGGTCGCCTTCAATTATTGTTCGTTAAGTTAAACCAACTGTCATTTGATTACTAAGCTGACAAATTCAGCACACACTTAAATCAGACGTGAATATCTTATTGCAAAACACTGGTCTCGATTTTGCCCAAATATATGGCATCCGCAGTCCTAAACGGGGAATAAATAGAAACATGAAGTAGATTTCTGTTGTTCGATGTTAGTTTTTCTGTTGTGTAAAATTTTCACTCCACAATGACATTCACCGTAGTTTTATGTGGAAGATGAGGTTAGAGTTCCCTCTCGAGAAATTCTTGAGAAATCTCGAAAAAATCGAGTCTCGATTCTCGAGAAATAAATAAAAATTTCTCGAGAAAAATTACGTCACGTATCTTATACAAAAAGTAAATGCGACACCTCTTATTACGTGTAATTTTCGTTTCAACTCGCCTCTAGAGCGGACTGGGCACATAACTTTCTTATTTTGCTTCCGAAATAGCGATTTTTAACGTGCGTTGCCGCTAAACTTTCACCTTTCCCAGGCAGAAGTCACGCCTGGTTGCGTAAGATCTATAACAGTCGCTTCGTTTTTGGCTGATTTGCTTAGCGAATCACTACTTGCGATCGCAACTAGAAGCGAAAAAACGTACAATCGGAAATTTTTTGTTTGTTTTTGTTAGAAACTCGGCTTAAATAAAAATTTCGAGACTCTCGAGATTCTCGAGAAATGGATTTTTAATTTCTCGTTTCTCGAGAAACGAAAAAGTCGAGAAATAGAGGAACCCTAGATGAGGTTGTTGAATTTTAAGGTTATCCCTGGGATGAAGGATAGATCGGTTGAATGTTTAGTTTGGATCGGTAACCGACTGATTTCTGGTGGTCTCCATGGCGATATATCAGAGTATGACCTTTCATCGGCATCTGCGAAGGTCAGTGGGTCATCCCCTTAACACAAAAATTGTGACTTGTTTTGGTTTGAGGTCAAACATGATTTTCTATGACTTATTTTGGTTGGGCCATAACACAAAGTCCATCATTAATATGTGGACAAAAGAATAATTTAACTCAAAACTCAATATGATTCAATGCACTTCTTTAAACCAAGGCTGTATCAGACTCTGAAGAAGATATTATACATATTATACAGTCTGAGTAATGACATTTTTGATTGACTCTGACTTTCATCTAACTTTGTTAGAGTTAGTTTGTGCAAAGGTAACACAAAGGCTTTACTTTAATGATCAGGAAGCAAACATCAAAAGTTCCCTAAAATTATCAAATGCCTTTGAGTACAAGTCACTAAATTTTAAGTTTAGTTTCAGTAAGAGATTTTTCAATGACTCCACAACCCTGTTTCAATAACTCTGTGAGAATTATTGTTTTAGAATTCAGTGGATAGCTATGGAGGAGCTGTGTGGTGCATGGCTCTATCACCTGATGAAAACCAAATTGCCGTGAGTTTATTTTAAGATTTGTTGCAGTGCACAAACTATAACAATGTACAAGTATTGGATTGTATTTCACTTTACCACATCCTTTGTTTTCTCATTTAAACTTTTATCCCAAATCCCTGTTGTATGCTGTGACAAATGCCAGGTATTGTAACCAGTGGTGGGATTGAATTTTTTGTCTGTCGGCTCATTGACAGTAAATATATTGACAGTAACCAGTAAAGCTAACCGGTTTGCCGATCTCATAAAATTTCCTGAGACGGTTCTATACAACCGGTGCAAAATGGCTGAATTCTACCACTGGTTGTAACTATCAATGAACTAGAATGGGATGAATGATCTTTTACTTTGCCAAATAAAGACCCATTTGTTGATTCTTGGACTTTGTTTTTACACATGAACTGATGTATTAGTTATGCGTTGACTCAATATCACATGCACTGAACATCTGACACATTGCCAGCAATTTGGCTCATCGATTTCCTAATGTTAACAATACACTGTCACAGATTGGCTGCGAGGATGGAAGTGTCAAAATCTTTGATGTTACTGACAAATCGGTTTCATACGAAAGAACATTTGACAAACAAGAAGGTTTGTCATTGCAGTTCAAGTTTTTAGTTACAATGTATTTGTTTTAAGTAAAATAATGTTGTAGGTCGGATATTGTCGATTGCTTGGCACGCAGGAGGGGACATTCTTGTCACAGGTTCTGTTGATGTGATAAGAATGTGGAGCACCATAACTGGTACGATATAATATGCTTGTAATAGTAGCTTGGATAGCAATGATACCCAACACAGCCTTAGCTATTGGGGGAATACCTTGTGTCTAATGTTCATTGTGATTATTTTGTTTATTGCTTTCTTTTTAAAGTTAAATCATATGAGCCCAAACTGCAAGTGTTCTGTTTGGGCGAGCACTGAGCATCTCACGGTAATGCTCAGTGCTCTGCCAAACACCCTTGGTGCAAACTTGATCCTCCAGAAGTTTGACCCCAAATTACCCAGCGGTTCACCCACAGGCCCCCGAAACATAAATGTGTCTAACGCTCGTTTGGTCAAGAAAGACGCTGTAGACAGAAGTCTCAAGAGAGTAACTCATTGGTTTAAGATAGCAGGAGGGCTCAGCTTGACGTCGGACAGACGTTTTACGACTTGTCGTTTCGGTGATTAGAAATCAGCTGTTTTGCACTGCAATGCTATTTCGTTTTATTAAGTTATCACTCACTTTTTTAGTTTTGGCAAAGGTTTCACACCCATGACGTGATTTAAACCTATTAAGCGTGCTTCGGTTTCGTATATGTCAAGCAAAACTTTGTTATAAAAATAAAGATGAAAAAATAAACTTGACATTTTTGCAAGATAAATGTTTTTTTAAATGCTCGTTGTGAGGCCGCTGCATGACCACTGGTTACTTAAGGTCAATTAGTAGCCTAGGTATCACTAGCACAGTTCAGAACTTTCTTTCGTCATAACATAACGTTTTTTTGCAGTCGATTTATGAATCAATACTAGAGGCATGTATAATTTAGGTTGAACGGTGTTGTTGAACACCAAGGACTGCATGCTATTGAAAACGGTGTCGAAAGGTCAAACAGTCGTTTGGCATGTGCACCCTGTGAGGTTACTACAGGTCAATGGTACTCGTTTTGCGAAACAAAATTAAATAAAAAACAATTTGTTATGTATACACTTGTAGCAAATTGCTTTTTAATTTAAAGTGCCTGTAACACATCTGTTACAGCTTTCTAGAAAAATAATGTGTTTGAAACCTGACCAAATCAAAAGAATCAATTGAAATTATTTTTTTGTTCTTTTTTAAAGTTTTTGTAATTATATGATAATAATAGACAATTTTTTTATTGTTGGGTTAATGCATTCTAAAAATTTGTTCTTAAAAATCTAAAAATCACCGCAACATTTGTTTACTGTAAATCCGCACAAACACGCGTGTGGGGACCCATCAGTTTTTGTTTACAAAAACAATCATATGTGTAGATCAAATGATGTGTATAGTAAATTGGTAAATATCGTATAGAATATATAAAATGGTAGTATATCAGAAAGGCACCTTTCTAGTTGACATTGATACCAAATATATGAAACAAACTACAGGTCGTGCCATTCAACGCATCACAATCGACCGTCAAATGAAGAATGTGGAAACAATTGTTTGGTGTCTTCTTGTGTTAAGGTGAGTTTGTATTTGACCAATCACGACTCACTCCTCACATTGTCTCGATACATTCAGCAATTTCACGATCGTCAGCGGCGATTCATCAGGACGAGTTCAGTTCTGGGACGGAAAAAATGCTTCACAATTACAAGTAACATTTGTTCTTCATTATAAGATAATCACTTTTTTTTTGATCTACCTCATTCTGTTGTAACCAGCTATTAGTAACTGTAATTACGTAAAAACCTAACTTTGGTTTTGCTGATGTTTAAACACTTTATGTCCGTTTCCATACGGTGTGTATTTGATATTAGTTGGAATGTAGTTGGTTTATCTTCTGTTTAGTCATTTCAAGTCCACCGAGCCGACGTGCTAAGTTTGTGTTCGCATCCGGATGAGCGTTCTGTTTACGCTTCGGGAGTAGACCCTCGAGTCATCCAGTTTAGTTTAGTGCCAGATGAAGATAGGATGAGCTGGGTGAAAGGTAACATGAAACTGAAACACACCCACGATGTCCGAGCGCTTGCAGTCGTTCGAGATAAACTAGTTTCTGGAGGTAAGTTTTATTTGTTGCTTATATTTGACAGATAACCCAATTATTAGGGATGGGCCAAAACTGTGAATGTTCTGTTTGGTCGTACACGCATCTCATGTTAATGCTCAGTAGAGCACGCCTGGTGCATTTTGACATCAGAAACATTTCCTATTCCATGCTTGTTTGTCAATTTTGTTCTTGGGCACCCGAATACTATTTTCGTATGTTTGCACAGCATGAATAATTGAATTTCAAAGCTCGGGTCGGTTTATGCAACTGATCGGCCGATTCAAAAAGAGCGATGCTCAGTACCGAGTACTCGGGTTCTGGCTCGGCTTGGCCCATCTCTATCAATTAGTGTTTAATTTTAGAAATTCTTTGTTTTTGAGATAACAGCTTATTCCCTCACACTTTTGTAATTGGTTTATTCTTAATATAAAAAATGTAGCCTTCCATGATTAAGATATTTAACATAACAAAATGACCAGCCACTTATAATTTTTGTGCTTGGGTTGGTCGAAGATGGCTAATATAAGATCTTTATGTTTAGGAGTCGACACTAACATAATGACAAATTTCCTTGACAAGCAAAATGGAAAGTTTCAGCGAATTTACAGTTTTCCATCGGTAAGTTCAAAATTGAATTTGATGCTTCGGACATTTTGTGACAAAGTTGTAAATGTTTTTAAATACAAGCTGTTGCTGCCAGGCATAATATCAACTTTATAAAGCTCTTCTGGCAACTGTGCATGTTTCCACAGAAATCTTTGGTGTCGTTTGCTGCAGATAAAAGGGGGATTTTGTTCCAGTATTCGGACAAACTTGAATTATGGAGTCTGGCAACTTCTGCATATTGTAAAGGTTTGTGAAAATATAATGTGGATTGAAACATAAAAATTCCAATGCACCATAACTAAATTATCTTGCGTTTCAATTGTGTTGTCGCTCTTAAGTCTGAATAAATATCAGATTTATTACCATATAGTTGAGACAATTGTTTTGCTTGCAATTGCTAAGTTTTGCCTGTTACATACTGAGCAAAATTTTAATGTGAAATATTTTCTTGCATACTTACGTTAACTAATTTGTTGCTTACAGATCTTAACAGATCTTTTGAAATTGATGAAGAACCAGTAAAACTTCTGGAGATACGGAAACCTAAATCTGTAAGTAGTAACAATTTTCATGTATTTATGATAGAAATGGACCAAAACTGAAAATGTTCTGTTTGGTGGAGCACCGAGCATCTCACTTTAATGCTTGTGACATCACAAACATTCCAAGTACTTTGTGATGTCACAGTAGACTCAGCATTAACATGGCGTTATAACTTGTTTAGAATTTCTATTAAAGGTTCTCATTTCTACAACTCTGGCTTCACAAACCCTGCTAAAATCTTGTCTTCATATTTATTTCCCTTTATTGCAAATGTTAGCTGCTTTTATAATTTTCCACATATTTTCAACATGCCTTAAGATGACAGCACATAGATAGAATAGAAAATATTTTACAGACATATTGAACTGTACTGTTTATACTTTATGTTAATTGTGGCATAATAACCTTTTTTCTTTATTTAGGATTTGGATCAAATAGTTTGCAGCAGTGTTTCCAAATGTGGGAGATGGATTGCTTATTCCACCACAAAGACAATTAGATTTTATCATGTCACAATCAGCAATGATGATGTCACAATTAATCTTCAAAGGGTGTGTTCAATGTTTGATACAAATATTGAAATACTTACCAAAATAGTGAAACTGTGTATCATGAAAGTTTCCCAAGTATAATGTACATCTTTATTTATCAAATTTTCACCATTCATTTAATGTTGTAGGCAATGTAGGGCATGGGTGGGCAACCTTTGTCACTGTGGGGACAAATACAATTGCAATAATTAGATCGCAGGCCGCACCTTTATATAACACACGGTGAATTTACTTTGTTGCATATCAAATATGCCTTACTACAAGTAAAATTCGCATTTGATAGCATATTGTCAGGTCGCAGAAAACTAGCACCAGGCGCACTAATCTGCTTAAAAATATATAATAATTGTACTCGTTTACTAGTACATTTGAAGTCCAAGTGTCTCTGCGGGACGCACAACCTTTAATCAATGGGCTGCAGGTTGCCCAACCCTGTCGCAGAGGGTTAAAAATGCTAAGACCTCATTTTGATCTGATTCATTGGCAAAAGTAACCTCAGGGCAGGGCTAGAAAAAATGCAAATTTCCCGGGAAGCCACCAAAATTTCCCGCCATTTTTCGGTAAATCCCCCAAGTTGTTATACGCAACAGGAATACTAAACTAACGCAGCTTATCGCGCCATTGCTATACTTGTTGTGAAACAAATGTGTATTGTTGTGCTCGTGCGCACACACACGCAATGCGAACAAAGACACTCAGCACCCTGTGTGTTGACCTATGTGTCGCAGCGTTTTAGTTACGTCACGTTTCGTTGCATCGCCGGATGTAACCAGTAATAAAAACTGGCGCTGTTGCGTTATTTCACCGCAAAACTTATTTTTGACTTTTGTGTTCGCTTTTACACAAAGAGCTAAAAATTTCCCGCGAGTGTGACCGATTTCCCGGGATGGGGCATCCCCATTTCCCCACTTTTTCCCGCCATGCCTCAGGGTTTCAGTTGAATATAAAAATAAAAAAGCAATCTCAGATCATTTTTGTGTTTTATCCTGCAAAGTGCACAACAAAATTGGTTAGTGTGCTATAAGCTTAAAAAATTTTGAGATCCTGGTTTAAAGTAAGGTTTTGCCACCAATTGAGCTGAAAATATTTACAATATAACTCAGTTTGGTTAAATAAATATGTCACCATATTATGTTGTTTAGGTCAAATGTGTTGGTTTGACGCCAGCTCATTCACTTTTATTCACTCGTGATTCAAATCGGCTGATAATTTCCACAAACACCCACAAATTACTGATAGTTCAACTTGATAGCGAAACTGATGCAGCAAGACTTGTTCAGATATTACCAACAAAATGTAAGTATCACAATTGGTAATAACAGTTTATGGGGATGTTCAAAACCTGCAAATGTTTTGTTTAGTCGAGCAACGAGCATCTCACGTTAATTCTAGGTGCATTGTGACATAATATTCCCAATTCTACGCTAGTTTGTAGCATTTCAAGGCCCCTTATGTCACCAGCTGTGCATTAAGCAGTACATCCCATGAAGTATGCGTTTTTCCACCATCCAATGCTGTAAAAATCAATCATTTTTGTTCTAGTTTCGTATCTTAGCAGGGCATGAATATGCAATTTTAACGCTCGGGTCAGTTTGTGCAACTGCTCGGCCGAGTACCGAGCATTTAAAACAGCGATGCTCGGTACCGAGTACTTGGGTTCTGGCTCGTCTCGACTCGGCCCATTTCTTGGCAGTTTTGCTCATAACTCTCTGTTGTTTTGCAGC
Source organism: Phallusia mammillata (assembly GCF_965637545.1). NCBI lineage: Eukaryota > Metazoa > Chordata > Ascidiacea > Phlebobranchia > Ascidiidae > Phallusia > Phallusia mammillata. The sequence continues at coordinate 31,019,166 of NC_137255.1, forward strand.
ACACACTTGTCTGTCTCATTTACTCGCCACGTCAATCGACTCCCGGTTTCTGGCTGTTGGAAATCTTGAAAGTGAAATATGTGTCTATGACCTCACAAACATGACAGTCAGTTGACCTTGAAATAAATTTTACTTATTTTTCTCCAGTTTAAATTTCAGTTTGCCTGTTCATGAATCAAAATAGCTGACAGCATAAAACAAATTGTGCATTTTGGTCAAGTATTGATGGTAGAAATCATAAATTAAAAGTGCAATGTGATGACAAACTACAGGAGTCAGCCTGTGTGACTTTGTGGTAACCAATGGATCTGTCTTCACTTATTAAATATTAGTAGGAAGTCATGTTAAGAAAATTCAGCGTGAAAACCACTAAATCTGTCGCTGTATTTTATTTGTTTTCTGTAAAACAAATGCATTTCGCTTTTATAATCAGTGTCTGAAAACAAGATATAAACGGGATAAAACCAATGAATAAAATAGAAGTCATGTATCGATAACTTTGACAATGATATAAAAAACTCTAGATTGTCCGGTGTTCAACTAGTATGAATGACCAACACGTCACTAACAGTCTTAACAAGTATTTTTTTATTTCCCAGGAATTCTGTACTCTTCCCCGAGCTACGTGCATTCCTACAGCGATGATGTTTCATCCAACACTTAACACGTTACTTGTCACATACCACGATATGCAGGTTTGTTACATGACCAGTTATTCCTGGCCTGGTGAGTATTGGAGTGTAATTTGTGCTGCTACGATTTGTTTCACCCGGCTAAATGAACTCAACTCAGCCCAGACTCACTACTAACGTTTATGCAGGAATTACGGTAACTGTTAAAAAATATATAAAATGTGTTTTGAGTTTTCAATTTATCTACATTTTTTAAATAGCCAAAAATGTAATAAGCTCTACTATTTAATCATAAACATTACTGCCAAAGAACTGGTGTATATAGAATACATCAACCTGCACTGATGATGACAACAGAGATTGTTGAAATGCCTGCATGATGTATTCTACATACACTTTGGCAGTTATGTTTATGATTAAATTACTTTTCAAGTCCGTGTATAGTGTTCTCAACAATGACTTTTTAAATTTCTTAATTTTCAGGTTTTTGAATTTTGTTTAACCAAGAAAGGTTACAGCAATTGGACGAAACACATCCACATGTTGAAGCGGCTGCCTTTGCTTGAATCCATCCATCCTGTGTCGAGAGGTCATTCAAACAGAGCTATTATCAACAAAATTAACTGCATTCAAACTGATGAATCGGAAGAATTACATTTTGTTTCCAGATCAGGAATTTATGTTCTTGAAAGGGTAAATATTTAGAATGTCATAAACAGATCTGTTTATATATTAACTAAGCTAAACATGTTGCACACAAACAACAAGCTCCTGAATAGTAATGTTTTCACACTAGCAAAAAATATGTGACCAGGTTTACGAAAACAAAGTGCTTTTAAAGTAAGCTGCAAACAAGCCACACTGTTTTGACCGAAAACATTTTATCAGTGCAGCTGGTGACAAGTGATAGGCCGAGTTGGCTTGCGTAGCCATCCAACAGCACTCCAGTTTGTTGGGAACCCATACCTCACCTATTCTGTTCGATGCCACAACCGGGCATAAACTACAATAAACTGCCCAGAAGTGTGTTTTCCATTCTGATTTAAAGCTAAATGGTTATTGTTCATTTTTGTCTTACTTTCTAATCTTATGGATTTGATTGTTTAGGTCTAAAAGTAGAGGTGCAATGTTTTTTTGTCTTTATTTTAAAGGCTGATTTTGGATGCCTTAACAAAGTTAATATGTTTGCTGGTTACAAAATGCCCTGCAGATTAAATATTAGCTGCTCATTATAACATAATCGTTGCCATAATACTCAGGCTTTTTATTTCAGACCCTGGACGGGGAACATATAAAAGGAAAAGAACGATTTTTCCACAAATTTAGTGTAAGTACAAATGTTAGAGCTGTACAGTAAGTGGGTTTAGAAAAAAAGCTTGAATGTTTTGTGTTTGTTTTTTTTGCAGCCAATTATGTTTTGTGAAGTCATCAATGACGAAACAATTGTGATTGTTGAGCGGCCATTACAAGAAATCTGGAATTTACTGCCTCCGACTTTGTACCAAAAGAAATTTGGAACATAAATTATTTGCCTTGTTGAGAAATAATAAAAAAGAATCTAAATCGTTGTTACGTGTTGCAAACAAACATGGCATTTCATAAACTTTCCATTTTGTTTAACCGGAAAATATTTTTTTCACGAGGCTCGACCCAGAACACTCCCGGGGACGAATCCCGATCAGGGTTTTTTTATGTCTGTATATGGGTCAGGCGCGCCGGACCATTCGGCCAAGTCCCAGAAAATAATATAAACATCCCGTCTTCATCAGGGCAATGCCAGCCCCAAAACACAGTCGTCCTTACGGCACCGAAAAGGTGCATATGAAAAAGAGATTAGGGCAGAAACTTTGATAAAAACTAGTTTAGTAAAAGCGACCGATAGCTGATCAGCACTAGAACATCAGTTTTCACGTTCAATGCGTTGACGCGCGAGCAGCATGTGCAAAATTTATCACGTGACCGCACTCAGACGTAAGGATTTCTGTTCTTCGTTCCGGCGCATAAAAGTATCCGACAGGGTTTCTTTCCCTTGTTTGTTTGTTTTTCTGTCGCACCCCCCATTCCGTAACACAGGTGGTTAGTTTTAATTAGCACCCCTCAAACGTTACACCAGCGCGTTTCCCCAGTCGAGTTATAAGTTTTCACCACATAACGCTTTTTAATACTGTTTAGATCAGTGATTCTTAAACGCGGCTCTCAGGGCCGCATGCGGCTCCCAACTCCTTATTTTGCGGCTCGCACCAGACCTCAGAAAACCACCAAAGATTGCTATTTTAGGTTTCAAGGAAATAATCTTTGATGATTTTCTGAGGTGTCGTTTGTTTGTGGCTCCCTCTACACCTCTCCACAGTTTTGCGCCCCATAAAGTTTCAACGTTGCGCCGCTATTTCCAGCTTAGTGATTGTTTTAGTGCAATCGTGTCGCTATGTTGTCTTTCACCAAGCGAAATAAACTCAACTCAAGTTCATTTTTTTTGGTGATTTATGTTTTCTATCGTGACACGCTTGCTCATCCGCACAAAAACCAGAGCGATTGGGGTGCCTTCGAATACCACAGGTGCGCTAGGTGCGCTTGGTACCTCGCTTGGTAACCTTTTTTCGTGCAACGTAACTTAAAAATAGTGCAGGTAACTCTCTTTGGTGCGATTAAACTCAGAATAGGTACGACGTAACTCGAAAATACTACAGCTGTCCTGTTTTTATGCGACAAATCGTAAATACTGTAGTTAACGTTATAACACGCAAATAATGCTGGAAAAGTGTTACGATAGTCCCAACACACAACCAAAACCCTAAACTCTTAACGCTAAACTCTGAACCCTAAACCCTAAACTCTGATCCCTAACCCTAACCCTAACCCTAACCCTAACCCTAACCTCAACCCTAACCCAACCTTAAAAACAGTACATACAGCATTATTACGTTACGTCGCAGTAACTACGAGTTTACTCGTTTCAAAAAAGGTTACCTGCACTATTTACAGGCTTTGTTGAATTAAAACGAGTTACCTGTAGTTTACCAAGCGAAGTACCTAGCGGACCAAGCGCACCTAGCGCACCTGCAGTTTTCGAAGGCACCGGAGCGATTGATTGTTTACATTTTTGCAAGTGGAAGAATTTTGTCGCAATCAATGATCGATTGAAGGTCGATGATTTAAACGTGGTTTGGTGCGAAAATGTCGACGCAAGAATCACTGGAAGACTCGGACGAAGAGGTAAGACCGGAAACGGTGGCTGTAAAGTTTTCTAATTACTGTATTGATTTGATCGATCCACGAATGTTTTGCCAAGTAAAAGCAAAAAACCTCTGGGGACTGATTTTGTGTTTCAACGTTTGCTCTATAATCCGTTGTGACTTTGTACTGGTGAAAAGCTCATTCTCAAGGACATGTTTTGTTGCAAGTGGTATGGGCAGAGATAGATACAGAAAACAGACAGAGACATATTGTTGGCATTTGACATTAAATTTAATGTGAGAACGTCTCTTGACCAACATAACAGGTTTAAAATATTGAAAGTGGTAAATTACCCCAACCTTGGTTTTGATAAATTGATTACAGAACACAAGAACCAGTAATGTCGGTTTTGACAACTTCCTTTCACTGATTAATGTTGAGTGTTCAATAGATCACGTTTGTGTAAGTTTTACCATCCATCAATGTTTAGTAGCACAGGCCTGTTTAGTTCAATGTATCACGATGTCCAAATACTGATGGCCGTTGTCCATTGTTTAAGCCGTTTTGTGGTCATGATTGTATTGAAGACTTAAACTAAGCAACGTACAATGTCAGGATTAACAAAACTGGTAAATAAACATAGGTGTCTGTTGTTTCTATTTGGTGTTGATCTTATTTCGCTCGGTGAACATAGCGCCACAATTGCACTGAAACAATCACCAAGCCGGAAATAGCTGCACAACGTAAAACTGTTATGGAGTGCAAACTAGTAAAGGGCACAGTTGGTGGATGGTGGCTGAATGTGCTGCAGTGTCTTTAATTTTAATCAGTAAAATTTATCGTGTGCGGTTTGTTTTATTACTTTTTTCTGCTTTAGTTTGAGGACGCCTCCGGCCAGATTTCCAAAGATGAAATTCTTGATCTTGATTCCGCGATGGCCGAAGTCAATATCGCAATTAGTTTGTTCTTCAACAATGAATTCAATGAAGCACGGAAATTAATGGCAGAAAAGTAAGTTTTAAATTAAAAAGCAAATTAAAAATTTTAAATTAAACTTTTGAAATGATTTAATGTTTATTTGAATTTACACTGGTGGTTCTCAATCTAGTGTAGAGGAACCACTAGTGGTATACAAGAGATTTTAAGGTGGTAAGCGAATAGTTTTCTGTCATACTTAATTCAAGCCAGATTATGAAATGCAACTCAACTGACCCAAATGCATGAATCCCCTGGTTTCGGGCGAAACTAGTATCTTGCACATTCGTTTCAAATTCCTAACCTTGTTGGCTTTTTGTAAAAAGGTCAGTGCAAAAAGTGTTCTGCTTTGAAAGTATTGTTTGTTTTTTTTCATTTAGAAGAGTTGTTGAATACCTTACAAGCAAGTTATTTTTCCAATGTAATACAACTGTTACTCATATGCAGGTCATCAACGAGCATGTATCATGCAATCGGCGTGTCAACCCTTCGATTTATGGAGTCGGTTATGACATTTGAAAACGTAAGTAGCATTTCATCAATTGTTGTTAACTGATATTTATGTTGTGTGAAAACCTACTTACCTCATTCATACTGGTCTATACACCCCATGCAACTATCCTATGTTTATTAAACTCTTAGACTTTTTTGGATGTCAACTAATTACCACAAACAGTTTCGACTTGATCAAGACTAGAGCATGTTTTTGTAATGTGACTTATTTGTGAGGTGATGATGTGACCTAAATCCTTTTCAGTTAATGTTGTTGTACAAGGTGTGTTTTAATGGCAAGCTGCAAAAAGCTTGTTTAGAGTAGGTAGTAACTTAAATTCAGATTGTTAACCTAATCACTTTAAATTTTTGTGTTTGTAATAGAAATATTTTTTTAATGTATGTTTGTTACAGAAAGACATCAACGAAGCGATGACATGCATTAAATCTGCGATCCAGATTTGCAACAGGTCACCTTAAATGTTTGTTTCAAAACAATTTGTCATGAGCCGATTAAACCTACTTAAAAATATCTTCTTGTGAAAAAGCATAGTATTGCCACAGTAACATTTCGAAGGCTTGAAAATCTTTGATAATTAGATGTTTATGTTAGTTTGTGATTTTTAGACATCGACGTAAGCAAAACCTGACGACCTCATTTCAGAAAATGTTGGGACTTTCAGAAACAACGGAACTTACTGACAGTAAGCATTTCCGATTTCATGATATTCAAACAACAACTGTCAGTGACTTGGAAAATTGTGAACCTAATCTTGTAACAATAACTGGTTGGGCAGTGACTTAATTGCAGTAGGAAAAACTTAAGAAAAATGCTGCGGCAATAATACTTTAGGGTGAAAAACATTGTAAATTTTTTATTCAACCACCTTGTTTAGGTGAACTTCATGCAGAATTGATTTTTGCCGAGTTAAATCTTTACCGTTCAGCTCTCACATTTATTCAGGTAATCCTGAGTTACTTAAATTGTGCCACAGAAATCCAGTTTATATTTGAAACCTTGTTTACATTTTTGTAGTAGTGGTAAAATTTTTAGTAGATAATTTTTGTAAAGTGCACTTTTCCCAGTGAAAATTGTCAAGACAAACTTTGCCAACTGAAAAACGTATTATTATTAATTTGTTTTTAGGATGAAAACCTTTTAAGTTTTATCCGAGGAGCGTTAAAAGTTCGTCTGTGCTATCAGACGTACAACTACTGTTACAAGATTGTTGCAGCAGAGGGTTTTAACTTGAAACAGAACTGTCACCATTTTCATGGTGGTGTAATGCTTGGATGCGGCGCTTTTAACATTGTAAGTTGTGTGATTTTTATATCTTATTTCTTCATAACATATTTTGTCAATCTGGACAAAGTGTTGCCACAGACCGGCAGAGGTAAACTTTATGCAATACAACTTCCCACACTAATAGAAAATACTGAACAAGCATTTCATCCACCAGGTTGTATTTTTGATGACGTTTTGCCCAACAGAATGGCAGGGCTTATGTTTTTGGCAATGAATATCTTTGCATTAACAGACATAGCTAATCATGCACTGTGTGTCAATAACCAGTTGTGTGTTTAGGGACATGTTCATTATGTTTGTTCACCACAACATGTTAAAACTTGTAGTTCATACGACAAACAAACACTTGTGCATTATCAGTGTGTGAAATGTGAACGTTCAGTACAAAAACGGTTTCCTTAATAAGTGTTTCAAATAGTTTGAAAAATGTACCAAGCTAACACGATTTTTTCTGCCAACAACTTTTTAAAAACTCCTGTCATTTAATTTCTTCGTACTTTTCAATCTTGCTGTTTTGTATCAAAAATTTTTTAGCTCTTCCAACAGTCTTTATAATAATATGCTAATGTTTTGATGTCCCATACGAGACACCTTCATCAGGGTAATGACGTAAATTGAAAACACAAAGTATAAACCAACATGGGCAGTAACACACACACAAAACGCGGTAGTCGAATATGCAGTGTTTTTTCTGACAACAACTTTTCTGGAACTGTGATTCAGTTTCTTTTCAACCTTTCAACTTTTTGTTCAGGGTTTGTCTCTGCTTCCCCCACGAATCCTCTCATTGCTCGAGTGGATCGGATTCTCGTCCGACAAGCAAACGGGATTGGATCAACTTAAAACCGGGTACACGAGCCCGAATCTTCGAAGCTCGTTAATATCTCTCTTTATCCTGGGTTACAACCTTTTTGTCTCTGTGCATCTTGGTGAGCTACCACAACATTTATTTTACACATGTAATCCATTTTATGTTTGTATATAAATGTTGTATAGGACGTCGAAACGTCGGAATAAAAATACATTTAACAGAAGAGCTCTATAAACTTGATATTATGCCTGGCAGCGATAGTTTGTACATAAATGTTATGTTGGGCAGTTGTATTAAACATTATGTTTTAGTTGCCTTCTTTGCTGCCCCAGTGTTGCAACTTTGTGAAGCTTTGCTGCAACAGATTTGAATGCTGTTTGGCATGTTGAGTTTGACCCATATCAAAGTCGGGACACAAAATAAAAATAATTTTGCCGACTCACAATAAAAGTTTCTCTTGGGGTAAAATTGGGGTTTGCTTGACTTGTATTCTTGGAGTTTGTTGAACAATTTACCGCAAATGTTTTGATGCTAGAGAAGTTTGTGCTGAATATTGTATGTTGTAAATTACATGCAATGCTTATGGGTAAGGGTTGTTGAAAAGGCTGTGTTTGATTGTGTTTAGTATAATTTACAGGAACACACGATGCTGATCTCGTTTACACCGAAAAAGTTTTATCTGAAATGCTGCAAAAATATCCAAAGGGGGTTTACTTTCATTTATTTGCCGGCCGACTCAAACAACTTCAGGGAAATTTTACCGAGGTGAGGAATTAGGCTGTTACTATGGTAATGCAATAAATAGAGATGTTCAAAATGTTTTTGTGTAATTCCATAGTTTTGAAAACATTGTACTGGCTGTGAAATTTCTGGAACACTGAATATTTATCTTCCAACAGATATAGTTTAAATTTTCTACAATAGTTGCTTTAAAATGAAATCAAAAACTTCAGATTAAATTTTTCTTCAAGTCCATGTTTTGTGTCAAGAAATAAAAAAGTTGAGTAAATGTAATTTGACCCATTATCAAGTTTAACATATTTTGGTTGATAAACAACAGAAATTTGTCGGTAATTTTTTCACACTGTTTCAGGCAATCGATCATTTGATTCAAGCAGCTGAGATTCAGACAGAGTGGAAACAGTTCTCGCACATTTGTTACTGGGAGATTATGTGGTGTCATACCTTCACTATGAACTGGAAGTCGGCTGCAAAATATGCCGAAATATTGAGGTAAAATGTTCGTTTGTATTGATACCAAATATTCTGTTGTAAATTTTGTTTCAAAAGCTGAAAAAGAACTACAAGCATCCATTGTCTAGTGTTTCTAACATCAATGGCTGACTGTGCATACATAATTTATTGTGACATCATATACATAAGTTTAATGCGAAATGTAACGGCCCAAATAGATGTAAAAAACGACATGCTTTATTAATGTTTCGGCAAATGCTCATGCCAACATCAGTGATATGAAGGGCACATTAGTTACACCCGTTTATATTAACTTGAGTCAAGTAAAAGATTTTTCATGAAACATTTAAATAATCTTGTTGCAACTTATGGCTCTGTTTCCAACAATTTTATCATGGTTGAACTCATTGAACTTTCCTTAACACTCAGGACTGAGAGCAACTGGTCGAAATGTGTTTATTCATATCTACGTGCAGTTTTCCTCTATGTTGATGACAAGGATGGAAATGCTGAGGAAATACGGAAACTTATGAGGTATTTTGTTGGGGTCATTAAAAGTTCATGTAAACTTATCGGTATATTTAGGCTGCAGTGTATAGAGATCCATAACTTTAGATATTATGATATGTGTGCACATATTATACAGGCACAGATTTAAGGGGATTTTATACCATTTTTCCATCTGTGTTTTTATTATCAAGCTGAAATATTCCACTGCAGCATGTAACACTGAGACACAAAATACATTTCCACTAGTTTAGATTTACACCGGTCTACCATGTATTAGGGATGGGCCAAAACTGTATTATACTCTACAGGCCTCAGAAGTATGTGTTTTCCACCATCTAGCGCATATAAAAGACAGATACTTTTGTTCTTTGTTGACCTTTAGAAAACTTTTCGTATGTTAGCCGGGCATAAATTCCTAATTCCTATCATATATGTTTATGTACCAAAGAGATTGCAAGCAACTTTTTACCAAATATTTACAAGAGGACATATGATAGATGTAATACATCACGTTAATGTTGGGCTTTATGTTTTCTTAACATGAAAAGTTGTTGTTGTTTCAGGGAAGTCCCCGAGCTTAAACAGAGGTTTGCTGGGAAAAGTATTCCGATGGAAAAGTTCATTACACGGAAGGCCCGCAAGTTTTTGGAACAAGGAGAGCATTTAGTTATGCCAGTTCATGTAAGTTGCACCAAATCAAATCACTCTTGGCAGGAGCGAAGGGACAGGACTAAACTGAAAATGTTTTGTTACATCGAACATCAATCATCTCATGTTAATGCTCGGTGCTCAGACAAGCATGCTCAGTGTATTGTGACAACACAAACGTTTCCGATTTTACACTAGTATTGTAACTTTCCAAGGTTTCTGATGTAGCCAGTGGTGTATTGAGCAGGACCCAGAAGTACATGTTTTTTTCCATCATCTAACACAGAAAACAGTCATTTTGGCATGTACATGCAAATTTAATGCTCAGGTCAGTTTGTGCAACTGCTCGGCTGAGCATCAAGCATTAAAAACAGCGATGCTCGGTACCGAGTACTCGGGTTCTGGCTCAGCTCAGCCCATCCCTAAATGGGGAGATACCTGCATGTTTCGTTTGAGTTGTTTGTAAAACAATCAGTTAAACCTAACTTTGGTCTAAAACAAAAATGGTCCGAGAAGGATTTTTGCCAAACACAAAAATGTGTGTTGCACAGGAAATGGCTTATGCATGGAATGGTCTCGTTATGTTGAAACAAAACAGCGAACTTCGGAACAAACTCCTTCAGCTCATCCAACAAGAGCAAAATTCACTGGAGAAGAGAAAGGCTTTGTCTCCTGAAAAAGGTTGAAACAGTTTTTTTTTTAAATGTGCTTTTTCGAGAGTTGAATAAACTGTAACTTGAAGTTTTCTGTTGATGCATGATGGTGGATTTGACCTTCGAATTGACCGCATGACCTTCAAAAACCTCAAGTCAAGGATTTGACTTAAGTCCTTGACTGATTTTTTTCAAATGTCTTAATTTTTATTTAAGCAGAGTAGGCCATTTCCTTGTGGTTTGAACAAAACTTTCATTTCACTTTAACCCATGTTAACTCAACCACAAACACTTGGCAGGCTCATCAAGCGATGTGAACAAAACCAAGAAAAGCAAGGATGGAAAAATGAATGGGAATTATTTTGATGACTATTGTCTCTTACAACTTCTGAAGGGAGCTTGTTTACGATACGGGAATCAGTTTCTACAAGCTGAACTCTGCTACACCGACATCAGGGAGAAGTAAGTGACAGTTTATTGTGACGAAAACTGCATGCAGTGGTGGGATTCAAATTTTTTGTCAGCCTGTCCTATCACAAAAGTCACATTTTTCAGCCGGTTCTGTTACAAAAAGTCCATTGACAGTAACCAGTAATGCTAACGGGTTCGCTGATCTCATAAAACTTCGTGAGACGGTTCTATAGAACTGGTGCAAACCGGCTGAATCGCACCACTGAACCAAAATCTATTTGCATAGGCCTTGTGCAAACAAAGCAAAAATTAGTTGCAGTTCTTGTTGTTGGGGTAAATTTTCCATCAAGAAAATACAAGGTAATATTTGAACTTTGTAAAATTTTGATATTAAATGTTGCCATCATAAAACGAAACCAACAAAATTGGCACAACAGAAAAAGAAGGAGACAAGACGCTGTTACAGATCAACCAATTTAGCTGCAATAAAAAATGCTTGTAAATTATAGAATGTGGTTTTTGCAAGAAACCTCAAAACAGGAGATGTTGTACAATGTTTGAATCAAGTTTGAAGTTAACATAACAAAACTCTTGTTAGTTTCAAGGGAATAGCAAAAGATCATTACCTCGCTCCAGCTGGTTTGTCTGACCTCGTGTGGATGTGGATAGAACAAGGAAAAACTGGAGAAGCAGCAGAACTACTCAAATTTACTAAGTTTGTATTAAATTTAATAAGTATAAAAACTAATGGGTGTTTTAAAATTACTACATTATGATAAAAAAACACTGGGGTTGTAAAAGTAGACTGGTTTTCTAGTGTGCAAAATACAATTGCCAGAAGAGCTCTATATGTTGTGTTTTAGTTTGTAAAGAAAGTGAGTTGTTGTTTGAATGTTGCAGGAAAACCTACACTCACTATTCAATGGAATCGAGACTTCACTTTCGTATGCAAGCCGCACAACTTCGGTTGCAAGAGTGTGCGTCGAAACTTCAACAATCTATGCATTGAAACTTCAGCTGTTTGAATTGATTGCACGATTTGTCAGCTAAATTAGTGAATTAGCACTTATGTGATTCGGCAACTAATCAGAGCTATCAACTTTTATTAAGTGGTGGGATTCAAATCTTTTGTTCTATCACAAAAGTTATATTTTTCAGCCGGTTCTATTACAAAATGTCCATTGATAGTAACCAGTAATGCTAACTGGTTCGCTGATCTCATAAAATTTCGTGATAACAGGTTCTTTGGAGCCGGCTGAATCCCACCAGTGCTTCTATTGCATTTTGGGCAGAGTTAACTATTTTGTTAAATGGACATTTTAGCAATGGCATCAAGGAATCTCGACATTGATTAACAACATTTAACTCACACCCTGTATGATTTTAATACCTGAGTTTAACATTTTCTTATCTGCCTCAAAATAACAGTGCTAGTTGCAACAGCAAATCAGAATGCAATTACTTCATTAATACATTTGTTTAGCCAATTTCCTTTTAAGTATTATTTTTATAATTGTTTCTTTATTTTCTGGTGCTGGGTGTACATGTACAAGTTATTGGGTATAAATCCATTTAATAGTTACATGTTTTAGTGATTAGTTGGTTTTTCATTTAGTAGTTGGTGGGTTTGAAACGCAATTTTAATTTTTACAATGACCAAGCAGCACTGTGTTCCTTTCGGTTTAATTTCAAAAGTTTTGTGCTGTTTAATAATTTAAAACATAAATATAGTTTTGTTTCTGGGCATATTTTATAAATTTAAGTACAAGATAGGCCTGGTCGAACTTCATTTATAACAATTGTTGAACATCATGTTATGATCAGCCCTAGAACATTCCCTGTATTTTCATCGCACTTGTTTTCATTCCCTCATCAGTGAGCAACCCCCCAAATTCGTTAACGTATTGATTTGTTTGATGCAAGGTCTGCCACCGAGGAACTATTACCAAATTGTGACAAATCCCACTGTTTCAAAAATTGAAAACTTCTGCAAACTACATGATGTTGTTTTTGTTTGATAAATGATAAATCTGTGATGAGTTTTTAAGTTTTATTTTTCATCCTACACATTTTAATTTCGCAATAAAATGTGTATTTAACATATACGTTAAATTGTTCTGGTAGATTTACAGCTTATTGTAGAAGTTCTGATATTTTACAAACCAATGTGTGGATACAAGGGTATGTTAACTGTAAATACAGGAAAACCTCGGTCAATTATCAGGACCGGTTTGGACCAAAATTTTGTCCAGATTGTGTGAAGATCTGGATTAACCGAATCAGATTTAACCGAGTTTACTGTAGTTAATAAGCCAAGTACATGGATAACATGATATGTTAAGTGCAGAAGGTGTACCATGTTTCTGCGTGTCTTATCAGAACAGCTGGTGACATGACATTAATGGTACTGGTAGGTATAACCAGGGTCTGCTACAGCATGCAAAATCATGTCGCACAGAATAATTTTGTGCTTTTTTAAAATATTTTCTTTTCCTCACGTGAACATGTTGTTTTAAACTGCAATCTTGCTAAACGTTCGTATGTGTTTCGTAAGGCAGGGTTAAAAACGCAAAACATGATGAACTACGTTACTAAACGATTTGTAGGATTTACAATTGTCATGCGCAAAAGTCACTTAAGTTTTCTGTCGGCATCGACAATTAATGATGATCGTTTTCTTTTAGACGTCGTTGTTTAACTGTAGGATTGTTCGCACTTAACATAGGATACTCTAAAATACACAATCTACCCAAACCGTAACTAGATTTGTGGGAAAAACTTCTTTAATACAACTAGACGAAATATTCGCTGGTAATAAGTTGTCTTTTTTAACAAATTTGTCGTTCAACTGATGTAATGCTAAACAAAATACTAGTTGGTTTTTCAAGAACTTGCATGCAAAAATAGCAAAAATACAAGTTCTTGAAAAATCAACTAGTATTTTGTTTAACGTTACATCAGTTGAACGACAAATGTGTTAAATATGCAACCTGGTGGACGAAACGCTTGTTCAGTATTTTCTAACAAGTTGTCTATGGTTCGGCTGTTTACAATTGCGTGCAACGAACCGTATCAGGTATGACGTTGAACAGATGTTATTCGATGACGTATTGATGCTTCTCGAAGGTTCGACGAATTTGCTGAAAGAGCTCGAACATTCGAACGCGCTTTAAACTTATTGTGCTCGATTCGACGTTAAGTTAAAGAACATTAGGTAAGCGCTGTGCTTTAAATCTTTACAATCTTAAATAATTGTTAATACTTGTGCGTATTGGTGAAAGGTTTTTAACCTAATTTTTGTTTTCATACAGATTTGAAACAAATTTGTTTGTAAAACGACGTCTGTTGTTGCACACCAACTGTACAAATGATGGGAAAGGATTATTACAAAGTTCTAGGACTTACCAAGTCAGCCAGTGAAGATGATATCAAGAAAGCTTATCGTAAGATGGCTTTAAAATATCATCCTGATAAGAACAAGAGCGCCGGTGCAGAGGAAAAGTTTAAAGAAGTTGCTGAAGCTTATGAGATTTTAAGCGATCCTGAAAAGAGGAAGATATATGATGTCCATGGTGAAGCCGGTTTACGAGGAGGTTCCACCAATGGAGGAGATGGAAACTTCAGTTACACTTTCCACGGCGACCCAAAAGCAACGTTTGAGGCATTTTTTGGAAACTCAAATCCATTTTCAAGCTTTTTTGGTGGTGGAATGGATGATGATGATGCGATGTTTGTGGACTCCGACTCATTTCATCCCGGGGGAAGCAACCTGTTCAACTCTGGACAAAATTCTTTCTTTTCTCAACAACCGTTCCGGGGTCAAACCAACCAGATGAACTTCATGAATTCTGGTCGCCAGATGCACCACGACCCACCAATCCATAGAGATCTTAAAGTGACACTTCAAGAAATCAAAAATGGTGTAACAAAGCGACTTAAAATAACAAGAAAAAGACTAAATCCTGATGGTTCAATGAGAAATGAAGATAAAATATTAACAATTGATGTCAAGAAGGGTTGGAAAGAGGGAACGAAAATAACATTTCCCAAAGAAGGTGACGAGAGACCGAACGCAATACCAGCGGACATTATATTCACCATCAAAGATGCCCCACATAGTTCATTCAAAAGAGATGGAAGTAATGTTATTTACACCAAAAAAATTACGCTGAAGGAAGCCTTAACAGGTTTCACAGCCATGATACCAAACATAGAGGAAAATCATCTAATGTCTCTGCCGTCGACAGATATTATTAAACCGGGTTCATCAAAGAGAATAAAAGGAGAAGGTCTGCCATTGCCCAAACAACCCCATAGACGTGGGGACCTTATTGTGAACTTTGATATTATGTTTCCTGAATATTTAACATCAGAACAAAAGACTTATTTAAAGCAAATTCTCCCGTGAATAACCCTGAAACCATAAGGTTCATTCTTTCATCCCCTGTGCAATATATGCAACATCAAAATATGACACCGCACCAAGAGGGGTGTGGTCTGTGGGCCTGCTATCATACTGTTCAGTGTTGCAAGTATTGCTTCCAGATTTTTGTTGACACTTCGCATGTAAAATGCATGGTGGTTTACCTCATGAGTATTTCTGTTGTTACATTTGCATGTGAAAAAGTGTTTGTTCCCATTAAAGCACATTATTTTGCAAAAAATTAAGGTTTCTTATTTGAATAAAATCGACAAATGTAACCTGACTGACGTTTCATGCTGCAACAAGGTTTATTAGAGATGTGACATCTATCACAACGAAACACAACAACCACGCAAATAGATCAAGAATAAGTTAAATAGTTCCACAATTTATAAGGTCACAGTAACAACACTGTTTAGTGCATATTCAACAATTTCAAGGAGAAACATTTGTTTGAACTTTGATAGTTTAACTCAGAGGCCAGTTTTGCCTTTTATAGATTTATTACAACACAAACATGCAATATTTGTGACATTAATATAAGTTTCAGTTTCAACCAAATTTTGTGCAAGAAACACGAACAGCACCAACTAGTTACCACGGAAACAAGTTTTATTGTATGACATCATCAGTTTTTTGGTCAAAAATTTTAGATTTTAGAATTTTCGCTTGTTTATTATTAGGGAGACCGTCCCAGTTAAAATGTGGAATTGTGACAACCCGCGCTCCCTGGGCTCTGAGCAATCGTAGAACCAATCTTGTTTTCCCCGTAGCATGTTGGGATCCGATACAGAACCTCGAACGGGGCAGCGGAACCACAGCAATATTTTGCACCTTTCAAAACAAAAGTTCATGGTTACAAACAACTACCTAACTGTTATTGGTACATGAACACTTGTCAGTACAATCACTAGGCTGGTACGCAATAATCGCTTAATTCCACAAAATAAAATATATGTGTAATTATTCCCCAAAAATACAGTAATCACTATATCTATTAACAAGTGTAATGGTGAAAATAACAGCTCACATAGATGGAAAAAGTAACTTTATTTTTTAAACGTTTCGGCAAATGCTTTTGCTTTCATCAGTGATATTACTGTTATTTATAGTTAATACATATTGTGCACTGTACTACGCGAATTCAGTGTTATTAACCCTGATAAAGGCGACCTGTATAGGACATCAGAAAAAAAAATTGCCAGAAGAGCTCTACAAACTTGATATTATGCCTGGCAGCAATAGCTTATACATATTGTTGGCACACAACTCATGGTGTCACGACATATAAATTTGACTCGGTCCGTGGGTTTCCACTTTTTTATGTTAAGAATAAAAACATAGCTTAAGGTGGTTAAGTTATTTTACCTGCTGGTGCATATGTGGTGGGATGAATGTTGGGTGAGGTTGAGTGGGAAGCAGTGAGCCATCAAGTCTTGCTCTCAGCAGAAACAAAGGAAAACTTCGAAGTGGTGAAGCAATGAAGGAAAAATATTGTTTTCCACCAGCCACGGTCTCCAGAACATTTTGGACGCTCTTCATGTATAAATTAAAAAGGTGAGGCATGGCAATTGTGAATATGAATACAAATCAAAATAATTTAAAGTTTAGAAAGAGAACACAGTAAGCCTCGGTTAAACCGGATCTTTACCTAATTCAGACAAAACTTATTGTTATGTTATGTGGGCTGTGGCAATGTTTTACTAATCTACATCAGTTAATCCAAGTCCAAATGGGTCTAGATTAGCTGTGGTTTACTGTTTATTAGAATAAAAAATAAAGGAATGCTGTACATCAGGGGTGGGCAACCTGCGGCCAGCAGAGACGCTTGGATTTCAAAAGTAGTGACAAAGAGTCCAACTATTAAATATTTTTGAGCTGATTAATGCGCCCGATGCTATTTTTCTGCGACCTGGTATTATGAAGCTAGAATCAAATACGAATTATGCTTGTAGTTAAGCATATTTGGCAAGAAACAAACCAAAATCACTTTGTGTTATACACAGGTGCAGCCCGCGATCCACTTTTGACATTTATAATTGGCCCCACAGTAACAAAGGTTGCCTGCCCCTGCTGTACATAGATAACCTATATGATATCAGCTGGTAAATACAAATTCCATATTTATTTTAATATCCTGGTAGGCCTAGATCGGTGATGTCAAACATGTGGCCCTTCAAGAGTTTTTCTGCGGTCTGTGAAATAACTTTTAAAAGCTATGTATTTTACTCAGGCAGAATATCCTGTCAGACCAGTGAGTTTACGTGATACAATCATTCTCTATTAGTGGTATATATGCCACGTTTTAATAGTTGCTCCAGTTCGACACCCCTCGTCTAGTCAACATTAAAAGCTTTCATCCAAAAGGGCAACCCCCTATGTTGCACAATGCTAAATGACAAACAAAAACTCTGCCTGGTTCACCACCTTTTCAAACGCATATGTCTTTGGTGCAGTGAGGTCCATTATAAAGTCTTCTGGTATCCACGATGGCAATAAGTCGGGTCGTTCGATGCTGACGGCTTTACACAAATCTCGCATAAAAAAACGTGAGCCACTTCTGGGGTTGGTAAACTGGAACAAATTAAATTCTCAGAAGTTTTATGCTAATGATTCTAATATATAAGCTATTGCTGCCAGGCATAATATCAAGTTTATAGAGCTCTTCTGGCAAATGTATTTTATTCTGACATTTCAAAGGCGACCTGTATAGGACATAGAAACGTTGGTTTCAAAATATTTGCCAGAAGAGCTCCAGAAACTTAATGATGCTAGTAAATGAAAAAACAGAAGCTTTGACAAATAAACATCCAAAATGATCACTTTCCAACAAACAATGTTGATCATTATATTTAATGCGGCAGCCAAGTTACCTGCTTGTTCAAAGCTATTTCCAGTAGTTCTTTGGGATATCTTCCAAACACGGCAAAGTGGTACGCAGTTAAAACAAGTTTCCTCCCAGCGTTGTGGACATGGCTTGTGTTTAATGTCGGCAATTTGTCCAACATATTCGAGTAGATACAATCAAAAAATTCATCGCCGTTCTTAGGAACATAATATACCTAAAAACAAAAGCTAAAATAAGTTTGTTTTCTTTGCAAAAAAACTTCAGCCAGGCATGATCAAACTATTGTGATGTCACAATGCCACTTTACCATATACATCGTTTATTTTTAGTTTGAACATAAAAAAATTATTTACTTTTTGGAAAAATGCATTTGTAATGAATACAGTGATGTTGCCAGGCATGATTCATAAAACGTCCTTTTGATCAACTTCCAATTACATTCGACAAATCATTTGGTCTCATTAGTATTAAACATTTGTAATGTAAAACCAATAGGCAAAAAAAATCTGTAAAAATGTAGGGCGTACATTATTGTACAATTTGCTGTTGAGCACACAAGCCCAAGATGACCCCCAACAAAATGTGCAATAATCCTTGAATAAACTGACAGATATTTTTCAACAGTCAACCTCACCTGAGCCAAAGCATCGAGTACATCGCTCAGTGCAACAAAATCCAAAACTGAAATATGTTTCATAACTTTGTCCACGAAAACATCAAGAAGTTCTTCATTGTAATAATAAAACACGGTCAGCCATTTGATGTTTGTTGTGAATTGTGAAGCGAGTTCGTGTGGAAGTCGTTCAAATATTGCGTTGCTGAGTTTGTCCAGTAGTTCATTCCCATCAATGGTGTAACCAAACTTGACAAAGTAGCGCAAAATTGCCGAAACATCCTGATAAAATATTTTAAAGTTTATTTTTAAACAAACTTAATGTTTCAAACTTGTTCGGTAAGATATCGATTGGAACCAGAGAAATATTCAGTTCAGCCATTATTTCATAATTTTTGTAGTACAAGTTAATTTTAATGGTAAAAATTAAGCATGTCGCTTATTACGTATTTGGGTCTTTATTTATTACGTCTATTTAACGTAAAAAGTGACATGCTTTATTCTTCAAATATTTCGGCAAATACTCATGTCATCATCGGTCATTAAACTTATGAACAGATCTGTACATAGTGTTGTAAAGTTACTTTTAGTTTCAAAATGTTTTGATTTTAGTTGATGTTAGGACAGAATAAAGTGCTTGGAATTTACTTTAAGGAAAGAGTCACCATTAGCAATAAATTATTCAATTCTTCTCTGCAATAAAATGAGACAAAGAAAAAAGGGGAAAATACAGCTTAAGAGAAGCAAGCAAGCTGACGTCATCGCATCGACTTGTGTCCGCTAAATTATTCATAACATACCACCCAACATCTGGTGTGCATGGGAAACAACACTGGCTCAAAATTCCCTAGTACAGTTGCAGTTAAAAAATATATACACAACAACCTACTTTAAACAAAAGTTTTTTCCGTTCTTTTTATTATATCATATGGGATTTCCAAAAATGTTAAAAACATTTAACAAAGAAATTGGGATTATTTGAAGTTTTTGATATAAATGTTATATATTTCTGTAATTTTAAATGACAAACAAACATAATGACAACAACAAGAAACAAACAAGCCTTTTATTTCTTCATGACATTTGGCAATCAATATTTTAATCATGCACCAGACTTTCCCAATCAATAATTCCCTAAACTGTGTCACTCTCTAATTTCCTGTTATGTTGTCTGGAACAAACTGGAATTGTGTGTTTCTTTGGCAACTTTTTTGTTTGTGACATAACAATGGTTAATAAACAGGCATATGTAGCTCATCCAGCAGTTTTTATCGTAAATAAACTCTGATATAATATAAACTGCTGGAAGAGCAATATATAGCGTGCAAACTTGTGTCACAATATTTTCTATTTGCAATTCACACCTGTGGTTGCAGAGGGATGTCGCCGTGCACGATGGCATTGCTTCCCTGTTGAAGCAGTTGTCTCATTGGGGCGTGCTCCATCCGATAAAACGCATCAAACATGTGGGCAGCCATTATACGACCATCAGGGTATCTCTCCTTTAAATCTCCACAGAAACAGGCAACCCTACTCTCACACTGACGTTTGGTTGCTTTCGTGAAATATCTAAACATCGTACACATAATTAGAGGGATAATAATCTTCACCATTTTGAGCAAACTGGATAAATCCAGCAAACACTTGTTACATTTCATATTTATGTTAAAATCTTAATGAGTACTTTTAGCTAAGAACCAAATGATCATATAAGTTACATATAGCAGTAATTTATTTTTCAGCTGCTCTGACACAACTATATTATGTTATCATTCTTGTAACAATTTTCACTTTTTCCACGTTAAAGTCAGTTATCTTTATTATGTAGAACAAATATATTTCTTTATTAATACAATTTCAGTATCTTTTTCATTCAAATAAAACCTGTAAAATACCTTCCAAAACATTTCATGATGTTTAGAAGTGTGTACAGGTCGGTAATGTGGTCAATATATCGCGTTGCAACTGAAGCGGAGACGTTGTACATATACTCCGAGTTGATAAGCGGGATGTTTGGTGTGTGGAGACACATCGCAAGTAGACGGAGTTCTAACACAAAGAAGGTTTAGTGGAATAAAACAAAATGATGACAAAACCTCACCGTCCAAGTTCATGCTTTCAAAGTCGACATAAGAAAGAAGTGTGGAAATTGTTGGTTTCTTTAAAGTTAGTCTCAGGTATAACAGATCGGATGAAATTGTTAGAAGTGAAAAGTTGTTGAGTGTTTTTGCATTGTCTTCGATTAGGCTGATTAGTTCACGGAAAATTCTGTTCGTTAAGACCTCTCCACAAAGCTGTATCACATGTAAGAAATTTTTTGGTTTTTACGTTTAATTTAGTTATTGAAAAGTGTGTTGTTGTTGTGTTAGTCTTATATTATTATTTTACATCTTTTATTGCCTAAATAACTTAATTTTATTTTTATTTCTTGCTTAGAACTAAGGATGCCATAAAATCGGCGAAATCAATATTATTTACAATACATTGCAACACGAAAAACACAGATTGATTTAAGTGTACTGAAAGCTTCAGTTTATTATGTAAGAAAATTGTTATCCTGAATATTACAACATGCCAGCATATTTTGTGTCAGTGGAACTCACGGAGTTGTATTGTGGAGAGTTTCGAGGAAATTTTGCCAGAGCTTTTAAAAGTATTTGGTGAATGCAGGCAACTGCAAGTAGAGGGGTCACTCTGTTTTGGTACAGACTTATATGGACCATCACATCTGTGGGTTCGACGCACTCAACCACCGACTTTAAGAGCTCTTCTTCAGTGTAAGTCTCAACTTTAAGGGGACCTACAAACAAGTGTGCAAATATATTTAAATACATGCAAAGGTTGTCTTATTTTTTTATTGTTAACTGATATTTTGAATGTTATTTCACAAACTTACGTCAAGACCTAAGTTTAAACTTTTAAAGTGTATTTTTCATTTTTTGTTACATTTTTTGCAAGTTTTACCCAATACTGATGGCCTTTTGAGTTTGGGGGGTTCTTCTACAATTTTCTTTGTTTCAACTGTGACAAGAAAAGTACAAAGTTTTGTTAATGCTGAAAAAGGTTGGTTCACACACATTTTATGAAATTAACATTATTTCACCCACCCTCAGTTTCCTTTCCAACCTCGACGTCATCTTTTTTGTAACTTTCCTCTTGTTTGCCATCAAGTGTATCTAAGCAGAGAAAAACTTATTTCTATGGAAATGCATAAGTTGCCGCAAGTCGGTTACCTTCACTAAATTCCATCGATGATGGTGCCGACATAATTCCACTCGATATTCCGCTTGTTGAACACTGAGATAACAGCTCACTAGGTGGTGTAATTGCATCATCTTCAACTTTAGTCTTTTCCTCAACCTCCGGAGATTTTGATTTGGTTGATTCCTTTACTGGTGAATTTGACAAATTGCAAACCGTTGTCTTTAGTGGTGATTTTGAAGTAAGAAGCGGTGACCTGATATCAACTGCTGAAGGTTGGCTTAAAATTGTTTCTGAAAAAGATGTTCAAAAACTTTAAAATTCTGAAAAAAATAGCTAAGGCATAATTAGTTGCAGTGGTGGGATTCAGCCGGTTCGCACCAGTTCTATAGAATCATCTCACGAAATTTTATGAGATCAGCGAACCGGTTAGCATTACCGGTTACTGTCAATAAACTATATTTGTAACAGAACCGGCTGACAAAAAATTTGAGTCTTAGTTGCAGATACATACGCTTTGCTTGTGCGAGTGGCGTTGCTGGACTGTGACATGAAATCCCCACTAACGTAGTGGGCCGTGACGGAGACGTGACAACAGCTCTCTCACTGCTATCTTTCCGATTGTCAATCACAGATTCATTGTCGTTTCCTACAAAACAATGAGTTCACAACACAACACACATCACAAGAAAATATTATGCAAAAACCTTGAGTTTCGTCCGGTTGTTTAGCTCCGAAAGTTTGGTAACCTTGATTGTGCGATGCAGCAAATAGTGGGTCAGGTCGAACTTGGCAACAAAATACCTGAAAGTCAAATATACAGAATACATTTTCTAAGTTGGTGACAAAACAAATAAAAAAACAAAATTTGTCAACAAAAAGAAGTAACAATTGCAATAAAAACAGTTTTGTAGATATGTTTTACCTCGCTAAACATAAAACAGTTTTGTAGATATGTTTTACCTCGCTAAACATAAGCTTCCAACTTTTTGAAGCCTGAGACAAAACAGGGGATTTCGCCAAGTGAAGCATTCTGAAACATAAAATGCATTAAAAATTAAATTCTCTCACACATGAATTCAAAATTGAAATATTTAGTTAAAAACATGCACCTTATAAAGGACTTTCCTGCAACGCAGACACCAAGCTGTTTTTTGTGGCTTCTCAATCTTTTTTTTATGTTTTCATATTTCTTTTCTCAACACAACACATTTGTGTTATACCGACACATTTTTTTGTTTTCTTTTTTTATCTGAAAGTTAAGACAGAAAAAAGTCAAGGCTTGTTTATCAACTAGATAACGCCCAACAAACTTAGCTCAGCCATTTAATAGATTTGCTTAACTCAACTCAACTCACATAGCTTCAACACTTAACAGGCCAAAGCCAAACTGAACGACTAGAACAGTAGAACGAACTGAATGGATCGAAATTGCAGAACCACATGTCGCTTTTACGTTCAATCGATGAGAAGAAAACATGCGCAGTGTTTCAAAAACATATTTTATCAAAATCCAGTGACAAATTTAACCAAGTTTTTAACCCTATGTAAATTGTTTATTATTGTCCACACTCAATACCGAGCAACGCATCGAGTCCAATGAGTTCGCAAATAAGTTTGTTTATTTCGTGATAAAACCTCTAATTTATGTTTTAAGGTAGGACGTTTGTTGGAACGGTTTACCGCCGGACAGTTTCAGTGTGACTTGGATATTACTTTCGGTTCGAGGGTCAATGCCTGAATGTATTAATTATGCTCAGATAAAAGTCAGCTGCTAAGCAATCTTTAATCTGTTAGATTCCACTGGGATGGGAGCAACGTCGGCGAACACAAGTATACTTGCATAGTTGAGACGAGATTAGAACTCGCAACCTTGCGAACACAAGGCGGATGCGCTTACCACTCGTCCATCTTGAGGATTGCTCTGTTCACAGCAAAGCAATTGGTTTCCTGAAATAAGAAAAACATGTAAAACAATTACGCGCAACAGTTTAACATTTCAATTTGCAGGTTTACGATGTAACTTCACTTGGTGATAAAAATATAAACGCTTCTCAGGACTGATCCCAGTTAAGAATTTATATTCATCTTTGCATGGTGACGTTTGCCGCGTATTAGACCTAGCATAGTTGTATGTAAAACTATGGACCTAATGTATTGCGTTTGATATGTATTGAACAGAATATTTTACCGAATTTCCAAGCCTTGCTTATGTTGCAAATCTTCGTCATATTGCAGCCCATTTTTCTCGGAATCACGTTTAATCACTGGGAATTTTACAACAATGCAAAATCGTACACAAAACACAGGAAAATCACAATAAAGTCATGTTTATGTCGAAATTTTGCTCTTTTTAGAGATTTAGTTGAAAAAATGTGGAGAAACACTGGACAATGCAGTGGAGAAGATTTTCGCGTTTGAAAAATGTTTTATTGTAAGGGGCCGTCCCTGTTTTCACAGAAATTTCGAAGCATTAAATTATATTTGGGTAATTGAAACTTCAAACACACAGTTTTAAGATTTATAAAAGGAACGTTTATGAAAAGTAACTTTTGTAGAATATTTGCAGAAAAATCTCATATTTGCAAAAATTTGATAAAACATACCAGTGCCCTGGTATGCAGAAGTTGGAAATGTTTCCAGTTTATACAAATCAAAATTGAGATCGAAACACACTAAATATGATTGACGCAAGTCCTGAATTGGTGGAAGGAATTGTACAAAAAATCAAAACTAATGGAATGTTTGATGAAATGAGGCGGGATTGTTTGGCTGACATTGACACTAAGGTAACCAAGGTGCACCTTATCATAAAGTTGTGTTTATTGGTATTCCAAATCACTAACAAATTTAACACAAAATCAATTATTGTGATTTGTTTTTTGTAAAAAGTTGTTCGAGTACAAATTAGTGTGTATGATGTTCTGTCCTGTAATGCTTATAATATTCTTGATTCTGTGACACTTTTCGTGCAATTATTGTTTTTAAATCCTGTCAAAAATAATCCTGTTTTTGCTGTGTTTCATTTTGTGATGTTTTAAAAAACCTAACAATAATCTCGGAAACGTTTCAGGTTATTCTGTTTAACATATATACTAGATTTTCGATTTAGGTTTCAGTAGCTTTTAATCTAGTTTTGGAGGTTGTGTTATTCTCTGTAGTGTGCCGCTCAGCATAAGTCCCATGTCCAGTGGCGTAGGCAGCCAAAAATTTTGGGAGGGGCCAAATAATTTGTTGTCTAATATAACTTTTTGCTAACGTTTGGCGTGCTGTTACCAAAAACATGACTTGCCAAACTGTGATTCGACGGGACAGCCAAACGCTTTATTGATTTATTCCATGTATGCATAAACTAAAAAAGCATGGATTTCGGCTTACAACTTGGTGACAAAAGTCATTTTTGGTAATTTATATATTCCTTTGATAGTTGAGAGACGAAACCACAATGATGAGGGACGAAACTACACTAAATAAAAGTTTATCAATGTACAACTTTGAAAATTTGGGAGGGGCCATGGCCCCTTTGGCCCCTCCCTGGCTACGCCACTGCCCATGTCCCAATCAATTGTTAGTTAATTACGATTTTATGTTTTTTTCCTTAGCCTGCATTTCAAAACCTGAAACAAAGGGTTGAAAATTATGTGAACGCTCTTCTTTCAACGGAAGTATGGACTCCGTCACTAAACAAAAACCAACTAAGGGCGAAAGTTCGAGCCTCAGTCATGCAGTAAGTTTGCTATCACACAAATACGATTAAAATCAGACCTTCTTAAAACATATATTGAAGGTCATTTAAATTCAAGTATTCAAAGTAATATAAATATAAAAAATAAATCTTGTTAATCAAATCATTAAACTCACACTTGTCTTCTGTCTGTTGAATTTGTTGCAGTTTAGTGTAAAACAAAAATACTTTATTATGGCAGATCAGGAATGTTAAACACTGGAATTGAACACATCCTTCATCAAGTTGTGGATGCAAAAATGTACACACAGTTCCTGCCTAAAATTTCAGACTTCATTGCTGAAAATCAGGAAGATTTGAAAAAGGTACAGACAATAATCACCAAACAATAATAAGTTTTACTAGAAAACAAATTGCCAGCGAAGTAGAATAAAACGTATTCATTTTATTAATCAGACGCTGGTAATTTGTTTTCTAGTAAAGCTACTATTTATGGGTCCCCTTCCCTGAAGGGGACACATCTTGATTTTGCTCGATTTGTTTGTTTGTTTTTTCTTTTTTTTCTTTCCTCCCTGAAGTTTGTCCACCCTCTTTTGCCATGAAATGTTTGTTGGATTTGGCTGAAACTTTCACAGATGGTAGATATAGTTATGTAGATGTGCCATCTGCTTCGTTTGTCATGACAACCCCAGTATTTACCCCGCTAGCCCCCAAAATGTAAAATGTTGTTGGTGCGCACCACAAACATTAGTTTTGTGTGATGTTATAAAGGCAACCAGACATATGTTACTTATGTTTGTGGGTTGCTTGGTGGATGTTTTTGCAGTTGACAGTTAGAGGGGTGGTGACAGCCTTATGACGTCAGAAGCGTTGACGAATGTTGCTCATAGCACCTCTAGTGGTCAAAATTTTAAACATTGTCAGAAGTGGATAAAATTTTACATGACTGTTAATTGGGTCATTGTGATTTCATATTTTATACTTTTGGGTGTTAAACCCCATCAGTTACCCCACTAACCCCTAAAATGGGTGAGTTTTTTAAACGGTGTCGGAATTAGATGAAATTTTGATAGCTTGTATAATTTGTCATTTTTAGGTTTCAATTGTTGTGTTTAACCCTGTAGCCCCAATATTTACCCCTCTAGCCCCCTAAAGACTGAATTTGTTAAACATTGTCCGAATTGGATAAAATTTGGACAGCTTATAGAATGTGCTACTTATAGTTATTGTTTGTTATGTTCAACTTTGTCGCCCCCAACATTTACCCCACTAGCCCCCCAAAATCGGTCAATTTTTTAACAATGTCAGAATTGAGTGAAATTTGGACAGCTTGTAGAGTGTGCATTTATAGGTGTTGATTCTTGTGTTCAACCCTGTAGCCCCAACATTTACCCCACTAGCCCCCAACAGTCATGTGCAATTCGCGCTGATTTGTGTTATAGGAGCTGATTATTGTGTTTTAGCCTCTTTTCTCACTGTTTAACACGTTTTTCTCAGACAGACCATAAAATAGAAAAACCTTCAAAAATGTATAAATGCACTGAATTTAAATAGTTTGTACTCCATAAAGCATATTTATTTGTGCACAGTACCAATCACTGTGTTTTACCTTACAACACCCGACTTTCTCATGGTTATCTCTTGAAATGTATTATTTACAACTTTGCATGTGTGGGGGACCCATGAGTTTTTGCTTGCAGAAACAGCCAAGGTTATAAAAGACAATGGATGATATGGGACCTAATATAAAATAAGTGTAGAAAATATGTGTTATAGTGTATATGCAAGGGCAATATGTGCTAAGCCACCCTTCTAGTTAAGTCTGTGTCTTGTGTACCTCAATAATAAGTTCTTCTCTAAATATGGAAACAGGTTTCCAACGAAACCGAATCAGTCGATAATGCTTAAGAATACTGGTTCTGCTTCTTTAGAAACCTGATCCATATTTAGAGTTATACTTGAAAAAGACAGTGATTCTCGTTTTTTTTATGAGATAATAAAAGTTTTCTTGAATCCAGGAATACTTACCAGAAGTTGATGAAAACCAAGATACAGAAGACATGGATGAGGTAAAGGTGGTAAATGTCGTCAGAAGCCATTTGTTGATTCTTGTAAAATCTTTCAGACAATTCAGAATGAGGAAGGGAATTCCCCCGTACCCCCTACACCCCCTCTGCCACTGGTCCAAGATGAAGAAATACCGGAAGTTTTGAACGATGAAAAACTGGCTGAAGAAACTGCTGGAATGAGTGGCAACGATTTAATGGGGATGAATCAGGATGAAACAACAGAAGGAGAGGTTGGAATTTTTGTTGTTTGATAAATTTGAGTTTCGGAAAGTAATTTTTGAAGTGATTCTGTTTGTTATCGCATGTACTGTTTCATTTACAATAAATGTAACAGAATTAACATTACAAAAATCCTCACTTATTTTTTAATGTTTTTTGATTGATTTGAAAATGCACCATGTAGTGTGTTGTTTCAATGTTTTGAAAAGTAATTTAAGTTATTCTGCTTGTATATTGTTTCATTTGCAATAAACGTCACAAGAATCCTCATTTTTTTACATGTTTCTCATGTTTCTCAGGCCCCAGTTATACCAGAGAGCGCAGCCAACACTCTTCGCAATTTGATCCAATCCTTGATGGGTTCGAACATCACAAACTTGCTTTCGTATGTTCTTGGTTGTTTTTAGTTTTGATAATTTTGACCTAATGTCTTGCTTTAAAAATAATTCTGTGCGTTTTTGTTGTAACTTTTGCTTCTGACAGTGAAACAAAAGTTGAAGAACATGAAGCAGAAGAAAAAGAGGAAGAGGAAGAAGAAGAAGAAATCAATTCTAGTCCCCATGCAGGTCAAATAACTTCTGTGCCATTTTTACTTCGATTTTTTTTTCAAGTCAAATAGCTTATATACTTTCATGTAAACATTACAAAAAATATAATTATCACCAAACAACCAAGACTTTTATTCTTTAAAACATATTTTTAATATTGTTTATTATCAGAGAAAATTAAACTTTTCCCGATAAAATTAAGGTGTGTGTTTTGGAGGCAATTCATTTTAACGTTAGGTAACAATTTCCTTATCTTTAAACTTACTAGTACATTATTACTATATAAGCTGAAAATATTGTCTGAATTTCAAACACCTGAATTACAACATTTTTATTTAACGACAGGTACATCCCCATCGATAGACCCAGCACACATTGAAGCCTTCACTGATGAAAGTGAAAATTCTGACAAGGAAAGTGAAAATTCAGACCATGAAAACGACACACAAGCAGGTGGGTTGGGGGAATGGAAGTTTTCGTGTTGATAAACTAATATATCTTAAATGAAATTTTCCAATCTAGTAAAAGTTCTTGCAACTGTCATTGTTAACACACACCCCCCTCTCAGCTTAGTTTACCCGTGATGCCCTAACCTCACTTTCTTGTGAGCTCTAGTCACATAACGCATTATAACATGGTGTAGCTGCAGCACGTTCAGCCATCATCCACCAATTGTGCCCTTCACTGTTTTGCGCTCCATAGTGTTTTAACTTTGCCAGCTATTTCTGGCTGGGTGATTGTTCAGTGCAATTGTGTCACTATTTCTCTTCTACCAAGTGAAGTCAACTCAACTCAACTAAATATTTTGCCCAACTGTATATTAATCAAAGTAATTCCATTTTATATCAGCATATCAACCATTTAGTTGCTATACCTTTGCTTTCAATATACATGACAAACATAATGTTGCAAATTGATGAATTAGGTCCGAAAACTCCTGATGAAGAATCCAGTGTTAGAACTCCTCCAGAAAAAAGTGAAAATGTGGCCGTGAGCGGAGAATCGGAGGCTTCAGAAAGTATTTGCAAGTCCGATAAAAACGTAAGTTTCAGCAAAACTGTGATGACAAACTGACATTGGAACAAATAAATCCCGGCTGTTAATGGACATTGTTGGGTATTGTTGTACGTTTTGTCGTGATGAGGGTAAATTTGGAGAAATGTTCTTTCTGAAATATTTTTTTACCTGTTAAGATTTTCTGTTATAAGTGCCATTTTAGAAATGTCAGAAATTCTGTTTAAACTCTGTTTAATAAAACGGGTAAAATTGTTTTACACTTCTTATAACTTGTACTGATCTGGGACATTATACACCAATATGTTCATAAGTTCAATGACAAATATAACGGCCCAAATCACTGATGATTGCATGAGCGTTTGCCAAAACGTTTGAACAATATAGCAAGCAACTTTTTATGTCTATACTTTTTATATGTCTATTTTTTATGTCATTTCGCTTTTTGTGTCTATTTGGGCCGTTTAAATAGATAGAAAAAGTGGCATTCTATTGTTAAAAACGTACCGCAAATCCTCATGCAATCATCAGTGATATGAAGGCCACATCACGGGCTGTTATTTTCCTCATTAAACTTGCACCAATCTTTTTTATGGTTTAGGATTCGAGTTTTGAGTCCGATCCCGAAAACATTGCTCGTCATTCTGATGAAGGTTCGGCTGAAAGTAATGCTGAGTAAGTTTTAGTTTCATCAAATATAAAAATAATAATGTTGTCGATATTTTGTAGCTTCATTGCTTAATCATGAAGAAATTGGTAATAAAAAAATAAAGAAGAAAATGCTTCTGACTCAAAATCAGTAAACACACAGTTGTTAAAAAAAGATGTATATTTCGCCTTTGCAAGCATCGTTCCTAAAAACCGCAAATATTATTGTCAACGAAGGTTAAATAGAGGAGAACATAAAGAAATTATTTCAAATAAAATATTTTAATAATTGTTGTGTTCAGGAGTGAAAAGCTTGAATATATCAGTTCCGACACTAGTGGCGCTGGTAAGCTGGAATCTGAAATTGAATCCGGCAACAATTTTGAGGAGGAAGTCGCTCAGATCATCGACGTCAACAAAGATTTCGATGAAAGTGTGAGTAAATGTTAGTAATTACAACAAAATAATAATTACTGGGATTTAAAAATAAACACATATATAGCGATGCACCGAATCTGCTAAATAAGTGGTTTTCATATCGCGACCCATTTTAGCAAAATTTCTCGGTGCTCGGTGTATTGTGACATCACAAACATTCCCAATTCCACGCTAGTTTTTTAGTTTTCCAAAGTCCCTTATGTCACAGGACACGTTTTCGACGATCTAACGCATTTAAACACAGTCGTTTTTGTTCTTGGATGCCTTTTCGGACACTAGTTTTGTATGTTAGCAGGGCATGAATATGTAAATTTAACGCTCGGGTCAGTTTGTGCAACTGCTTGGCCGAGCACCGAGCATCAAAAACAGCGATGCTCGGTACCGAGTACTCGGTAATGCTAAAAACATTTAATAGTTGATGCGGTTTAGTTATGGCGCAGTTTAACAGATGGTATTGTTAGTTATGGCGCAGTTTAACAGATGGCTTTTAAATTTATGTTCGTAAAATAACTTTTTTTTTTTAATTTATGTTCGTAAAATTCGTTTTTACAAAGATGCTTCACGTCGCTTATGCGGTCTTATGTATTGACAGATTCACGAAGTCGAATTCATCGAAGTTGAAGAGGAGAGTATTGTTGTTGAAGAATGCATCGTTGAAAATCAAGAACAGGGTAAAAAATTATTGTGTGTTGGGGGGTAATGGACGAAAAACTAATTTTATTTTGTGGTTTGCGGAGAAGAGGAAGAATACGAAGAAGTTGTTGTCGTGGACGAAGTGAGGGAAGAGCCGGATGAAAACTTGAACCAGGTTGGAAAGTTTTTCTGACAAGCTTTTCGAAACTTGAGTCTGAAATTTGTAGCTCATGTTTTGTTTTGGAAAACTGCACTGTGAACTTGATTTGCCGGTTTTCAGTTGCAAAAGTAACTACGCACTTATAGTTGGGGTAACTCTGTGACATGAAAGGTAACCTGGAATCCTAAAAGGCAAATAGATAACTTTGTGTAATAAAAGGTGACTTTGTGTCATGATAAGTAACCTTATGTCATTAGAGGTAACTAAGTGTCATGCGAAGGTAACTTTGTGTCATAAGAGGTAACTTTGTGTCATTAGAGGTAACTTTGTGTCACTGTGGTAACTTTGTGTCACTAGAGGTAACTTTGTGTCATTAGAAGTAACTTTGTGTCATGAGAGGTAACCTTGTGCCACTAGAGGTAACTTTGTGTCATGTGAGCTAACTTTGTGTCACAGGAAGTAACAGTTACATCAGAGCGGAGAAAACGCCACAAACGTCACCACAAGAGGCGCCACAGGAGCAGTAGCGAGGACAGCAGTGACGACAGTGGTCAGGTGCAGTCAAGCGTGGAATCGCAACGTGAGGTCGAGAGTGACGAGGAAGAAGTTCACCGCTCCAGGTTTACTGTGGTGTTGAGGATAAATTGAACTTTTTTCACGGGGTTCGAACCCAGGACACTCTAAGGGACGAATCCCGTTTAGTTTTTTTTTAGATTTGTATATGGTTCAGGCGCGCAAGTAATCGTTCAGATGTTGGAATGCTCACCAACCCCACCTAACGGACAACCCCACCTCTATATTGAGCGCGCCCAGATTGACAAGCTGTAGAGCAGGGGTGGGCAAACTACGGCCCGGCAAAGGAGTTCATGCGGCCCGCCAAATGTTGGGAAAT